>NW_027507748.1:602921338-603268838 GCF_037356315.1 Lithobates pipiens | reverse complement strand
GAAACAGCAGGATCCTGGATATAGAAAAGAAGCGCGGATGCCACCCCTTCTCCTCACACATGGAGATGTAGGCCATCCAGGTACGATAATATATCTTTTATGAGAAGAAGATTTCCACGCCCTCAACATAGTTGGGATCACCGAGTCGACAGACCTCGGTTCCTCAACACCTGGATCTCAATAGCCAAGCCGTTAAAGCCAGCGATGGTAAAGCAGGATGGAGAATCGGACCTTGAGACAGAAGGTCCTCTCATAACGGCAGCTGCCATGGGGCGTCCGCCACCAGGCGCACTAGGTCTGCGTACCAAGAACGATGAGGTCAATCTGGGGCAATCAGCATTACTGGGATCCCCTCGACTTCCACTCTGCGAAGCAAACGTGGTAACAGTTTCAGTGGAGGAAAGCCGTAGTTAAGCTGGTACTGATCCCACGGAGCAACCAGCCCTTCTGACACGTCTGCCCACGGATCTTGTCCTGGACATTAATCTCGGCACCTTCCAATTAAGACGAGAGGCCAGAAGATCCACGTTTGGTGTGCCCCACCTCAGGCACAGTAGCCTGAATACCTCTGGATGCTACGCCCATTCTCCTGGGTCCAGCATGTGGCGATTCAGATAATCCGCCTGCCAGTTCTCCACTCCCGGGATGTAAATGGCCGACAGGGCCGGTACGTGTCGCTCTGCCCACTGAAGTATGCGAGCGGCCTCCCGTGCGGCGGCTGAGCTTCTAGTTCCCCCTTGGTGATTGACGTATGCCACAGCCGTGCCGTTGTCTGACTGGATCCTGGTTGGACGCCCCTTAAGTCTCATCGACCATGTGGAGAGGCCCAACCTGATCGCTCTTAGCTCAAGCAGATTGATCGCCAACTTGGATTCTTCCGCCGACCAGAGGCCCTGAGCCGACTGAACCCCCATCACTCCACCCCAGCTGGATAGGCTGACGTCCGTTGTGATCACTGTCCACTTCAGCGGTAGGAACGACTTCCCAGACTGAATCACCGGGAACCTCAGCCACCAGATCAGTGAATCCTTGACTGACTGGTGCACCTGGATCTGTTGATCCAGGGACAACTGATATTTGTCCCATTTTGTCAAAATCTCCTTCTGCAGGACTCTGGTGTGGAACTGGGCATATGGTACTGCCCCGAAGGAGGCCACCATGAGTCCTGGGACTTGCAAGCAGAAGTGGAGCGACTACCACTTGCGGTTCATCAGCAGTTTTACCGCGGATCCGAGAGTCTGCAGTTTGTCTGAAGGGAGAAACACTCTCGATTCTCTGGAGTCCAGCAGCAAGCCTAGGTACTTTAAACGCTGAGTCACTATCACCGACTTTTTTTAGGTTCAACAGCCACCCAAATTCTTGCAGGGTCTGCATGGTGATCGCCACATCCTCTTCTAACTCTGAGGCGGAAGATGCGCTCAGGAGGAGATCATCTAGGTATCACACGATTGCGATCCCACGTTGCCGCAGCAACGCCAAAACTGGATCAAATACCTTGGTAAAGACTGGGGGGGGCTATTGCCAGACCAAAAGGGAGAGCCACAAACTGGTAGTGGGCTTTCTCAACTGCAAATCACAGAAACGTCTGATGCCGAAGGCATATGGGTATGTGCAGGTATGCATCCTGGATGTCTAAGGGCGCCATGATGTCACGCCATGAGTCCCCTTGATGGAGTGCAGCGACTACTGAGCGAACTGATTCCATTCTGAACCTCTGCACTTTCACAAAGCGATTGAGGGCTTTTAGGTCCAAGATTGGACGTACCCCTTCCCTCTTGGGAACTACAAACCGATTTGAGTAGAATCCATGGAAACATTCCGATTCCGGAACCGGTACAACCACCCCGTGACTCAGCAGGTCCCTTTAATCCATCCACTCTAGCCAATCAGCGGCCAGACAGAACAACGATGAGGACGTCAGGGGCGAGCGCGGGACTTTCGAGGGTCAGGTAAGTAAAATGGGGGGGGTGGCACTGTCAGATGTTTTTTGACCTTAATGCATAGAATGCATTAAGGTGAACAAATATTTCCCTTGTCCCCTGGGCTGTTTGCCTTGGCAATAGAGCCCTTGGCGATTTTGATCAGGGAGTCTCCGGGTGTTCAGGGGCTTGTGGTGGGTGGAGTGGTAGAGAAGATTTCGCTTTATGCGGATGATGCTCTACTCTATTTGAGTGATGCTGGTCCCTCGTTAGCAGCTGCTTTGCAAATATTTGACCAATTTGGAGCCCACTCGGGTATCCGCATCAATTGGTCTAAATCCACTCTACTTCCTTTGGATGGTGGGGAGGGTGGTGGCCCGACCTCCGGACCGTTGGAATGGGTGTCCTCCTTTAAGTATTTGGGAGTAATGGTGTCCAGGGACCCTGCTCACTACTTTCGCCTCAATGTAAGCCCCCTGCTCCGCTTCGTTAGGAACCGATTCCGCTCATGGTCTGCATTGCCACTGAATCTGTTGGGACGCATCAGCATCTTTAAGATGATGGTGCTGCCCAAACTCAACTACATTTTTAGGAATAGTCCGGTGTGGGTTCCGGTCACTTTTTTTAAGGAGTTGGATGGTTACCTTACCTCCTTTTTGTGGAATGGCGCGACCCCACGTTTGGCCAAGGCCACGATGCGCCTTCCTACACATTTGGGGGGACTTGCCCTTCCTGACGTGCGGGTTTATTACTGGGCTGCAATGTTAGTTACAGCTTATTGGTGGTTGGAGGGGAGTCCCTCTAATGCCGCGGTGTGTCTGGAGATGGCCCGGGTGGGCGGGAGACGGGACCTTCAGGAATTGGTGTATCGGGGAGTGAGGGCCTATCCGGACCTCCCGACCCCGACGAAAGCTACATTAAAGGCGTGGGTTGTGGCTAGGCATAGGTTTTCGGGTGATGAACAGTGGTCCCCTGCTCAGCCACTTTGGGATAACCCTACCCTACATCATTTTCGTACGATTCCGGACTGTCGGGTGTGGGATAGATACGGGATAAGGACCCTTCGGGACATTATGCCTGCTGGTACACTGCTGACGTACGTACAACTGGCTGGGAGGCATGGTCTTCCTGGGTGGATGTACTTTCGGTACATACAACTGCGTCACGCGGCTAGGGCCCAATTCTCGGTTCCCCCTATGATCCAACTGGAACCGGTAGAGGATCTCCTGTCTGATAGGGCCTTGCAGAAGCCCCTCTCGGCGCTGTATGCTACCCTATTGCCGAAAGACATTCCCAGAATGGATAGGCTATGGGAAGAGTGGCGAAGTGACATCCCGACACTGACTAGGGAGGATTGGGAGGAATGCTTAAACTATGGTCCCAGGGTAATGATAGCAGCGGGAGATAAGCTGATTCAGATAAAATTTCTTCATAGAGTGTATTTTACCCCGGTCAGGCTGTCAAAAATGTATGCTGGTAGATACCCGCACTGCCCCCGCTGTAGAATGCATCTAGGCACATTTCTTCATATGTTCTGGGAATGCCCTGCACTATCTACCTTTTGGGAGGGGATCTTCGAGCATATGAATGTCCGTATGGATCTATCGGTCCCCAAAACGCCAGAACTTGCTCTTTTGGGAATACAGGAGGTTGCCCAGAGACCGCACCATAGTAGGATACTCATTTCTGTACTTTTTTTCTATGCTAAAAGGGAGATTCTATTGCGATGGACTTCTCCAGTTCCGCCTAAGGTGTCTGCATGGGAGGATAGAGTTAATACTGTGTTACCCATCTACAAGCTAACATATATGAGTAGGGGGTGCCCTTGGAAGTTCGACAAGGTGTGGTCCCCCTGGACTGGATTCGCGCCTGGTTAGTGGTCCGGGAGGGAGAGGATTTTATTATTATTTTTATCCTGTTTCCTCCCCTTCCCTCTCCCCATACTTTCTCGCTTCCCTCACTGTTCTTCCTTGCTTCTCCCTTCTTCTCTCCTCCCCCTTCTTCCTCTTCTCCCCCCCCCCCCCCTTTTTCTCCCCTTCTTGTTCCCCCCCCCCTCTCCCCCCCCTTCCCTTCCCTCCCCTTTCCTTTCTCCCCTGGTGGGCTGTATCACTGCAACTGGTATCCTAGAGCTTACTCGTTTCCATGTTTCACTATGGTTACTACAATGACCTTGTATTTTGTCACCTGTATACCTTGTATGTAGATTCTGTATTTTGCTATGGTTCAATAAAGCACTCCTGATTCTTAAAAAAAAAAAAAAAAAAAAAAAAAAGGGTGAACAAATATTTACGTTTACAACCCCTTTTAAATGCAGGAGTCCCCTCTACCGGGATTGTGGTTTTTTATTTAATCTGGATACTGGGGGGTCCACAACTGGAGGAGCCGACCATTTCTTGAGAAGGCTTTCCTCAAAAGGGTAACGCACCGCCATGGATTTGGGGACTGAAAAGGTCCATTCCTTGTAAATGAACTTGTCAAAATAAGTCAGATACGGGAACACCTTTAGGTGAACTTACTGGACCCAAAGGGGACCACTACATCAGCAGAGGGATCTGCTGGCTCCTGAATCTTCAGGGTATCGCGCACAGCTGTAAGTAGTGCTCCAACAAGTGTATGGACCTGGGTGGGGACTCATCCTACTGTCCGAACGGTCTTGGTCAGCGTCATCTGGCAAGACACAGCAGGGGTCACCAGCCTCAGCAGGACCCGAGTCTGCGTCAGAGCTCTCTCCAGAGGAAGGGGGGGGGGCTTTTTTGCACCCATTTCCCCACGTGTCACCTCCATCTTGGCAACAAACGAATTGAGGACCACCGTCAGGGTGTCCATGGGCACTGCGCAGTCCGCAGGCGACCCGGTTGCAATTGGCTGGATTTCAGAGGAAGAAACGCCAGTTTCTGAAGCTATGCTGACCCTGTCTGCCACCCGAAGGGGACTTAGGACATTGACAGTCCCACCTTCCTTACTGCTGCTGGCTGAGGGGCTTTTTCCCGCTGGACTCACCACCCTGAGGGGTTCTGCAGGTAGTGCCTGTGGTCCCTGTTGGCTCCCAGGTGCAGAGGAAACAGTGCTGTGTCGGTGGAAGCAGCTGCAAATGGCGCTAAAACCGCTCTGAAGTGTGCTAAGGCTTCAAGAAAATGGCCACTCAGCGTGCAGCACAAGGACATAAAAACAAAGTGAAAATGGCTGTGAGCACAGGAGCACATGCTGCCACTAGAGAACACTAAAAAACGTGTTTAGGCTTCAAGAAAATGGCCGCCGGTGTCCTGGATAGGAAATCACCAGGAAAATGGCTGCTGAAGCCCAGGAGAGCATGCTGCCCTTGCCCACACCCAAAAGCAGCTCCATGAGGTACAGGGAGAAAACAATGGCGGTGAGCACAGCACTGCGCAGGACACCAGGATGGCCTCACAGACACCTTCCAGGGGCAGGAAGAACAGGACCGAGGACACGGCTAGCCAGCACCCCCCCCCCCCCAAGGTGAGAGCCCCTGCATAGACACACACACCGCTCAGCAGCTACATGCGGGGGGGGGGGGGTAGGGACAGGGGAGAGAAGAGAGGGAGGTGAGGGATCCCCGAATCGACCTCCCAGGGAATGCCCAGCTGCTCAGCCCCACCGAGGCAGGGAGAGCTGTACTTACCAGTCCTGAAGAGCTGGGAGACATTCCATCACAGACCCACTCACTGATCTGTACAGGGTGGCTGCTGGCACAGCATACTGTGACGCAGACATCAGTAGCTCGGTCATATTTTTTCCCCCGGAGCATAAAAGCGCACGACCACCTCTGGAGCTGAGGTTTTCCGTCGTGACCTGCCTAGCACGTAGCTGCGGCCTGCACATGCTCGATGGCTGGACTGGGGAGACTACAAGGATAATAGTATCCAGCCTGTCACTCAGCCGGCTGTTGATAGTAGATCATCTTGAGCAAAAAGTCCAGCTTTTGCCGAAAAAAAGCACAGACGAGGTCCTTCTCCTTCACTAGGCAAAATAACACTGATGACTGCATGGCAGGCTGGAGTGTTGTTGCCCAAAGGACCGCCACCTGGGCAGAACTAAAATGTTCTGAGTGTTGTATTACAATGAATGCCTAATATTCTCCTAGTAATGGGCATAACAACCCAATAGCTAAGAGGAGCTGTGTCGGTTGGTGAATATAAGCAAAATAAAGTTTTGCCTTTAGTTATTCTTTGCGTACTGGTGATACTGTAACAGAATATTTGTAGAATACAGAGAAATACTTGGTGCACAAAGTACAAGTGGGCTTTTTACTACAAATGTAAACCACCTAGTTACCCACACATATTAAGAAATTACAACTGGTAGGGAAAACAGTGTCCATATATCCCACAGGACAAAGTCATACACTTACTTGGAATGGGAAGGAGAGTCTGAACTGGAGGTGCAGGAGGGGGAGGTGGTGGTGGTGGTGGTGGAGGCTTTGCAAATCTTGCCTTGTGATTGTTCATGCATGTTGTTGAACAATATGGCTCCATATGTCCATTTATTCCAATGCACTGAGTCATGTCAAAAATTCTACATTGAGCTTTGCATCCTGTGCAGCTGGTTAGCTTCCCGTGTTTCTAAATAAAACAGACCAGTGAAAATGATTCAAGAATTAATACTCTGTAAATTAGAAACATGTAATATAAGTATATTCAGTGGTACTAAAACAAAAGCAATGATTTCAGACAGGTTACATAGTACTCAATGGGGCATATTTATGAAAATGAATCTGGTCCTAACTGCTGCCAAGTACAGGTCTTGGTATTTAATGCAATAAATTACATCACAACAGATTTCAAGAGACATCCCCACAACTATCACCGTCTGTATCCCATGAAACAAAAAGAAAAAAGGCTGTTAAGTTGGAATTGAATGCACAAAACTAGGAAATCTACTTCTATGGATAACCCAATCCTTTCTTTCCCTTAACAATTTCTACTACGGAACTTGCACACACAAAAAAAAAAAAAAAAAAAAAGACACCCGACTGCTGTCCACCTTACCACAGGTTTGAACATATGAGACACTTCTGAGAGGTTTAGGCTGGCCTGAAAAACTAATGACTGGATAAGGTTTTATTAAATTTTTTTTGCTAGAGGTGCACTGAATGGAAATTTTGGTGCCTAAACCAAAAATGCAGGATGCACTTGGCCGAAACCAAAAAGGACAGTTTAAAAAAATAAAAATAAATATGGGTTTATAGATAAATTGTATTATATTCGACTTTGAGTTTATTGTTAGCCATTATCGATACCTCTAGTGCAAGACAAATGCATCACTTTAAATTCTATGTATGTGTTCATATTGGTCTGTTGAGCTTCCATCGTGCTGTTAAAAAATCCTGCTTGCTGAGTTTTTGGTCAGTTAAAACAAAAAACGCACCTCCTCTTTGAAATGCATTGAAAAAATGTGTTGCGTTTTTGATGCAGCTTTTCAGTCACATAACCTATGAAAAACCCACCACAAAGCACAGTAAAGCCTAAAATGGCGTGTTTTCAGGGCCTTTTTCTCTATTGGCAAAATGACAAAAACACAATTTTCAATGGGTATAGTTTTAGCGTATATATATATATATATAAAAAACACACAAGTGGCTGCTTACTAATATAAGTTTACAATGCTACTGTATGTGCAATATAAAAAATACACATATTCTGGCAGTTTACTCAAATCCCAATTGAACGTTATTTTTGTAGTGCTGCCATCAAATAGGAGAGTCAGACTGCAGCTTTCACACACAGACCAGTGGCCCAACTCTTTAAAGGGACTGCAAAAGGCAAGTGTTTTTTTTATCTTAATGCATTCTATCATCAAGATAAAAAAAAAAAAAAAAAACACAACACTTCTGTGTGCAGCAGCTCCCCTAATACTTACCTGAGCCCCATCTATATCCAGAAATGATGTTGATTGTCTCGGCTGCACAGGACTGGATACAGGGAGCTGTGACTCGACTCGGATGCCCCCATAGCAAGTTGCTTTCTGTGGGGGCATGCAACAGGAGGGAGGGGCTAGGAGAGCCGAAGAGGGACCCAAGAAAAGGAGGATCTGGGCTCCTCTGTGCAAAACCATTAAATAGGTCATGCAAGTATAAAGTTTTTGTTTTGTTTTTCAGTTAAAAATAACAAGACCTTACAAGGTTCTTACACCCTTCGACCCTCCCCCTCCCATAACACTGCCCTAATCAAAAGCGCTCTTGCTCCCTGAGCAGCACTGGTAATTGGGACAAATGGATAAATGGTTGGGGGGAGGTTAACCACTTCCCGACCGGTGTCTTGTCTAATAACGTCCTCCATCGGATAGTGTCCGCAACACAGATTCCGAAAATTGCCGAGGATGAACGGCGCCTGCGCCGTGAGTCCAGGTTCTATTCCCACTATCCAAGTGGATATAGAGTAGGAATAAAAAAAGAGCCGAGCGCAGCGAGGCCGAGCCCGAAGCGTGGCGAGCGAAGCTCGCCCGCGAGGGGCCCTTTAATACTCACAACGCTATGTCCGCTTGGATGGTGGGGCTACCACCTCCACTCACGGCGCAGGCGCCGTTCAGCTTTGGAAATTTTCGGAAGCTTCGTCTGCTCCGTACTGCGCATGCGCAGTACGGGGCGGACGCTATATGATGGCCGGACACTATACGGCAGAACACCGATGTACGTCAGCAGAATGGCACGGGTAGGCAAATGGGCATACCGCCGATCGTTGTAAACAGCATCTCCCAGTTCTGCCTAGCAACAATTGATGCTCCATGTGATTGTAGCAGAGATCAGTGTTCACTAAAAGAAAGCCCAGCCCCCAACAGTTAGTAACACGCCCCTAGGAACACTTAACCCCTACACTGCCACCCACTGGTTAACCCCTTCACTGCATTTGTATAGAAATGATTGCTGTATAAATGACAATGGTCCTAAAAATGTGTCAAAAATGTCCGATGTGTCTGCCATAATGTCGCAGTCACAAAAAATAAAAAAAAAAATCGCTGATCGCTGCCATTACTAGTGAAAAAAAAATATTAAAAAATGCCATAAAACTATCCCCTATTTTGTAAACGCTATAACTTTTGCGCAAACCAATCGCTTAATGCAATTTTTTTTAACCAAAAATATGTAGAAGAATTAGGGTCCTTTCACACGGGGCGGATCAGTTCTGATCCGCCCCGTGGATGTCCGTTTGCTCAGCGGGGATCACTCCGCCGATCCCCGCTGAGCAGGGAGATGACAGGTCTGTCTCCGCACACTGTGCAGGGACGGACCTGTCACAGCGCCGCTCTCCCCTATGGGAGATCGGATGACGACGGACCGCAGTGCCCGTCGTCATCCGATCCGATCCGCAGACGGATGGAAAAATAGCTTTTTCCTCCGTTACACTTTTTCGGATCGGAGCGGGTCGGATGTCAGCGGACATGTCACCGCTGACATCCGACGCTCCATAGAGCTCTATGGAGCACCCGTTCAGGTCCGCCTGAAAAACTGACAGGCGGGCCTGAACGGGACGTTAGTGTGAAAGGGGCCTAAGTATCAGCCTAAACTGAGGGAAATTTTTTTTTTTTATATATATATTTTTGGGGGATATTTATTATTATAACAAAAAGTAAAAAAAAAATGCGTTTTTTTTCAAAATCGTCGCTCTATTTTTGTTTATAGCGCAAAAAATAAAAACTGCAGGGGTGATCAAATACCACCAAAAGAAAGCTCTATTTATGGGAAAAAAAAGAACGTCATTTTTGTTTGGGAGCCACGTCGCAGGACCACGCATTTGTCAGTTAAAGTGATGCAGTGCCAAATTGCAAAAAGTGGTCTGGTCTTAAGCCAGCAAATTGGTCCGGGGCTGAAGTGGTTAATTATGTCACAATGCTCATTCCTCCTATTAGCATACTCCTGTCATGGCAGCACAACCGATTGGCTCCTTGTGCCATTTCTCCCTCTCTCAGTCTGAGCTCTGCAAGAAGCTGACAAAAGGGATGCATCAATACGGTGCAAATGCTCTGGAACCTAAAACCTGATACCTTTGTGGTTTGATTTGAATCCATATAAAATGAATGGGCTCAAATTGCACTGCAAAGAATCATAAGTGACTTGAAGAGGAATGCGGTGCGATTCCTGTCCAAATCACATGCTGTTTCCAGCACTGCTCCTGTGCGAACCCAGGCATGCCATAGTGACTTCAGTCTGGGTTAACACAGGAGAAGTGCGGAACACCACATGCAATTCAAATAGGAATCGCACCGCATCCCTATTCAAATTGCATGCAATTTTTTTCATTGCGATGCAAAGGTATCGGTACCACCGGACACTTAAGTGTCAGTACCTGTAGGTATAAAAATGGTAATCGGTACAAACCTAGCTGACACCAGGTCAAATTCAGGTACATACACTATTAATATATTTTAAATGTAAGTAGTGTATTAATGACTAAAGAGCTGCATTCATTTGAGGTTTATATCTATCTGCCTTAAGTTCAGAAAATTTTCAAGAACAGATGTATATAATTGCTAAAATCATCCTTAAAAAAAAATGAAGAAAGAAAATAACTTGGCTTGTCATGCTGTTTCAGTGGCTTCAAAACCAAGCAATCTAACCAGAACCTGTTTTAAGGCCGAGTTCTGGGCACAAAAATGATTTAAAAAAATGTGCTGTATTAACAAAAGGATAAAATGCCTTTACAAAGCCAGATAAATACCTTTGGAAAAAAAGCCGTGACCACATTCTGCTGCACGTAGCCTGTGCAACAAGCAGACTTGTGGGACAGGCCCAACCCACTACAGGCTGCCTGCAGAAACTACAAGGATGCCAGAGGCAAGACCAGTCACCCTGCACAACCAGAGAGCAGCAGAGAATGGCCTTTATTACTGGAAGCTCCTGCACAACATTTCACACTGGATATTTGTACAGGACTGCAAGTCAATTCGGGAAATACTGGAGCCAGCAGCTGCACGATTCTGGCCAAAAACGAGAATCACAATATTTTTTGCTTAGAATAAAAAGATCACGATTCTCAACAAAATCTTTCACATTATACAAAAAAGGGCTAACTTTACTGTTTTTTTTTTTTTTTTTTTTTATAATTCATTAAAGTCATTTTTTCCAAAAGAAAATGCATTTGAAAGCACAAATACAGTGGGACATAAAATATTGCAACAACCACCATTTTATTCTCTACGGTGTCTACTAAAAAATATATATAATGTTTGGGGGTTCCAGGTAATTTTCTAGCAAAAAAAAAAAAAGATAAATTTTAACTTCAAACAAGTGTCAGAAAAAGGTTTAGTGTTTAAGTGGTTAAACAGTTTTCACTTACAAAGTCTATTCCATTGACAAATTGTTACAATGCTTATACTTAGGCTGGGTTCACACCGCTGCGGCATTGAGAACCGGATGTGATTCACACCGCACTGCAGTGCAAATCACATCCGATCTCTGTGCGATGCGAGTTCAGCCATACAGATAGTATGGCTGAATTCGCATCGCACCCGCCGCAAACTCGCATGGGACCCTTTTTTTGGTCCGCAGCAGAATCGGATCGCATGGGTGTTCACACCATGCGATCCAATTCCTGTCCGAGTTTGCAGATCGCACTGCGATATGCGAACTGATCTGGGGGTGTCATTAACATTTCACTGACACTCCCAGCAGTCCAAATAGGGCAATAGGGCAGTGTGAACTGCCGGCGGGAGGCATGCGATGCGGGAAAACGCAGCGGATTCGCGGCGTTCCCGCATCGCTCCAGTGTGAACCCAGCCTTAAGTTCAACTGATAAAGAATGTTGCGATTCTTGGCAGACTGCCCAGTTTTTCTCTTTTCTTTTGACGCTGTGGCTTCAGAAGAGCAGAGAGAATTCTTTGCATAGAAAGAATTGTGAAACACTTCATTGCGATAACGATTCTTGACGATTAATTGTGCAGCTCTAAACTACGCAGTAACTATTATTTTTAAGGGGGACAGCAATGGCAACCTGCATTTCACTCATAACTGGTATATATTAAAGCATATATAAACCAAACTTAAATGTAATATATTGCAGGTCACTCGATGTGGCTGCAATCATTTTCTTTTTTAGGCTTAATGTCCTTTATTTTCACCTGGAGAGTCTGCCGGGAACACTTCCAGTAAAGGGATGACCATGCTCTCTGACTGCTGTATTTATGGAGGAGCAGCCTTGTCGCCCTAGAACAGTGATGGCAAACCTTGGCACCCCAGATGTTTTGCAACTACATTTCCCATGATGCTCATGCATTCTGCAGTATTGTTGAGCATCATGGGAAATGTAGTTCCAAAACATCTGGGGTGCCAAGGTTCACCATCACTGCCCTAGAACAAGACTACACACCATCTCCCACTCATCTCCATAACACTGCAGAGGGAAGTTTTCTTCACAGTTAACAGAGATAGATGGAAACATTTTAACTGACAACAGGCAGCACAAAATGCTATCACAAGATCTCCTCTGACAGGATCAAGGGGCAATAAAAAAAAAAAAAACTAAAAAAAACAAACACTTTCAATGGCTTACATAACAGACCAAAGGGGAGGAAATAAGCCCACTGTCGGTGTTCACATACTCTTGATATTGAATCTTTAAATACCGTTCTAATGTCACCTAGAATCTATAGTAAGTTTATTACTCTATGGGATACAAATGATATTTTATCATAGCATTAAACCCAAATGAAAAGCTCATTGTGTATTACTCACAAAGCCACTAAAGAATGTTTTGTGTAGTGTAAAATATACCAGATCGATCCTGCCTTCAGCTGTCCCTCTCATTATCTCTGTCCCCCCACTGCAAGCTCAGATTGTGTAGACCAGCTGCTGTCCTCTACTGAGCATGCTCATAATTCAGTCCCCTTCTAAACTTCAAAATTGTACTATTTTTTTTTTTTTAGTTAAAAACAAGCAGCTGCCCTGTGTAATGGTTTTGCACAGAGTGGCCCAGATCCTACACTTCTTGGGTTCCTTTTTGGTGCTCCTGGCCCCTCCCTCCTGTCAAGTGCCCCAGAGCAAGCAGCTTGCTATGGGGGCACCTGAGCCAAGCCACAGCTTCCTGTATCCATTAAAACATGGAGGAGCATTGACCCACCACCTTTCTCTCCGCATTGGCTGACTGACAGTAGCAGGAGCCAATGGTGCCGTTCTGTGGTCTCAGTCAATGAGGAGGGGAGACCCGGACAGATGAGACACTCCTACAACAATCGCTGGATCTAGATCTAGTATTAGAGGGGCTGCTGCACACAGAAGGGTTTTTATCTTAATACATGAAGATTAAAAAAAAAAAAAACCTTCTGCCATTACAACCACTTAAATTTCCTCCTCTTTCTCATCTGTGCAGCCCACGTGACTATAGTGTCAAATATACACAGCGGTAAATGACACTTCACTCCCTCACACATACTCCTATGGCTAAACACTATGGAGTGGGATACAGTATGCTGATTACTCCCCAAAAAAGCTCAGTTTTAATATAAATCAGTATTAAATATATCAAATGTAATTGCTAATACATATAGAATAAAAAAAGAACCTTGGATGCAGGTGCCAGCTGAACAGAAAGGTAGTGTCAATCATTTTTGATTCTGCTCACACCATATCAACCACTTCCCAACCGGCTCAAAGCGATGTACATCGGCAGAATGGCACGAGCAGGCAAATTGGTGTACAGGTACGGCCATTTGAAGTTGCCGCCCTGCCATCGCGTGCGTGCTCCGGCCGGGGCCTCTGTAAGTTCTGTCGCGGGTCCCGCGGACTATCACCACGGGGGTACCTACGATCGTCTCACGGGGAGGCTGAATGGGGAGGTACCGATGTAAACAGCATCTCCCCGTTCTGCCTAGCAACAAGTGACACTGTTCTCTGTTCCTTGTGATTAGAGCAGAGATCAGTGTTCACTAACACACAGCCCAGCCCCCCAGAGTTAGTAACACACCCCTAGGACACACTTAACCCATACACTGCCACCCCCTGGTTAACCCCTTTACTGCCAGTGTCATTTATACAGGAATCAGTGCATTTGTATAGCAGCGATTGATTTATAAATGACAATGGTCCCAAAAATGTGTCAAAAATTTCCTATGTGTCTGGTCTGAAAGTGGTTAAGGCAAAAAAAAAATACACATTTGATGCTTGTTAAAGCTTTATAGGGGGCTGTAAAACAGTTACTTGATATTTATGATCAAACTAATTGCTCTTCCAAAACATGTTTTTTTTTTTTTTTGTCATGTGACTGGCACAGCACCAATCGGCTGGCCAGACACAGACCCACACTATAGAGGGCATATACAAGCAAAGCAACTGAAGCCCCTCCCTAAGATCTTTTCTTTGCAGATGCCAAGGAACAGGGAAAGAACATAAGACCACACAACGGTGCAAAGCATACTGCAGTGGCATGATCTATGATTTATGTGAATTATGGCAATTACCACTTCTGTTTAGTAATACAAAAAAAAAAAAAGGGGGGGGGAGGTAGGATTCCCTGTGCAGCCCTACAAACCACCTCTATAAGTGATTAAAGCTTACCTGACGTCAGTTAATTTCAGTATTTTGACTTGAAATGTTTATTTTGAGAAAGCTACATTTGCCAAGTCAGAAGGAATCAAACAAATAAATTAAATATGTAAATGTGATTAGTATAACACTTTATATCAAGGAACCAAGTGAAAATACTAGCTTTTATGTATAATAAACTGGTGCTGCCATAACTGCTGGCTATGTGTAAAGGTTGTAATACCTTCTAAGCAGTGCTGCACAATAACTACACTTTACTGCATCTCTGATCCTAGAGAAACGAATCTGCTTTGGTTTAATAATAATAATAAAAAAAAATGCTATACAAGAAATTTAAGTTGATTTAAAATACAAAGGAAAATGTGAACAAGTAGCACATAAAATGTGGAAAACGTTCATGCTAACTAAACTCAAGCCGACTACCCCCCTTTATATTTAAAAAAAAAAAAAAAAAAACTGGAAAGATTTCTAAAATAAAAAGGATTTACAAGATTACATTTCTGTTCATTTTACAAGGAACCTAAAGTGGTTTTCATAAATAACTTTTTTTTTTTTTTCACTAGGTACTTTTGCAAAGTGGTGCATATAAAAGGTTAAAAGCACTAACCCATTGATTGGGTTGCTTTAGGAGGGATGTATACACCCCTCCTAAAGCACCTCAAAGATGCGGCTTGCAGGACTTTTTTTGACGTCCTGCCAGCGCTGCGCCTCAGTGTGAAAGCACCCGGGCTTTCACACTGGGATTGCAGATGAGGCTTTTTCAGGGGCTTTACGGGCACTACAATTAGCGCTAAAGTGGCTGAAAAACACCTCCAGTGTGAAAGGAGTTTTGTACAGTAATCAGTGGCTATTTTTAGATCCGATCGCTGTATAGGTCCCAAAAGGGTGTCAAGTGTCCGATATGTCCGGCGCAATGTCGCAGTCCCCCCCCCCCCCAAAAAATAAAAATAAGAAATAAATAAAAAAAACACTGACATTACTAGTAAAAAAAAAAAAAAATATATATATCCCCATAAATATATCTCCTATTTTGTAGATGCTATAACTTGTGCGCAAACCAATCAATATACACGTATGGCGATTTTGTTTTGTTTTTAGCCAAAAATATGTAGAATACATATTGGCCCAAACTGAAATTATACATTTTTTGGGGATATTTATTATAGCAAGAAGTAAAAAAATATTGGGTTTGTCGCCGTTTGTTTATAGCGCAAAAAAAATAAAAACCGCAGAGGTGATCAAATGCCACAAAAAGAAAGCTCTATTTGTGGGGAGGATATCAGCTTTGTTTGGGTAAAATGTCTCACGGCCGAGCAATTGTCAGTTAAAGCGATGCAGTGCCATATTGCAAAAAATTGCCTGGTTAGAAAGTGGATAAATGCTCCTGGGGCTGAAGTGGTTAAGATGGCAGTGTATTAAAACGAAGACATGAAGTTATTGCTTAACTTTTTTTTTTATTACAAAGCACAGTAGAGGTCGATATATCGGCCGATATTTGCCGTTTTTTAAATAATCGGCATCGGCCGATTGTTCTGATAAAAAGCCGCTTTAGAACTACAGCGGGACTTTGAAATGACTTCTGTAAGAAGTCAGTGTGAGTTGCCTGAGTCGTCATAGCAACACTTTCCTCCTCTCTGGGCAGACTGCCAAGAAAAGAACTAAATGATACAATGTTTACACTTCAATGAATGAAATCATCTCAGTGTGTAGAAGTTCTCAGTTTAACCATTTA
Source organism: Lithobates pipiens (assembly GCF_037356315.1). Taxonomy (NCBI): domain Eukaryota; kingdom Metazoa; phylum Chordata; class Amphibia; order Anura; family Ranidae; genus Lithobates; species Lithobates pipiens. The sequence continues at coordinate 603,252,697 of NW_027507748.1, read as the reverse complement.
AAGACTAAATCTTTTCTGACCCTTGTTGCTTACAAGTAAAAATCCTGTATTTTCTGCCAGAAAATCACTTAGACCCCCCAAAAATGATATATATTTTTTTAGCAGAGATCCTAGGGAATAAAATAGCGGTTGTTGCAATATTTTATGTCACACGACAGGTCTTTCAAATGCATTTTTTTGGGAAAAAAATACACTCTTTAAAAATAAAATAAAAACAGTAAAGTTAGCCCATTTTTTTTTTTTCGTCCAAAAGTTTTGACTACCTTTTTTTATTTAATACATAGGTTTTTTTTTTTTTTTTAATCTAAATCATACATACAAGTAAACTGATTGGAGGTTTGTTTTGTTTAATAAATGTTTAAATGTAAGAAATTTTCTGTATCACTTATGAAGGCTGCTTTCACACTGGAGCGTTGATGGTAAAACGCAAGTTTTAGCGGCTCTTTACCATCATTTTAGCGGTGCTATTTGGCTGCTAGTGGGGCACATATAACCCAGCTAGCGGCCAAGGAAGAGGTTAAATGCGCCCATGAAGCACCGCTCCCAAATCGCATTGCATGCGCTTCGGCAGTGGTGCCCATTCATATCAATGGGCAGGAGGGGTGGAGGAGCGGTATACACCAATCCAAACGTGCTGCTTGCAGGACTTTTTTTTTTTAAGATCCTGCCAGCGCATCGCCTCAGTGTGAAAGCACTCTGTCTTTCACACAGACTGCAGGGGAGCCATTTTGCAGGCACTTTACAGGCGCTATTTTTAGCCCAAAAGCGCCTGAAAAACGCCCCAATGGGAAAGGTGTGTTAGATCAAGGGGGATTAAAAAAATAATAATAATAATAATAAATAAAAAAGGAAAAAAATAAATAAATAAAATAAAATCGGCCTAACATATCGGCCCAAAAAAAATCGGCATCATATATCGGCTATCGGCCGCCATGATTTCTAAATATCGGCATCGGCCAGAGAAAAACCCATATCGGTCGACCTCTAAAGCACAGTATGTTTTGCAAACACAGCATCATACATATACCATGTAATAAATGTTTATTTAAAAACCAGAAGTTTAATTAAAAAAAGGAAACTAAGTGATTTTATAACTTTTTATATTTAGTTTATAGCCATCATATAGGCTCCAATTATATAACTTCTTGTTGTGCAGTGTATTTGCCACTAGGCGTCATGGTTTTACCAAGTATATATTTATGAACTAAAATAAACTACAGCAACACTTTTTAAATAAAGTAAATATTTTAATGAAACAAGTTAACAATAAAATATACAATTCTGGAATTTGTCTGCTAACAGCATAAATAAGTGCAGCAAATATGCATCCCCACCACCTGTAAATAGCAATAGTAAGTTAGTAATATATAACAAGCCAAAACATTTTAAATTCATTAAGTGTATTATTCGGTGCAAAGGGCAATTTTAAAAAGGCAACCACAAAAATCCCTGAAGAGCTAGTACAAAAAAATAAATAAAAAGTAATTGAGAGAAAATAAAAAAAACAGCTATTGTTGAACTCTCCTAAAAATACTTTCCTCCACTTACCTCAATACTTGAACCTGGAACAAATATGCATGTAGCTTCTAGCTTTCCTGATCTGCATATTTATTCCAGGTCAGCGAATGAAATGAAGACAGTGGGGAGTATAAACAGTCATGCATTTTCAGAATAGCAACCAGGTCTACTTTTAAGACCGTAAAGAAACGCTCTACCTGCTCGTTTTAGGACAACCAGAGAGTCAACCTAAAACTGATATTTTGTGTATGGATTGATCATTGTAGACCGAATCTCCTTCTGCCTTTAGATATCTCCGAGGTGCTGGTGCCACAGCAATTACAATTGATCTGCCCCTACCATTGGATTATACTTTTATTTCAGGTTGCAAAGAATACCATAGGAAAATGAAAGTATGTGTAAATACCATCAAGGAACTTTCCTAATTTGGTCTGATTTGGTCAGTAAATTTACCATTGGAAATATTTATATATATTTGTTTTTTTTTGTTTGTTTTTTTAAACAAACACACCACACACTTCCTGTGTTATCTCGGCGAGTTTTAAAGAAAAATTCACCTCTAAGGTTGCATTCACAACTGAGTTTTTTCAGCACGTAAAACGCTCTTTTCAAAAGTTCAAAGAGGTCCAACGAGCAAAATCCCATTCATTTAAAATGGCCCCTGTTCACAACTGAGCGCTCTGTCGCCTGAAGCAAAACGCCTGATGCTCAAAGTACATGAGCTTCTTTTTGGTCAAAATACAGGCGTTTTTCTGCTTTTTATATTGGTGACTTTTTGACCTGCACAAAAATCGTAGTAAAACGTGTGAATTTCCACCTGAAAACTATACGTTCAGGTATGAATGCAGCCTAAGGCCTCATGCACACGGGACATTATAAAAATGCCAGTAGCTTTACAGTGAGTTTTTCAACGTTTTTGCAATAATTTTTTTTAGCGTTTTTACGTTTTTTTATTCAATGGGATAAAACGTTAAGCGATGGTGAGCCGCGCTTTTGAGCGTTTGCTGTTAAGAGGGTTTTTACATCTGAAAAACTCCTCTCTTTTACAGCCAAAAAACGTTGATAACAGCCTATATGTGCATTGACACATAGTATAACATGCTGAAGAGTTTGACTGTAGAAAAAACAAAAAACTAACATCTGAAGCCAAAAACAACATCTGTAAAAACATCCGAAAAACATCCATGAGGCTAATATTGTGAAGATTAGCAGAATGGGTGGGATTTAATAACAGATAACTTGGACAGACCTTGGGCACAACTTGGCTGACACCAATTCTTACACAATTTCAGTCCACAAAGAGGCACGTGGTGTCACGTTAGTTCACAAATAACACCACCATATACACACACATACATACACATATATATATATATATATATATATATATATATATATATATATATATATATATATATATATATATATATATATATATATATATATATATATATATATATATATATATATATATATATATATATATATATATATATATATATATATATATATATATATAAATAAATCACACACACTTTATATATATTAAATGAAAATTAAGTCAACCACTACAAAAGCTTTAGCTTGGTGACTTCTAACAGCCACTCACCTGGCCCACGATCCAGCGGTGCTCTCACCTCAGTGGAGCTGTGCATGTTCAAGTGGTGCTGTGCTCCGTGACTGGTTCCGAAATCTTCTGGGTATTGTCATTTGTCCCAGAACCCCGGAAGATTTCAGGGGGTTTAAGGAGCGGGTACCTGTCAAAATAGTTTACCCCCCTCCTCAATTTCACAAACAGAAGCAAGGGAGGAGGCTTTAAAGCAGAACTTCGCCCTTTGGGTGGAGTTCAGCTTTCACATTTCTCAAGATCTGCGCTTTCAATTGCATTTCTGTAGGTCTATAAAATGCTTATGTTACAGCCTCCTGATCATCATTTCTCCAGGTAAGTGCCTGTAGCAACAGTAGACATCCCATGCTATCCTTCCTCCTGCTAGATTTTTGGTCACTCTCAAGCGCCTCCTCCAGTATAATCGGCAGAACTTTAGGTACAGGAATATTAGATATTAGGAATATTACCCTTTGAGTACCGTAAAAGAAAAATATTACAGAAAAAAAAATTAATTCAATATGTTTAACATTCGAGATATCTGCTGAAGTTAACAGAAGAAAAATGTTTAGCTGTGCTATTGTGGAGTTTGAGAGTGACCCAAGAACAGCAGCACAGATTAGTTGCTGTTGCTACAGGAAATTACCTGGAGAACCGATGATCAGAAATGTTGATAAAAATTTGCACCCGACAGGTCAGTTAGGGTTAAATCTGAAAGTTAATTGAAAGCATAGAGGTTAGGATTACTATTATTGTTCTATAGTGTGATTTCACAAGAGGAGTTTATGCGAGGAGTGAATTTCTGGCAAATCAGAAGGTATTTTTCTACTTTACCTGCAGGATCCAGAAATCAATAATCAATATATGTTTTAACAAACTATCTACAGTTACAAGATTAAGAATGGGCTAGTGTGTGGCAAAACTAAAAAGTCAAAAAAGGTGTCATCATCAAAATCCCTGAGGTATATAAGCAGCCAATATAATTCAGTTTTCCAGAGCTCAACCCCCCCAATATCAGTTTTGTATGGAATGAAACATAAGTACATTACAGATTCATCATTATAAGACAAATCCTAAACCAGAACTAGTATACAAAAGAATATGACCATTTGAGTACCGTAAAAGAAAAATATTACAGAAACAAAACAATCTTAATTCAGCATGTTTTACATTTATCTTTGGTAGCTGTTGAGACCGCGTTGAATTTATACATATGAAAAGTCAAAAAACAGAAAATGTCTGCAACATTCAAAGGGTTAATAAGCTGCAAACGTATTATCCTCCCACCTTTGAAAATTTTTTAAGACTAAGTCCACCTATCTGCAATAAAAATATCAAACGCACCCATATATTTTGCACATAAGCAGGGAAATCATTGCAACCACAATCTTTGTAATGCACAGGTTCCTCCAGACTCCTCCTCTTCTACTTAAAGAGTAAGACCACCCCCCCCCCCCCCCCCCCTGCAAATTAAAAGCCAGCAGCTACACATACTGCATCCGACTTTTAATAATGGACACTTACATGTTCTGGAGTCCAGCAATGTCAGCAGCCATCAGCTGTCAGTGCTGCCGCCGCCGCCATTGCCAGTAAGGGTAGCGAAGCATTGCGGCTTCATGCCAGGTCCCTACTGCGCATGAGCAAGGCTCTGCTGCACTCTCTCCTACTGGCCTGGTGGCAAGGGAAGGAGGAGAGAGCAGAGCTGCTGGCGTAATTCGCCACGCCCAATCTTCCAGAAGTGTCAAAATAACGACAAAGAGAGGTAACTGCTCCTCCCCCCCCCCCCCCCCCCCCCCGAAAGGTACCAAATATGAGGGCTTGAGACAAAGGAGTGGAAGTTCCACTTTTGTGTGGAACTCAGCTTTAAAAAAAATTGTTATATGTTGCCAGTCCTCAGATGAGGCTACACTAATTTTCTTTGAGTCTTATTTCCTCTTTTCATCTGGTAATCCTGGAAATAACACACATCTCCTGTCCTAGGGTGGTTTGTGTTTTCCAGCAGTCAAAACATTCCTATCCTGAACACTATATTCTTCCTCGTTCAGGAGAGGGAGGTTGAAGCTCCCCTAACCACAGCAGCTCTTAAAAAAAGCCTATGTGTACATTGACATATAGGCTTTTATGGAGTTGAGTTTAGGGGCTTTGGAGAAAAAAAAAATAAAAAAAAAAAAAAGCAAGCCAAAAACTTCCCCTACATTAAGGCTTAAACCACCCAAAGTTCTTCCGACAACCTTTCACTGAAAAAAAGTATGGTCTGAGCTTATAAACCCAGAGTCTAAAGTCCTGTACTCATGGGCCAGATATCAGCCGAAATAAGCCGGTATGCTAGATAACGGCCAACATTCGGCCTGTGTGTACAGGTCCTTATTTCACAGAAGCAGATCTCATTACAAGCTTCTGTCAAACAAGTGTGCTGGAAAATCAGCAGCTGAAGGGCATCCAATCAGTTGCCCTGTCAGAAAACAATAGCTGAGCGGGGAGAGCGCTGTACTAACATTACATCATTACAGTACAGGATTTTTTTCATTCAGCCCCCTGAGCAAAACAAAGGAAAAAAAATAAATAAAAAAAAGTACAGTGTATACCAGGCTTAAATGCCCCGACACGATAGCAGATCTGAGGCTCATTCCCAGCAGAGCCGTTATTCATCAACTTTGATTAGTTAACATCATTAAACTGGCTGGCCCTACAAGACCCTTGTGGGGTCACTTAAAGGCTGTTAACATGGCCAAAAGTGGTCTGAAAGTGCTCTTTTCTGGCCCCTGGGTGCATATATTACTACAGCTGATACATTATACACACATACATTATAACTCCAACACGCTACTGTCGTCTGCAACAGACATCAGTCTACCCCTATCCACCATCTCATAGTATAGGAAACAAAACAAAGTAATGTCCCTATTCAAATAATTTCTAAAACATTAAAAAAAAAAAAAAAAAAAGATGATTATATTTTAAAGCAGAAGCCATCACAAAATAAAAAGAATATTTTTTTTTGGATACATGAAACATTAATATTCTATCAATTCAACTCCAGCACATCATAATAAATAGCAAATTAGAATTCTAAAAATGTATATATGTTTAAATAGTAGAAATGTCAGGGGGAAAAAAAAATGAACATGTAAAAGTAGACATGAATATGCAGCAGTGCCAATATTTTAGATTCCTTTGTCTTTTCAGGAAGAAGGTTTGATCAGTTTGTGCCACATGCTCATTAGGGGATTGTGAAACTTTTTTCCTTCATTTTGTATAAGGTATGGCTTGAGTCACACACATGCATTTGGTGCAGCCCACAAATAAAAATTAAATAATTTAGATAAATTCATAATTAAAATATTAGCACTAATGTCAATGCTATTATTACTATCCTTGATATTGTCAGTATCAGTGTTATGTTCAATATTATTATCATCATCAACTCTCATGAATTGCAGTGCATGATGCCGTTTCAGTGCCAAGCCACGCCCAAACATATATTTTGCAAACACCCTGGAGAATAAAATGGCAGTCATCGCAATATTTTATGTTACACGGTATTTGTGCAGAGGTTTTTCAAAATGCTTTTTTGGGGAAAAAACACTTCACTGAATTTGAAAAACTACACAGTAGAGTTAGCCCATTTTTTTGTATATTGTTTAAGATGTTATGTTGAATAGATAGATACCAAACATGCTACGGTTTAAAATTGCGCACACTCCTGGAATGGTGACATACTATGGTATATAAAAATCTTCATAGGCGAAACATTACAAAATGCTAACGGTTACCAGTTTACAGAGATCAAGCAGGGACAGGGGCAGAAAAAAAAAAAAAAATATATATATTTTTTACACTGTACCATTTAAAAAAAAAAAGTTTCACTTTTATTGCTGTCACAAGGAATGTAAACATGAACAGTAATAGGCAGTGACAGGTACTCTTTATGAAGGAAACTGAAGTCTTAAAGACCCCAAAATCCCTCCTTTGGACTTAAAAATATTCAAAAACTCTGAGGGGAGAAAAGACAGATTGTCTGTTCATCCAGAGTATGAACAGAGATCTGTCATCTCCCCTACACAGACCCCTCCCCCTTCAGTTAGAACATACAGTCAGGGAACACAATTAACCCCTTGATTGCCCCCTGGTGTCAACAAATTCTGACATTTTTACAGTAATCAATGCATTTTTATAGCACTGATCGCTGTATAAATGCCAATGGTCCTAAAAATGTGTCAAAATTGTCCAAAGTGTCCGCCACAATGTCGCAGTCCCCAAAAAAATAAATAAATAAATCGCAGATAGTCGCCATTACTTGTAAAAAAAAAAAACACGAATAATAAAAATGTTGTAAAACTATCCCCCATTTGGTAGACGCTATAACTTTTGTGCAAACCAATCAATATACGCTTATTGCGATTTATTTTTACCAAAAATATGTAGAATACATATCGGCCTAAACCAAGGAAAGAAATATTTTTTTTTATATATATTTTTGGAGGATATTTATTTTTAGCAAAAAGGTAAAAAAGATTGTTTTTTTCAAAATTGTGGGGGGGGGGATGTCAATTTTGTTTGGGTGCAACGTTGCCACGAGCGCGCAATTCAGTTAAAGCGTCAGTGACGATTCACAAAAAATGCTCTGGTCAGGAAGGGGGTAAAATCTTCTGGGGTTGAAGCGGTTAAAAAGCACCAAAAATATATATATTAAAAAAAAAAAAAAAACATAAAAAAGGCCAACACCCTGGTCCCCAGCAGGAACTTTTTCACAATCGCTTCATAGAAGACCTGAAGCCTATAATCAACAGAGCTGGAAGTTGAGATACAGGAAGACGACAAGGCACCCTGCACAGATTTCTCTAGGATTCAACTACCTGCTTCATTGCAGGTAAGTTGGCTCACCAAAACTATAGACTTAATTTTTTACATGAATGGCCATACATTACCGAGTCTAACTAGGACATGTGATATAAGTTAATAAAAACTTAGCAAACTGGAAAAAAACTCATTTAGCTGTGTGTTATGTAGTCACAACTTCAGACATACAAAAAAAAAAAAAAACCAACAAGGAAGCGTTTGGAAGACAAGTAACCATTTTAAAGAAACTTGTCTGGGGACAATATTTGACAAGTGTTGAATAGAATGGAAATGTCACCAAAATAATATTTTACAATCAGTTCATGCTCCCCTCCCCCACGGTTTTACATGTTCAGTATGATAAGTGCCTAATACAATTGCATAGATGTGTGTGCAGATTATGACAATGAGGAACTTTCCTTCCAGCTAGAAAATTTTTGGACAACTTGAAAAGTTTACCAGCTTAAAATCATTGAGGCAGGCTGGGCTGCAGAACCTCTTCCACTGGCCATCTATCATGAGAACATTGCTTCCGGCGCCTTTGCTTGGTAGGTATTCTCCACAGTGTTCACAGCAATTCATGATTAGGCCATTGGCCATCCTATAGCGATTGAAGCAGTGATCACTGCACAACTTATGAGTCATGTTTTTAAAGCTAACTTCATGGCGAATCTGAAAGAGAAAGCATTAGAAAGTTACATAAAACTCAGGACTATTAGAATGATGTCAAAACAGAAATATTTAGATTACAGGGGAAAGCACTGCAAATGTAGGATTGTAACGTTGGGGGTGAGGGGGTTATTGTGATGTGATGGACCGATTAGACATCTGTGAATTTTAATTCAATATACTATAGCCGTTTATGCCTTATTCATTGGACCCGCTGCCTTACAGAACTAAACAAATCAGTTCAATCCTAACCAGCTACTACACTACTTGCAGACCCTGTATTGTTTCTCATCTGTGTTTCTAAGAATACTCCGGAGTCTAGAAGGAAACCAAAACACACATGTACGCATCCACATAGGGCTAAAACAATGAATCGATTATGAAAATAGTAATGGATTAACTTTATAATCGATTAATCGGCCAGTAACAAAATGGGGTTAAAGTTAACGAGTCTGAGGACATTTACTAGAGTGACCCTTTAATAGTATATCTCTCCTCTAATAGTATATACACTATATCATTACTCAAATAGTTTATACAATATATCCCCTATAATAGCATATGCAGTATATATCCCCTCTAATAGTATATACAGCATATTTCTTGTAATAGTACCAGTATATACAGCATGTCTCTCCTCTTATATACAGTATATCTCTCCTGTCTGTTATTCTCAGCGTGGATTAGATATTTTGCTCCCTAACCATTATAGTTGGTTATATATATTTACCACTGCATAGAGATATTTAAGAACAAATTGTCTTTTTTTTAAATTTACATATTAACTAAATTATACACCATGCTTTTTTTTTTTTTTTTAAGGTTATTAATCAAAACAATAAAATCGGCCAACTAATCGATTATGAAAACAATCGTTAGTTGCAGCCCTACATCCACACAAAACTGAAGACTGACAAAACTGAAGACTGACAAAACTGAAGACTGACAAAACTGAAGACTGACAAAACTGAAGACTGACAAAACTGAAGACTGACAAAACTGAAGACTGACAAAACTGAAGACTGACAAAACTGAAGACTGACAAAACTGAAGACTGACAAAACTGAAGACTGACAAAACTGAAGACTGACAAAACTGAAGACTGACAAAACTGAAGACTGACAAAACTGAAGACTGACAAAACTGAAGACTGACAAAACTGAAGACTGACAAAACTGAAGACTGACAAAACTGAAGACTGACAAAACTGAAGACTGACAAAACTGAAGACTGACAAAACAAAAAAAAAACATGAACTTGTTCTGGGGATCTTATGAGATAGACCAACAAAGTGGCACATAATTGAAGTGGAAGGAAAATTATTTTTATAACATGTGAGATAGTAAGGGGTGCATTTGTATTCAGCCCTCCTGAGTCAATACTTTGTAGAACCACCTTTCACTGCAATTACAGCTGAAAGTCCTTTTGGGGATGTCTCTACTAGCTTTACACATCTAGAGAGAGTGAGATTTCTACCCATTCTTTTTTGCAAAATAGCTCAAGCTCTGTTAGATTGGATGGAGAGCATCTGAACAGCAATTTTCAAGACTTGCCAGACTCTCAATAGGATTTAGGACCGGGCCATTCGAACACGTAAATATACTTTAATCTAAACCATTCCATTGCAAGTTTAGGCCGTTGTCTTGATGGAAGGTGAACCTCCGTCCCAGTCTCAAGTGTTTTGCAGACTCTAACTTTTCTTAGTTTTTCTAAGTTTCCTTCTAAGTATTGCCCTGTAGTCCCTGCTGATGTGTTCAGGGTGATGTATAGTGTCAGTTTTCTGCCACACATAGCATTTTGCTTTTGGGCCAAAAAGTTCAATTCTTGTCTCATCTGACCAGAACACCTTCTTCCACATTTGCTGTGTCCCCCCACATGGCTTCTCGCAAACTGGACTTATGGCTTTCTTTCAACAATGGCTTTTTTCTTTCCACTCATCCATAAAGGTCAGATCTGTGGAGTGCACGAGTAATAATTATCCCGTGGACAGATTCTCCCACCTGAGTTGTGGATCTCTGAATAATGCTCTCCTTGTCCGGCCTGTCAGTTTAGGTGGACGGATGTCCTAGTAAGTTTGTGGTTGTGCCATACTCTCCATTTTCAGATGATGGATTGAACAGTGCTCCGTGAGATGTTCAAAGCTTGGGATTTGATTTAATTTTTTTCATACCCCAACCTGGCTTTAAACTTCTACACAACTTTATTCCTGCCCTGTCTGGTGTGTTCCTTGGCCTCCATAATGCCGTTTGCTCACCAAGGTTCTGTAAAATACATCTGAGGGCTTCACAGAACAGCCGTATTTATACGGAGAATAAAATGACACAGGTGGACTCCATTTACCAATTACGTGACTTCTGAAGACAATTCGTTCCACTAGATTTTAGTTAGGGGTAGCCGAGTAAAGGGGGCTGAATACAAATGCACGCCACACTTTTCAAATATTTGTAAAAAAAAAATTAAAAGGCATTTATTATTTTTCTTCCATTTCACAATTATGTGCCACTTTGTGTTGGTCTATCACATAAAATCCCAATAAAATACATTGACGTATACATACACACACTAGCATACAGTACTGTGAAAAAGTTTTAGGCAGGTGAGATGAAATGATGTAAAGTAGGAATGATTTCAAAAATACTTATTTAAATCATTTTACAAAATGCAAAGCAAGCAAACAGAAGAAAAAACGAAATCAAATAAATACTTGGCATGACCACCTTTTGGCTTTAAAACAGCATGCATTCTTCTAGGTACACTCACACACAGTTTGTGAAGGAACTCGGCAGGTAGGTTGTTCAAAACATCTTGGGAGAACCAACCACAGGTCCTCTAAGCCCTTGTACACACGGTCGGAGAATCTGTCGGAATGTGTCCTATCGGACCGTGTTGTCGGATAATCCGACTGTGCATGGTCTGCATCGGACTGATTCCGTCGGAATATCCATCGGACCCAATTTTCCAACTTGTTGGAAATATTTTCCGACAAACTGGTCCGATCGGACATACTCCGATCATGTGTAGAGAATTCCGATCGGACAAAGTGCCACGCATGCTCAGATCAAATTCCTACACCAAAGCTATTGGCTACTAGCCTGAACGTAGTCCTGTCGTAACGAAATAACGTCATCACGTTCTGAATGATCGGATTTTCCGACAACTTGGTCCGACCGTTTTGGACACAATCCGTCGGACAAAATCCAACGGATTTGGTTGGCAGAATGTCCGACCGTGTGTACAGGGGCTTAGGATGTAAGCTGCCTCAAATCCTTCTGTCTCTGTGTAAACCCAGACAGACTTGATGTTGAGATCGGGGCTCTAAGGGAGCCAAACCATCACTCCATGGCTCCTTGTTGTTCTTTATACTGAAGATAGTTCTTCATGATACTGGCAGTATGCTGGTACTTCTCAGAATTGAGGACACAATTGATTGTGCAATGCTAAAAGACCGCAGACACAGCGGTCGGCCAAGGAAACTTAATGCAGCATATGAAAAAGACACACTCGCTTCCCTTCAAGATCAGAAGATGTCCAGCAGTGCCATCAGCACAGAACTGGCAGAAACCAATGGGACCCAGGTACACCGATACTGGCCAGAAAAGTCTGGTCAGCAGTCTACCCCATGGAACAATTGGGGCCAAAAAGCCATACCTCCGACATGGAAACAAGGTTAAGTGACTCAACTATCCATGAACACATAGGAACTGGGGTGCAGAAAAATGCCAGTCGGTGTCCTGGAATGATGAATCGAAACCTGAAATATCTGGCTACAACAAGAGGCTGTTTGTTTGCCGAAGGGCTGGAGAAAGGTACAAAAGGAAGCGTCTGCAGGCAACAGTAAAGCATGGTGGAGGTTCATTGCAAGTTTGAGGCTGCATTTCTGCAAATGGAGTTGGAGATTTGGTCAGGGTCTGTGGTGTCCTCAGTGCTGGGAAATACAGACAGATACTTCTCCATCATGCCATACCATCAGGGAGGTGTGTGATTGGCCCTAAATTTATCCTGCAGCAGGACAATGAATCCAATCATACAGCCAAGGTCATTAAGAACCATCTTCAAAGTAAAGAACAAGGGAGTCCTGAAAGTGATGGTTTGGCACCCACAGAGCCTCGCTTTCGACATCAAGTCTGTCTAGGATTGTATGAAGAGACAGAAGGATTTGAGGTAATCTACATCCTCTGAGAGACAAAGATACAACACAGTACATATAACTGAACCTAAGGTATACCTCTGTTAATTTGCCACAGATAGTGCACCTTGACTTGTTCTGATTTTTGGCAGAATTCTGTTTGTCCTCATAAACCGATAAACAATAGGTACTACAAAATTCCTGGAAGGATTCACTTGAATCGACTTGAGCAACAATTGTACCTTTCATTGTTGTAATATCTCTGAAAGAAACACAAAATTATGTTAGCCAAGCATACTATGTACAACACATAAATGAGTAAGCAGAACCTTAAAGAAAACAAAGAATTGCAAGTGTCCACCTATAGCACCATGCCCGTGCCCCCTACTTTTCAGGGCCAAAAATTATTCTCTCAGGAGTCTCATCTTGTTTTGTTTAAGTCTGACCAATGTCTGAATTATGAGCTGACCCAAACACCACCTACAGATTTACAGAATATCTAAACTCTATTCACAGACCATGTGTTAGATTTGCGGCTACCTTCAGGTGATTCGACAATGGCAAAAAAAATAAAAAAATCTTCTAGGGCTGCCCCTAGAGCATACCCATACAACCCTGCCCATGCCATAAGACTAGTTTCTTAGGAGGAGAATTTACATAGACCATGGGACATACCCAAGCAAAGTGGTGGGCAACAAAGCTTCAAACTGCCAACAGATCAACACCACAAGGATTTAGGAAACTTGAACAAAACATTCAAACAACTTAAAGCACCTTCGAACCAAAGTTTGACATTAGCGGAGGCCTGAAGTCCAACCTGGTAGAACTTAGTATGTGTAAATGGACCAGTATGCTGCCTTGCAAATCTAGGCTACAGAGGCTTGATGGTGAAAGGCCCAAGAGACGCCAACAGCACTGGTGGAATGGGCTCTAATGAGAAAAGAAGGAACTTTCTGCTTAAAGTGGCTGTAAACCCTAAAAAAAATAAAAATAAAAAAAAATAACCCGGCTAGACAAAAAAGGCATAATGAGCTAGTATGCATATCATACTAGCTCATTATGAATCACATACCTGAGATTGAAGCCCCGCAGCGGTCAACATCACTCCCGGTAGTTACTTCTGGGTATTGCGGCTCTGGCACTGTGAATGGACGGAGTGTGCAGGAGCTGCCGGTAAAGGCACAGTCTAACTGAAGCAACGGCACGTACGCGCCACTGCTTCAGTTTGCTTAAGTGTGCATGTGCTGACGACATCGGCACATGCAAATACAGGGATATCTCCTAAACCGTGCAGGAGATATCCAGTGTAGCTACAGGTAAGCCCAATTATAGGCTTGCCTGTAGTAAAAAGTGGTTGTAAAGGGTTTACAACCACTTTAAGGGCATAGGCCTTGGAAATGAAAATCTGGATGCACCTGGCAGCAGGGTATCCTTTACAAAGGCTAATGGGCAGGACAGAGTGGGACTAAGTCATGTAAATAGAAGCTATAGTTTCTACCAGAGAATTGAAGATTTGTCATGTCAGAGATACTCACTTGAATGGAAGCACTGGGCGATTGTGTTCCACATATTAGGGATGTTGGATTGATGGATTGAAGGATTTAAGGGGAGGCCACCATGAAACCTCGAACCCTCATGCATAAGTGAACTAAGGAGAGTCATTGTGACTCAAAAGTCTGAGCACTGAATAGGAGGAATATTCTGGCTTGGGATGTGTCCAAGATTAGGACCCAAGTACTCCAGACAGATAGTGTGAGGGCCAGAGAGCAGACTTTGGAAAGTTCATTACCCAGCCAAAGGTTGTGCACCAGCATCCTCTTATGAGCCCTTTTGCAACAACCTGATACTTGATTAGGTGATTCGTAACAAAGGGAGATACTGGGGGGGTCTATCAGACCCCTGATGTCTCCACAATGAGTAGCTGTCACCTGCCCAACAGGGGACTTTTTGGCCCCTATGTGATAGCAATAAAGTTTTTTTGTTTTTTTTTAAATAGATAATTTTAATGTGTTTGATATGCTTGGTATCCAATTTACTTGATGCAACATGGTCTTCTCTTTTAGAAAAAAAATAAAATAAAATGGGCATTATATTGTGTTTAATATGTAAAAAAAATTATATATAGATATATTTTTTTTCTGTGGTAATAAAGCAGCGATAACCAAATGGCATACACATGAGCCCGATGCAATCAATCTGCCCAGTGAGGAGGGATAGAAGAGTGGGGCCGCTGCTCTTGTGCACAACACCGGATCCAGATCGGGCTCAAGAATGGGGGAGGGGATTGGCAGGATTAAATGAGATTCTGCGGCACAAAAGGTTTTACCCCTAAAAAGGCAGAAGGTTTTTTTTAACTTCATGCATTCTATGATTGCTGCTGTTAATCACAGCTAGCGAGTTAATGAGGAGAGAACGGGGCCAAGCCACGTAGTGCGTGTGTATGGCTTGCTATTAGGGGTACTTGGCAGGGGGAGGAGCCAGGACCCAAAACAAACGATCAGGGCTGCTCTGTGCAAAACATACTGTCCCCACTCTACCCGCCTCTATTTGAAGGGATCATCTGAGTATTGTAGTCCCTTATAGGTTGCAGTCCAATCCCTTGCACTGCACTTCTCAGTCTACAGTTCCCAGTGTCCTTTGCACTGTTCTTAGGTTATCCACTTTGATGGCATTGTCTGACTGCACCACCGAGATGGGGTGTCCCTTCAAAAGAGGTTCAGTGCTGCAAGGACAAGGGGTCAGTTAAGGATAAATCTTTCTAAATTCTATCAATAATTGTGTAGCCTTTGAATTGGATTAATGTGTTGTCTAAATACCAGAAAAGATGACAATTTAATTTTTTATTACCGACTTCCTCCAATACCTGCACATCAGCACTGGAAGAGGTAGGCTCAACAGTCTGACCAGTTAGACTGACAGTGTACACCAGTAGAGCCCAACACTGAAGAACTTTACAGGTGGCTGCCGGAAGTATCGAAGATCTAAAGGGGAGGATCGTTGTTCGACTGAAAAAAAATAGGCACACTCATTTCTGCCGACCATTTGGAAAAACACAAAATTACAAAAAGGATCAGTTTCCAATCTACAGATCTCAGAAATACTCAGATAGAATGTATCTACATTGGTTGCATACTGCCTATGAACACACAATACAAACAAGCTTTCTATAACAAGTATCCAAATCCTGCTAGAAACAATTCATGGCTAAGCGTACCCTAATGCATACTCATTCAAAGGTGCTACACAAGTTTTACAGATGCCCTGGTTACTATTAAAAAAATGACAGCTTACTTTTTACACATAGTGCAGAGCTTCTTTGGAGCTGGCTTCTGTGAAAAAGATGATAAACAAGAAGTGGAACAGAACAAGTGAGTGGATCCTTTGCGCTGATATGCAGTCTGCCCTTTTTGAAGTGGCTTCTTGCAGTTTGCACATGTCACCTTTACAGCTTTCGAAGGCTGTTGTGTTGGTGGAGGCTGCTGTAAAACCTGTTTTGGAAGGGAGGCTACCGGTGACACGATTTCCACGCCTGGCTGCTGATTTCGTGGAAATGAAGCAGACTGGGATAGCCAGGCATCTATAAAATGAAAAGTTTAAAGTTTAGAAAAAGCACAATAATACTTCAAGAAATAAACCCGACAATACACTGTCTGCTTGCACTGAAATACTGAGCAGTTCTGCCAGCCCTGCCCAGTTCTTCCCTTGGAATACAGAACACCATTCTTTAGGTTACGGAAATGAGAAGAGTAGAAGGTATTCTACAGTCCACTACCAGATAGTTATATAGTGGCAATATTTTAATGTAGAAAGAAGATTTATGAAATGCGGGCACTGCAGGGGGCAGGGGAACTATTTTCATATTACTGGGTTTAGTAACACTTGAAGGGTCAGGACAACCAAGCAACTAGTATCCGCAGAATAAGTAGCAGCAATGGAAGCCTCCCTGCTTCTCTAAGGAAAGGTTTCTTTTTCAATTCTGATCTGCAGAATTACAACGGATTCAATATATCTTGGCAAATCAATGGTATTACCCAGAACAGATCTTCACACATGTCCAATGAAAAGATGTCACTAGGCACTGTAAAATTTGAACTCATAGTATGGTGTTCAAGACTGATAATATGATAATAGAAAAGAAGATAAAATAAACAAACGGCTTCAAGATCCTTGTTATGCCCCTCAGCCGTAGTAGCCATTGAGAAAAAAAAATGATAATATCTATATATCTCTCTCCCCCTCCATCTCTCTCTCTACACATACATACATATACACACAACCTATATAGGCAGCCCAAATACCAGTTTTAACTTACCAGAAGTATGATGAGTTGTAGATTCACCATTTTGGAAAACATCACCACTAACATTAATTCGTCCTGGATTATAAGGTCCTGTTGTGGGCTTGTTTTGTGAGGTATGAGGAGATGGATAGGTTTGGATATGAGCACCAAAACTAGCTCCTTGTAATCCATTAGGTACCTCTCCCATGCCAGGATTTTGCAGTGAGGTCACGTGAGTAATCATCAGATTCATATCTCTCCCCTCACTACTCTGAAGAGGACCATCACCTACAGAACCTAATCCTGAGTCTAAAGTAGTGACATTTGCAATCTGTATTTCAGAGTCAGGCTCAGTAGTAATACCAGAATTTATCATCCCAGTACTTTGTTTGTTTCTTGGGAAAGTAGATGATGATGGAAAATCTGCAATAGGTCTGTTAGAGTCCATAAGCCTGGGAGTGCTGAAACTGGAAGCATTTTTATCTGGTGCACGGCTGGGCTCAGGTTCTTCTTCATCATCAATGATGATTGTCTCACTTATAATTCCCTTGCCAGAATCCACATCTTTACTGGAAGAGTGTGAAGAGTGTGATTTTAGTTCTGCCCTGTGATTTTCATTCAGTGACGGAGGAAATCCTGTACTTCTTGATGCAGGAGGTGGGGCAGATTGAGGAACCCGAACAGGTTCAATGAAAACGACATCATCATCATCGTCAACTATAACAGCAGGTGCACTCTGGAAGGTTTTTGCCGGCGATGGACCACCAAACGCATTGCCCACATTTTTCAGTCCTGTAGCCATGGCATTAGAAATCCAGAAACCGTTTGTCAATCAACCCTATTTAAAGGGCAAAATGTACATCCCAGATAAACTAACCTGTCAGAAAGAGGGGGGGAAGGGAGAAATGATATCAAATGTATGTTAAAAGCAACAGTTAAAATATAAATTACATTTAAAGGAAAACAAGAAACAGATTCCATCATTGATTAGTGAACAGTGACAAGACTAAGGGCTCGTTTACATAAAGTCCTTTGAGATGTGCTGATCTGAAAAGATCAATGCAAATCCTACAAAAGGGCACTTAGAAAAAAATATTGTTTTTTGTGTGCCATGTTCCTACACTAAAGCCGAATTAAAGTGGGATGTGGTGCATTGTGCAAAAATACAAATGTGCATGATTTTTGCCACCCCCTGCATGCTGTGCAGTTTTCTCTCCTTATTACATTTGATGTTTTCTACAAAAATTTAACTTTTGCTTTAACCACTTGCTTACTGGGCACTTAAACCCCCCTCAGTCCCAGACCAATTTTCAGCTTTCAGCGCTGATGCACTTTGAATGACAATTGCATGGTCATACAACACTGTACCCAAATTAAATTTTTATCATTTTTTTCCCACAAATAGAGCTTTCTTTTGGTGGTATTTAGTTACAGCTCGGAGTTTTATTTTTTGCTAAACAAACAAAAAAAGATGCAAAAAAAAAAAAAATCATGTTTTAATAGTTTGTTATAAAATTTTGCAAACGGGTCATTTTTCTCCTTCATTGAAGTGCGCTGATTAGGCGGCACTGATGGGCTGCATTGGTGGGCACTGATGGGCTGCATTGGTGGGCACTGATGGGCTGCATTGGTGGGCACTGATTGGCACAGATAAGGCGGCACTGATGGGCAAAGATGGGCACAGATAAGATTGCACGGATAAGTGGCACGGATGGGCACTGATAGGTACCACTGATAGATGGGACTGATGGGCACTGATGGGCGGCACTGGGGCGCAGCACCTTTGAGGCAGATTGTGGGCACTGTGGGTGGCACTTACTTTTATTCAGGATGGCACTGCAGGGGGCAGGTGGTCGCTTGTATTGCTGGCCGTGATCGGGACTGATGTCCCGATCACGGCCGCCGGTGATCGGCTTTTTTTTTTTCTCCTTAGGAGGAATAATAGGAGGAATAATAGCCGATTACCGGCTCCGTTCTATCACATGATCAGCTGTCATTGGCTGACAGCTGATCACGTGATAAGGGGTCGGGATCGACCCCTTGCACGGATCGGTGATCAGGCGAGTCTCATGGACTCGTCGATCACAGAGCGGGGCGCGCAGGCCGCTCGTGCACGGGACGCTGTCAATAGACGTAGTCCCTGAAAAGTAGGTCCGCGCTAATGCCGTCATTTGGCAATAGCGCGGATCCCAAGTGGTTAAAGGAGGTGACCCTCTGATATGCCTGGCATGTAATATTTTTTTAGGGGGGGGTTGGAAGGGGGGCAGTAACCTATTTTTAGAGGGTCCCAGCTCCCACTTCCTCCAGGCGTACCTGCGCCACTGGAAGGGAGATCACCTCTCCCCCCCCCAACAATCTGGGACACGTCACAGGTGATTGCCTGGCCAGTCGTGGCTCGAGCATGCGCAGTGGGTGTCCGGCAGTGAAGCCACAGTTGGGTACCCACAGATACAATACCAGCACCGCAGAGAGGAGGGGGAGACAAGCAGGGCTTTGTTCCCCCACATCGCTGGATCCCTGGACAAGCAAGTGTCCAATTATTAAAAGTCAGCAGCTGCAGTATTTGTAGCCGTCGACTTAATTTTTTAAGCAGAACTCTGCTTTAAAAAGGATGGCCAGTCCTGTGTTTAAAGCAGAGTTCGTCCCAATTTGTGCATGTGTAAATCATTCTCATGGCCATCCAGAATGCTTTTAGTGTTGGAATTACTTTTTATTATAACTAAATACTTTTATTAGGTTTTCTGCAGCACCTCCAGCTGCGTCCGCCTAGGCGATGTCATCATTAGGGGATTCACAAGGACTCCTGGGATATCAGCATCATCTATCCCAGGAGTCCATGCAAATTGACTAGTGACAAAATCTTGCATTATTTCCAGCCCAGAAATACGAAGGGGAGGAGTTAGGTGCCATTTTTAAAGACCTGCATCCGCTGAGAGGAAGTAGAGCCATCTCTGCTTGGGACCAGCTTCCTCTCATGTCCTCTGACACGTTGCTATAGCAATGTGGCGGGAACTTCTGCCGATTCTGCCATTGCTATAACAACTTGTCGGGAAGAGAGCCCCATGCAGTGGCATTACTGCGCAGGCACGAGCTTGAGAAGTGCATGCTGAGTAGCCAGCTGCACCGAATCCCAGAAACTAACAGAAGAGGGCTTCAGATGCCCACAGCTGACATGGAACCTGCCTGCTTCCGAGATCTGGTTAGTAATACACTATTTTCACATAAACTACAAAGAGCACATACATGGCATTATCTAAATGTTGTAATAAAAAAAAAAGGGGGGGGGGGGATGGAACTCTGCTTTAAGCACCCAAACAAATTCACCAAATTGGGTAAACGGAAGCCTTAAGCTACATTCACACCTGAGCGATCTGAGACAGCTCCAGCCACTAACTTTTTTTTTTGGGGGGGGAGGCATTTTTGGAGTGGCACCATTCATTTCATTGGGCCTCCCTCCATGCCAAAAACACTCAAAAATAAGCTCATGTGCCAAATCTTGGCACAGAGCCAGGAACGTTTGCGGTCACGATTTTTGCAGCGATTTGTCGCTTGACAATTGTGGCAAAAATTGCACCGCGTTTGGGGTGCCATTAAGAAATGATGGCAACGCAAACAAGTTACGCATTTTGCCACGATCCAGAACGCCTAGGTGTGACTGGAGCCATAGCTGCCCAAGATTCTATAATCAGAAGGACCAAATGGCTTGACATCTCCCCGGCACCAGGTTTTAGCAGGTGGTGGACTAGATTAACAAAATTACTGAGAGGAGTGGCGCTTGACACAGCTGTAATGATTCATGTTGGGATCAATTACAGAATTCAATGACAATGGAGGACCCTCAAAAATTCATTTTAAAGAACTAGGCTACAAGTTGAAGGTAAGGACCTTCAAGGTTATATTCTCTGGAATAATGTCTGTGCCATGCATAACACAGGCAGTGGAAGGTGGCTGGCTAAAGACTTGATGTAAAAGAGAAGATTTGAGTTTCTAGAGCACTGAGCCAATTTCAATGGAGTACAACCATGAAGTGTAAAAGGCAGGTGGTTTTTTTTTTTCCTTTTCTATCTTAGTACATTCTATGCATTAAGATGAAAAACCTTGTGTGTAGCAGCCTCCCCAGCACCCCCCCTAATTACTTACCTGAGCCCAATCTCACTCCAGCAATGTCCATGAACGTCTAAGTCATCTGGGACACGTCTCCCAATTGGCTGAGACACAGCACTGGTGCCATTGGCTCACGTGGCCATCAGTCGGCCAAACGGGCGGGGGGGGGGGGGGGGGGGGGCTCCTTGTCTAAATGGATACACAGAGCTGTGACTTGGCTCCAGTGCCCCCATAGGAAGCTGCTGACTGGGGGGGGCACTTGATAGGAGGAGGGGCCAGGAGCAGCAAAGAGGGACCCGAGAAGATGAAGATCCGGGCTGCTCTCCTTGGGATTGCAAGTAATGCGGTTTACAAGCTTTTCGCAATACGAGCTATCTTTTAAAGATCCTGACTCGGTTTGCAAGCATGGTCTCGCAAAACAAGCAGTGTTCAAGTCTCTGGGGTATGCAGTACAGCATTTAGCCAGAGGTGCAGGGGTGCTGGTGACTTGGAATTGGAAATGCTCTGTTCTCAAGTGTCTCCGAGCCTCCCAGAGTGCATCTGAGCAGCACAGAGTGCTCACGAATTTCTCCAGCGCCGCCACACAACCTCTGGTTACATGCAGTACTGCATATACTAGCTGTGCCACTGGAACGGATATGAGTTTCCATTATTTCCTATAGGGAAACTTGCTTTGATATGCGAGTGCTTTGGATTACAAGCATTCTTCTGGAACGAATTATGCTCGTAATCCAAGGTACCACTGTATAACATTTGTTTACTGGACTTTACAAATGACTTTAAGGTCTCATACACACTGGATGTTTATTGCTGCCGTTTTTGGCTTCAGACTTTTTTTTCTGCAGCCAATAAACTCCCCAGCATGTTATCCTATGTGCCCATGCACACATAGGGCTTGATTTACTAAAGGCAAATCCAATTTGCCCTGAAAGTGCAGATGCTGTAGATGAGGGGAAGATCTGAAATTAGGTGCATGTCCCCCACAGATCTACAACGACTGCACTTCCAAGTGCACTTGCAGGGATAAAAATTTAATTTGTGTACAGTGTTGTATGACCGCGCAATTGTCATTCAAAAAGCGACAGCGCAGAAAATTGGCCTGGGAAGGAAGGGAATAAAAATACCCTGTATTGAAGTGATTAATTAAATCCTTAAAGCGGTTGTATACCGCTGAAAAGGCATAATGAGCTAGTATGCACCGCATACCAGCTCATTATGAAATACTTACCTTAGAACGAGGCCCCGACATCTGGCCCGATCCACGCCGAGGGAGCCGACATGTTCCCTCTGCGTTTCTTACGGGTATCGCGGCTCCGGCGCTGTAAGTGGCCAGAGCCACGATATCGTCACTCCCGCGCATGCACGCGGGAGATTTCTTTCTGGAAGCATCTGCTGGACTTTCAGCCGAGAATCCCCTGTGCGCATTGCGAGGGGAATATCTCCTAAACCATACAGGCGATATTTTTTTTATAGTCTTTCATGTAGGTAAAAGTCAAAAAATTTACTATACAACCACTTTAAAAGCGGAGATTCACACAAAAATTTAACCTCCGCTTTTTCAGAACCATCCCCCCCTCCGTTGTCACATTTGGCACCTTTCAGGGGGGAGGGGGTTGTCTAAGAGGAGTATTTGCACCCACTTCCGGCCATAGACTCACATAGGAGTCTACACCTCCCCCCCCCCCATGCTGTCTGCTGGGACACAAACAGGTCCCACAGACAGCAGGGACTATTCGGATTGCGCTGCGTGAATGGTGCATGCGCAGTAGGGAACCGGGAAGTGAAGTCGCAAGGCTTTATTTCCTGATTCCCTTACTGAAGATGGCAGCGGCAACCGAGGGGCAGTCCAGCATCGGGTGCCAACATCGCTGGACCCTGGGCCAGCTGAGTGTCCTTATTTTAAAAGTCAACAGCTGCAGTATTTGTAGCTGCTGATTTAAAAAAAAATAATAATAATTGCGGTAACATTATATTACATATTCTTGTATTTGCTTAAACATCAATGTTTAGTATCTGAAGGGCATAGACAAAATGTCTTTGATAAAAAAAAAAATAACTGAAAATGAATACATCAGCTGGGTTCACAAAAAAAAAACTAAAAATAAAAAAAACCTTCAAACATGGTCCTTTCATCACAGCACGTCTTCTCATGAGGTTGTTTCATTCGGGCAACAAGGCCTTGCATCTCTTTGCAGTGCTTGCATTTGGCACGCATATCTGCTTTACCCATAAGTAGAGGAACTTTATTAAAATTTCCAAACTGGGTCTCTTTTATGGCCTGCTGCCATTTGGCTCCTCAAGGGAGAAATTAAGCACTTCAAGCTATATGCAGAAAGATCACATTGTTTAGAAGCTGCTTAGAGGGCTTCCATTTTAAATTTTTACTGCTTGGCCTTCCTCCTCACACTTGGAGCCTGGTACAGATGCATTTCTCTTAAAACAATCAATCAATCATACGGTTTGCAACGTACATTGATTTCCAAATCAATGGGATAATAGGATTTTTGTACTCACCATAAAATCCTTTTCTCTGAAGTTCATTGACAGACAAGCATCTTCATCTTGACTTTAGGGTTATATCGCCCCTTCAGGAGAGGACTAGGCAGAACATGTCAAAAACAGCAAAAATGCACAGTACAGCCCAGGAGGCGGTCCTACTGGCTATAACCCCTCACACTGCATCCAGCAGCTCAGTTCATCAAAAGCAGTACAAACATAAATAGGACGGGTGGGTGCTGTGCCCGTCAAACTTCAGAGAAAAGGATTTTACAGCAAGTACACAAATCCTATTTTCTCTTTTGTTCATTGACAGACACAGCATCTTCATCTTGGCCTTAGGGACTTCCCCAAGCAGTGTCAAAAAAACAAAGGGGTGGGAACAGCAAGAAAATAACTCCACCCATAACAACCAGAGCTCCTCAACGGAGGCGTTGCAATCTTAAACAGCCGCCTGCAAAACCTTGCGGCTGAAGCAAGCAAGCATCTGAAGATGCGCTCACATCGACCATGTAAAATTTAGTGAAAGTGCGAACGGACGACCAGGTTGCCGCCTTACACACCTGAGAAACAGACGCTTGATGTTGGAAAGCCCAAGAGGCACCAATTTCCCTGGCAGAATGCGCCGTAACAGGAAATGGAGGTGCCCGTCCCCCTATGGCATAAGGATTAACCACAATCTGTCTGATCCACAGAGAAATGGTGGCTGATGAGACCGCTAGGCCCTTCTTCGGACCAGCCACCAATACAAACAGTGAGTCCGACCTCCGAAAAGGAGTCGTAGCAGATACACCCGCAGAGCCCGGACCACATCCAAGCAATGCAAAGAAACCTCTTTGGGGTGTGACAGCCAGGGACATAAGGACGGAAGCACAATGTCCTCATTTAGATAAAAAGCCGAAACAAACTTTGGAAGAAACAAAGGCTGTGGGCACAGCACCACCTTATCCTTGTGGAGGACCAAGTAGAGACTTGCATGACAAGGTTGCCAACTCAAACCCTCCTGGCAGATGTAATAGCCACTAGAAAGACTACTTTCTGAGAGAGTGTCAATAAGGAGATCTCCCTAATGTTTTTAAACAGTGGTTTCTGAAGCACAGAGAGCACCAGATTCAAATCCCACAGAGGCAGCAGTGGTCAAACCGTAGGGGCCACATGTCAAACCCCCTGAAGAAAATGTACTCACCAATGAATGAGTCCCCAAGGGTCGCTGAAAAAAAAAAAAAAAAAAAGACAGCCAAAGCCGATATCTGCCCCTTAATGGTGCAGAAGGCAAGTTTCTGATCCACTTGTCGCTGCCAAAACAGCAGGATCCTGGAAACTGAGTATGTACGTGGACGCCACCCCATCGCCTCACACATGGAGATGTAGGGCTTCCTCGTACGATGAATCTTCTGAGAAGATGTCTTCCGTGCCCTCAGCATAGTGGAAATTAACGAATCCGAAAGACCTCTGTCTCTCAGCACTTGGCTTTCAAAAGCCATGCCGTTAAAGCCAGTGACAGTAAAGCTGGATGAAGTATTGGACCTTGCGACAGAAGGTCCTATCGCATCGGCATCCAAGGAACATCCGCCACCATTGGTACTATGTCAGTGCACCACGGATGCCGAGGTCAATCTGGGGCAATCAGAATCATCGTAATCCCCTCTGCCTCCACTCTGCAAAGCATACATGGTAAAAGTTTGCGTGGGGGAAAGGCATAAAATCAGCCGATAATGCCCCCATGGAGCCACCAACGCATCTGCTGCATCCGCCCAGGGATCCTTTGACCTGGCCACAAACCTCTGTAGGAACCTCTGAAGGAGCCGAAATACATCCGGATGTAGCGACCATTCCCCTTGGTCCAGCATCTGATGGTAGTCCGCTTGCCAGTTTTCTATGCCTGGTATGTACACGGCATGCCCTAAGGGCCGGTGACCCCTGCCACCAGAGCAGTGAATCCCTGACTAGCTGGCTCACCCGAATTTGACAATCCAGGTACAACGGAGATTTGTCCCATTTTGACAGGATCTCCTTTTGCAAGACTCGAGTGTTGAATTGAGCATACGGTACCACCTCAAAAGTGGCTACCACGAGACCTAGGACTCATATGTAAGAAAGCAGAGATGACCACCTGCGGGAAGCCAACAACTTGGGCGGCACAGTGGTGTAGTGGTTAGCACTCTCACCTAGCAGTAAGCAGGGTCGCTGGTTCAAATACCAAACACGACACTACCTGCCTGGAGTTTGCATGTTCTCCCTGTGCCTGCGTGGGTTTCCTCCGGGTACTCCGGTTTCCTCCCACACTCCAAAGACATGCAGGTAGGTTAATTGGCTTCTGCCCAAAATTGGCCCTAGTATATACGTGGGGGCCTTGGATTGTGGGCTCCTTGAGGGTAGGAACCAATGTGAGTGTGCAATGTACAGCGATGGGGACAATTGTAGACACTCAGGTTGAACTGGATGGACTGGTGTCTTTATTCAACCTTACTAACTATGTAACTATGTAACTTCACCACAGCTTGAAGAGTCTGCAGCTTGTCCGAAGGGAGAAATACTCTCGCCTCTGAGGAGTCCAGAAGCAAGCCCAGGTACTCCAGATGTGGAGTCGGCACCAACACAGACTTCTGCAGGTTCAGTACCCAACAGGTCGTCCAGGTAACCCACGATGGCAATCCCTCGCTTCCTTAGCAAAGCCAAAATTGGGGCTAGCACCTTGGTGAAGACCCTCGGTGCCGACACCAGGCCAAAAGGGAGAGCTACAAACTGGTAGTGCTCATCCAACCGCAAATCGTAGAAACCTCTGGTGCTTGATGCATATGGGAACATGCAAGTATGCATCCTTGATATCCAGGGACGCCAGAAAATTCCCCTGATGGAGTGCAGCAACCACTGAGCGAACTGATTCCATCCTGAACCTGTGTTTTTTCCCCCAAAGCCGTTGAGGGCCTTGAGATCCAGGACTGGACAGACCCCTTCCCTTCTTTGGGACGACAGATTGGAGTAGAATCTCTGAAACCTTTCTGTGTCGGTACAGGCACCATGACCTCACGCAGCAGTAGGTCCTGTACTGCCCCGAACAGGGCTTCTCGACGAGCCAGAAGATGAAAGTTGGAGGGAAAAAAATCTGTTTGGCAGGCAAGAGAGAAGCTCCATCTTGTATCCTGGTGAAACCAGTTCACAGACTCACTGGTCGGAAAGTAGGGAGGTCCACCGAGCTCCAAACTCCCAAAGGCAACCTCCCACCCGAGAATCGGGCAGGGCAAACCTTCATGCGGTAACAGATTTGCTTGCAAGCTTGTTTGGCTTGCGAAACCAGGGATGCTTCTGTCCCTCCGAGGGCACTTTGTCGGACTGGGAGCGTCTACCTGCCGACCCAGGCGGACGAAAAATCTGCTGAGCGGAAAAGGAGGGCCCTTGCCTAAGGCATGGCTCCTTACCTTTCCTGGACTGTGGGAGCAACATACTCTTAACCCCAGTAACATTCTTAATGTCATCCAGCGAGGCTCCAAATAGCCTCTCTCCCTGGAAGGGCAAGTCCACCAGTGCTTTCTTAGATGCCTG
Organism: Lithobates pipiens; assembly: GCF_037356315.1. Taxonomy (NCBI): domain Eukaryota; kingdom Metazoa; phylum Chordata; class Amphibia; order Anura; family Ranidae; genus Lithobates; species Lithobates pipiens. Next base: position 603,225,517 of record NW_027507748.1, on the reverse strand, counting down.
GTCCGCAGACCAGCATTTCAGCCAAATCAGGCGACGTAGCACTACTGGCAATACTGAGGCTCTCCAGAGCAAGGGAGCCATATCTAAGGCCAAATCACAGACATACTTAAGGCCCTGCACCAACTGGTCCACGCAGACCGGGGAAGCCTGTTGCTTCTTTAACTCACTGTGCAACAATTTAGCCCATTCAGTAAGCATCTGTGACACCAGGGCCTTGCTGGCCGCAATGTTGACCCCCACCACCGTAAACATGGACAGGGCCCTCCTGTCTGCAGAGTCCTTGAAAGCAGGGGTCCCTTCCACTGGAATTATGGTTACCTTATTTAACCTTGATACCGGGGGGTCAACAATCGGAGGAGATGTACATTTCTTCAGAAAACTCTCCTCAAAAGGGGTAATGCACCGCCATGCGTTTCCGGACTGAAAAGGTCCGCTGTGATTTTCCCCACTCTTTGTAAATAAACTTATCAAAGTAAGTTGGATAAAGGAAACGCCTTAGCTGTGCGGGCCGGCTTGTGGGACCCGAAAGGGACAGACACCTTTGTAGATGCCCCCACCATATCCTCCATCTTTAGGGTATCCCGCACCACTGTAATAAGTGCTCCTACAAGTGCCTTTTCCTGCGCAGACCCAGACACGGATTCATCCTCACTGTCCGAATGGCCCTGGTTCGCATCCTCTGATATGTCAGAACAGAGGCCGCCTGTCACAGTGGGGCCAGAGTCTAAATCCGTGCTTTCCCCAGCTTCCAACACCATGCTGATCCACACTCGCCTGTCACCACTTGGGGACCTAAGGCAAGTTGCACAAAATGTCCACCCTCCTAGCTGCCACAGACTGAGGGGCCCCCCGCAGGACTACTAGTAGGACCACCCCTGGGCGGCACTGTGCAAGTGTTGCTGTTTTTAACACTTTCTGCCTAGTCCTCTCCTAAAAGGGCGCTATAACCCAAAGGTCAAGATGAAGATGCTGTCTCCGTCAATGAACAAAGAGAAAACACATTTTAAGAGCAAAATTTCCAAGGCTGCTCTTCAAGACTTATGCCCTGTACACACAAGCAGATTTTCCTTCAGAAAAAAAAACTTGGATGGTTTTTCAGACGGAATTCCGCTCAAGCTTGGCCTGCATACACATAGTCATACATACATTCTCTGAACTTTCGACCATCAAGAACACGGTGACATACAACACTACCACGAGCTGAGAAAATTAAGTTCAATGCTTCCAAGCATGCGTAGGAATTTTGCGCGTCGAAATTTGTACAGACGATCTGAACTTTTTCTGCTGGAAAAAAAAAGAGAACCAACTCTCAATCTTTTGCTGGCTGGAATTCTGCCAGCAAAAGTCCGGTGGAGCATACACATGGTCGCAATTTCTGACCAAAAGCTCACATCCGACTTTTGCGGGTAGAATTTCTGATCGTGTGTATGGGGCCTCAGACTGGGATTATTGTCATCGAAGTACAAAGAAAAAAAAAGAAAATACATACACACACAAAATTATAAAATGAAGGGACTGACAATATCGTTTGAAATAGGGTTGCACCAATACCACTTTAAGACCGAGTACAAGTACCGATACTTTTTTCCAAGTACTTGCTGATACCGATACTTCTTTTTTCATGTCATGCGACAGTGGCACTAATACAGGGGTTGACAAATTTGCTTGGAATCTAGGAGCCAGCTAAAAAAAGTTAGGAGCCAGGTCCGTGACGGCGATCTGGACCTGTCCCTGGCCTGACATGGAGACGAGTGAGGGGAAGATAGCCCCCAGCCCCCCACCTGTCTCCAAGTCATTGCCCATAGCTCTTAGAGGGACATTTTTAAATTGCATTTTAGTGTAAATATGAGATGTGAGGTCTCTCTGACCCCAGATCTCATATATAAAAGAGGACCTGTCATGCTTTTTTCTATTACAAGGGATTTTTACATTCCTTGTAATAGGAATAAAAGTGACACACATTTTTTTTTTTTTTTTTTAAAGAACAGTGAAAAAAATAAAAATAAAAGTTAAAATAAGAAAAAAAATTGTTTTAAATGCGCCCTGTCTTGCCAAGCTTGCGTGCAGAAGCTAACGCATATATGAAAGCGGTGTTCAAACCACACATGTGAGGTATCGCTGCGATCGGTAGAGTAAGAGCAATAATTCTAGCCCCAGACCTCCTCTGTAACTCAAAACGTGCAACCTGAAGAATTTTTTAAACGTCGCCTATGGAGATTTTAAAGGGTAAAAGTTTGTCGCCATTCCATGAGCGGGCGCAATTTTGAAGCGTGACATGTTGGGTATCGATTTACTCGGCGTAACATTATCTTTCACAATATAAAAAAAATAAAAAAATTGGGCTAACTTTACTGTTGTCTTTTTTTTTTATTAAATAAAAAATTTTTCCCCAAAAAAAGTGCGCTTGAATTAGAATAAATAATAAAAAAAAAAATATTATATATTATATATATATATATATATATTTTTTTTTTTTGTTTGTTTTTTTTTGTTTAGGGGTTCTAAGTAAAGGGATGGAGAAAGACTGGCCCATTAGCATTGTTGGTTGTAATTCCAACGGCCACCACAAGAGGGCGCCAGATTCCAGAAGGAACCATAGGATCACAGAAGGCCTCAAAGCCGGGGGCTCAATTACCGGCCGTCTGCGGCGCGGCCCGACGCGATCGCGCGCGGGGGGGGTCCACGGAGACGGGATACCCCCAGCTATGCTGCCCCAGGCGCAAGGTCGCTGATTCTAGTCGCCAATGCGACCGGGTTTTGTCGAGCACTGCACTAATAGATGGCACTGATGAGGCGTGGACTGTGTCAGTATTTTTTTTTACAATGCTTTCTTTCCTCGGGGGGGGGGGGGGGGGGGATTGTCTAATTTTTTTTTTACAATTTTACTTAATATTTATTACAGGGTTTCCTTTTTTTTTTTTTTTTTTTAACCTTTTTAGACCCCTGACATCACCCCTTTGAGACATGGAAAGTCACTGAGGATAGAGATTCCCCAGTCCCTTCCTCAGCAGCGTCAGCTTCACTGAAGATGAATGGAGAGGAAGACAGAGGCTCCTCTCCATTCATAAACTGAAGCATCGTAAACACTTTTTACAGTGCTCAAATATGAATGGACATTCAGAAAAGGAAGGAGCCGGTAAATTACATTACGCTGGAGGAGGATACAGGGGACACTCAGTAATGTTTGGTGAAGTGGTGGGGGAAGTTAAAGTCACCAATCACCATGTGTGGCTTTCAATAAAGTAGCTGAAACCCGCAGAGGGGAGGAGGAGGAGGAGAAGCGTCTGTCAGCTGCTTTATTAAAAGCCACACAGGGAGATCAATGATTGTAAATTCCCCTGCTGCCGCACCGATCATCATCCCTAGGCATCGGGAGCATTTACAAGTACTCCTGTAGATGCTCGGCATCAGCACCGATACTAGTATCGGTATAACCCCAATTTTAAAGTATATAACAATAGTTAAAGTAATTCGAAGGTTGCAAAAACTCAAGACAAACCCCCAAAAGTTCTTCAACTATATTAAAAGCAAAAAAGGCAGGTCTGAGCATGTAGGCCCTTTACAAGATAATAAGGATTTGGTAAATGGGGACAAACAGAAGGCAAATGTATCAAATGGATTGTAAAAGCTTGTTGTACTTATCTTCTCTGCAGCTGGATTTCCACAGAGCAGGCCGGATCCTACTCTTCTCGGGTCCCCGTTTGCTGCTCCTAGTCCCTCCCTCCCTTGAGTGGCCCTCAGCCAGCTGCTTGCTACAGAGGTCACCCAAGCCAAGTCAGAGCTTCATGTATCCATTCAGACATGGAGCTCCGACCTGGCCCTGCGCCCTCTCTCGCCTGATTGGCTCCCGCACCTGTCAGTTATCCAATGGCGCAGCTGCTCGGTCTCAGCCAATCAGGAGGAGTGCCCTGGATGGCTGAGGGGATTGTGGACATCGTTGGAGAGAGAAGGGGCTCAGGTAGATAATTAGGGGGGGTGCCACTACACAGATTTTTTTTTTTTTTTTTTTTTTTTTTTTTTTAATCTTAATGCATTCTATGCATTAAGATGAAAATAAAACAAAGTTTTCTGCCTTTACAACTCCTTTAAATACCTTCTACAACTTTGTGTAGACAAAGGAAAATGGTAAAGCTCAAGTGCATAATAGGGGATAGTATTGACATAGCCCCCAAAGAACCCTCATATGGTCCAGGAGACAAAATAAAATGAATTAGGCACTTGGGCCAGATGACCTACACTTGTTTGTCCTCAGAGTTCAGCTCCTATTTCAAAGCCATGGTTTCTTATTGGTTATGCCGTATACACACGACCGGACTTTGTCAGAAAAAAAAATCTGATGGTCTTTCTGAGTTCCGACCGAAAGGACTTGACTACACATAATCACGCCAAAGTCCATTTGTTTCGAACGTGATGACGTACAAGGGGTCTAGAAAAGGAAGTTCAATAGCCAATAGCTGCCCTTGTGTCGTATTTGGTCCGTCAGACCAGCATACAGACGAACGGTTTTCCCGATAGGAATTGATTCCTATCGGAAAGATTTAAAACATGTTCTATTTCTAGGTCCGTCAGACTTTTTGAAAAAAAAAAAAAAAAAAAAAAAGAAAAGTCCGCTGAAGCCCACACATGATTGGAATAGATGATGAAATTATTCTGTCTGACCTTTTCTGCTGGAAAGTCTAATGCTGCATACACACGGTCAGAGACTAATGACTGGCTTGATACCACTAGACTGGTATAAGGCCAATGTGGCGAGATAGATATCCAAGTCTTTACCAAGTAACTACAGACCATTTGGTGTAACTTCTATAGTTGGGAAAATACTTGAGTTTGATTAAAAGACTGCATAGATGAATTTTTGCTACAAAATATTTTAAGCAATAGACAGCATGGATATATGCAAGGCCAAAGTTGTCAAATATGACTTTTCTACAAGGAGGCAAGCACAAACCTAGACAAAGGGGTGGCTATGGATATAAAATATGTGGACTTTGCAAATGCATTTGACACAGTTCTCTGCACATGGCTAACATGTAAGGGAAAGTCTACAGGCTTAGAAAATTCAGGCTGTACATGGACAGAAAAGACCATATTCAGAGAGTAGGGATTATGAAGGCCATTTTCACAATGGGGCAGGGGTTGATGGTAAAAACGCTGCTAGTTTTAGCAGCGCTTTACCGGCGCTATTCAGCCACTAGCGGGGGTTAAAAGCGCCCCGATATCGGCCAAACAGCAAGACGACGGTAGGTTTAAATGCGCTCATGTAGCATCGCTATCGAAGGCAGGCACAGTTATTACTTTCTAACCTATTTAACCGCCTCCCACCTGCCTTATAGAGAAATGATGGCAGACGGGATGCTCTCTTGTTCTGGGCCAACATATTACGTCACCGCAGCGTAATTGGCTCAAAGTCAGTAAGCCAATGAGGAGAGAAAGGAGGTGGGGCCACAGCTCCGTGTATTTTTTGTTTATTAGGCCTCATGCATGCTGGACATTTTTGTACGTTTTTACAGCTGCTGTTTTTGCCTTCAGACATTTTTTTTTTCTACAGTCAATAAACCCGCCATCGTGTATTCTATGCACACATTTTTTGGGCTGTAAAAAACAAAATATTTTAAAAAATAAATAAATAAACCTGGGTTCTGAGAGGAGTTTTCAACTATAAAACTGCTCCAACGTCAAAAAACGCGGATAAAACGCTCAAAAACGCGGCTCATCAGGGTTCAACATTTCTGAGCCACTGAAGAAAAAAAAAAAAAAATTAAAAAAAACAACGAATCAACGCTATTGCAAAAACGTTGAAAAACTCACTGAAAAGCTACTGGTGTTTTTATAACGACCAGTGTGCACAAGGCTTTAACATTGCTCAGCGATAACTATATACATTGCATCATTTAGTTCTTTTAGATCGGGGTCTCCAAACTTTCTAAGCAAACGGCCAGTTTACTGTCCTTTAGGGGGGCCAGACTGTGGCTGGTGGGAGTAGAAAATGCCTTGGCATTACTGCTCTATCATTGATTTGAATGGGAGGGATAGTGCTCCAGTTCTATCGAATAGTGCAGATAGTCAGATAAGGTCTCTGATGATCTGAACAGGATGCAACGTTACTCCAGCTGATATGTTGATCAGCTGGCGTGACGTCAACACTGCACATGCGCAGATCGTCAGAGGCATTATCCGACAAGCTGCAAAGAGCAGAGGGAGAATCAAATTGTCAGATTCTGCCTTGCTCTCTGTACGCACGTGCAAGACTTGAGTGACGTCATAGACTAAGTCACAGGCGAAAACTACTGTTGTGCGGATTTTGGTGCGTTGCAAGACTGTGTCAAGTCCCAAGCATTCGCAGAGACAGCGAGGCAGAATCTGAATTAGATTCTCCATCCGCGCTTTGCAGATTGTCGGTTAATGCCTTTGATGATCTGCACGTGCAGATCAACATATGAGCTGGCGTGACAATACGTCCTGTGCAGATCGTCGGAGGCATTATATGACGAGGTGTACTATTTGCCAGAACGCCACTGATGGTGCAGTAGAGGGAATGGTGTGCCATCATTGGTGTCAGTTGGTGGAATCGTGCCCCAAGGGCCAGATAGATAAAGGAAAGCAAAGGGCCACACAGTTTGTACACAAGCTAATACAAACAAACAGGGAGGGAGGGAGGGGAGAGGACAAAGGTGCAGAGAGACTAGACAGAACAGAGCTGCGGATGACAGTGGTACATAAACTGACCATGGTGTCAGGGCTCAGCAGCCATTATATACCATGGTCAGTTTACAGGGGGAGGGAATCAGCCAGGTTTTTTTTTTTAGGTGTTACAGGGGGTCAAATGACACAACTCAAGGACTGTGCTGTATAACATGCCTTAAGGGAACAGGGTCTGTTTTTTTTTTTTTTTAGGTTAACGCTTTAAAGACTAAACCTTTTTCTGACACTTGTTGCTTACAAGTTAAAATAAGTATTATTTGCTAGAAAATTAAATTAGAACCCCCAAACATTATATTTTTTTTAGCAGAGAATAAAATGGCGCTTGTTGCAATATTTTACGTCACATTGTATGTGTGCAGTGGTCTTTCAAACGCAATTTTTTTGGGAAAAATACACTTCAATAAAAAATAAAAAATAAATTATATAAATTTAAGTTAGCCCAATTTTTTTGTCTAATGTGATCTTTATTCTAAAAAATGTATTGGAAAATTCTGCTCTTCCTTCACAACCCCCCCTCCCCCCCCCACTTGACACAGGTATCCACTCCCACTAAGATTGCCTAGGAGCTCCAAGAAGGTTCTCCTCCCCATCCTTTTGGGACACGTTAAAAGGTCCCAGGAGGCTGCTGGACCAGTCACAATGCGCAGTGGACAACCGGCTGTAAAGCTGCAAGGCGGCACAGATGGCTGCTCACAGTTAATATGTCAGTGCCCAAAGACCACTGAACAAACCGGCTGGTTGAGGACAGCACTGGATCCTTGGATAGGTTGAATGCCTGTTTATTAAAAGTCAGCAGCAAAAGTTTTTATAATAATTATATTTCAGTTTTGGTCATCAGTTCACAAAAAGGATATTGGGGCATTAGAGAAAGTTCAGAAAAGGGCAACCAAATTGATAAAGAGACATGGAGGAGCTCAGCTATGAAGAAATATCAGCTAGACATCTATATGCTCTTGAGCCTATAGCAATGCATTTGTACCCATACAGCTTTTATTGTGCCCTATTCTGTCCACTGACCTTAAAAGTGGTTGTAAAGGCATTTGGCCAAGACTGCAGCTCAGCGTAACTGGCTCAAAGTCAGTAAGCCAATGAGGAGAGAAAGGGAGGTGGGGCCATGGCTCCGTGTCTGAATGGACACAGGGAGTTGCGGCTCAGGTACCCCCATAGCAAGCTGCTTGCTGTGGGGGCACTCAAACGGAGAGAGAGTCCAGGAGTGCAGGCGAGGGGGCTGAAAAGGAGAATCTAGGCTGCTCTGTTCAAAACCACTGCATAGAGCAGGTAAGGATGACTTTTTCTGTAAAAATAAACAAGACTTTAGTATAATTTCAACTTCTTGCAGCGCTTCCAGCTGCTGTGGATCCAAGAATCCAAGAATACCAAAGAATGAGAGGCAGAGTGCTATTGGTATCACTCTGCCTGACATTGCAGTAGGAACCATGGGCGAGGCATCGGCTCATGCCTCCGCAGCTGTCTGCTCCCTCCTGCCCTGCTTCTCTCCTTCATACAGTGACATCAGGTCGGTAAGCCCAGTACCAGTCATTCGGACGCGATCCACTGGTAGATCGCAGTCCAAGGATTGCCGACCCAGGAGCTAGCTGGTAAAGGGAGCATCAGAAATATGGCTACAGTCTTCACCGTTAAAAAGGGAAATACAATGGTTTGGTGCATATTTCTTTATTCTGGTCAGAACAAAAAAAATGGTTTAATTTTTACCATATAAAATCCAGAATAAAAATGAAGTGTTTTTGGGTGGGGAGGGGTGGGGCTTTAAATAGGTAACAAAAATCGGCTTGCTACATATTTTTGCCAACTAACTAATCAAATGTAAAAAGGGTCCATTATAAACAGTTTGGTTGAGTATCAGCATAACAAATATTGCTGTGTAACATTCTCTGCGTTCAACATTACTAATCGCTCTCAGGCATGAATCTGACTGGTAGTTTTTCTAAGCTTTTTAGCACTGGCATTTTTTTCCTCTTTCTAAAATGACAAAATTCTCGACACCACAATTTTAGGGCCAGTATACCAACAACAGTAGATTTCACCACAATAGAAGTCACAATACAAATGAGAGATACTAGGACAATGCAAGGAAGATACAAACTGCTCACAACAACCACCGCATCAAGTGATTAAACGGTTATTTAATGCTCAACTCCAAGGATGCCGATGACAAGTCCAAGTCATTCATTGCAGAGAATCTGGTGCTACAACTATATAGAGGTCCTTGGAACATCAGCCAAATTCAGGAAAGAAAGTAGGTTGCCAGGAAAGATGGTAGATACACACGGACTATTTCAAGCCTATTTCCATTAACAAACCATACTCTTCTATATTGTGTACTTCAATTCAAACCAAGTGCGATTTTTCTTTCCCGGGCTATCTGCAGTAGTCATTTCCAATAGGTTGTGTCGCCAAAGGATTGACGGAGATGGCAGCTTCAGCTGTGCCACCCTCTGCCTCTGGAAGCTCAGAAATAGCTGTGTAATATCTGGACTTTGAACTCAACTAACATAGGAGTATTTGTTTCATCTCCATCACCTGAGGCCAGTCATTTCAGTGGGTATATGTAAGGGTTTACAACCAGTTTAAAAAGGAAACATGGAGGCTGGGTGCATATATTTGTGAATTGGATGCAGGTTTATCCACATCCAATTTGCATGACATGCGAGTGTGACTAGCTCTCAATGGAGCCGGTTCACACATATGTCTAGGACGGCCATGGTCTGCATTCCAAACGTGTTCTGTGCATGTTGGGTCCGGTACAGGTGCAAATTCGGGCCCGATTTGCACCTGAACCAGGAATACACTGGACCCCTTGCTGGGAACGGCGGCCGCACATAAGTGAACTCAGGCGGAAGCTGTAATTGCTGCTTAAATTTCTTACTGGCCCTTTTTGCTGCCATACTTAAATGTCAGGAATGCAGATATGACCTCTGGCTTTTGTTTGTTTTTTATTCCATTTTAAATATTGCATATACAGAATATAGTCAAACAAGCCAGGCAAGTAACCACGAAAGTGTCACCTACAATTAGTACAGCATACTCCTATGTTTAAATCAAGATACACACCAAAAAAAAATTTATCAGAAATAGTCCAGTAGAAAGTCCAGCACCATTTCCAGAAAGGTAAAAAAATTATAAAATCCTGATCAGAAAAGCATCCAATAAAATATAACCGGGGGAGGTTTAGGGGTGAACAAAAATGATTTCAAGATTAAATCGGAATACATTTCTACATCGTATCTACCTTACTCCAGTCAGACTGGCTAAGATGTTTCCTACCCAGTTGCTGGTGGTACACGTCGAACAGCGCAGGCTTCCTTCACATTTTTTGGGAGTGTGCAGCTATCAAAATTTTTAATGGTGCTTTCCTGGAAAAAGCCTACTCCTCCGACTGTTTCGCCATGGAAGACACTCATTAATAAAGCCACATATACTAGTAGAGGTATACCTCTTAAATTCGATAAAGTGTGGGGTGGATGGATGAATAGTGAATCTACAGTGTCAAATTAAATAGATGTATTACATTACTTGTGGAAATTTCATTTCACGTCAGGTATAAAGTTGGGTGGGTATTGATGATTGTTGAGTATTATTGCTATGGGGAGTGGGATGTGGACCTGAGAATTCCATCCGTGGGTCTGATGTTAATAGGTGATGGTGGGTCATACGCCATTGATATGTGGAGCTAGAATAATGGCATTGTGTGATGCTAAATTCAACTTTACATGATATGTGCTGGTGCATATTTCAAGCCTCAGTGTTATGCTGTGGGCCCAATGCTGAGACAGGTTTTGGATTTTGTTGGAGGGTGAGGTCTTGTGTCAGACTACCTCTCAATTGTTATGGGTTTGTTTTTGTATGCCATCTGAAAATGACAATAAATATAATAAAAAAAAAAAAAAAAGGGATTATTAAATCGGAGGTGGTAGGGGTGTACTCAAGCCTGAACCACCACAAACTTCATCAAATGTGAAGGGTACACTTCTATTTCAGCATGTGGCTTTGTAAAAAGGGAAGCGCTCTGTTTACCAAGGCCTTCCAGGCTGTAAAAGGTAGGACAGGATAATGCGTTTCCTAGCGTAGTAGAGCAACGCGTGAGCAAAGTACAAAAGGGCAACAATAGGTGCAATAATGGCTATCAAACATGACATACCTTGATGGAGGGCGCATGAACTTGTTCACACCAGCCGCTGCACTGCAATGTCTGGACCAGCAGTGTTGAAACTTTTTTTTTTAACAAACTTTATTGAAATGTTCTAGACTTTTATTGGCTGCCATGCAATGACTCGTGCTGCACTGGAGAAAAAAAAAAATACCAGACGCAGTGCACAGTGCATTGGAGACCAGGCTTCTGTCAAAAGGACAGCTGTACACACGGTCCGAATGTTGGCCGGTTAGTACTGAACTGGCGGACATTCAGTCCGTGTGTTCCCAGCTTAATCTTTTTAACTACTGCAGATCAACAGTGGATAGTGGGGGTACAAAGGGTAGTCAAATCGTCTGACCACAAGCGCACAAAATACACAAAGAAAATACAAAGTCCTCATGGATAAAGAGGGACATCCTTTTAAATGAAGCCATTCTGATTTTGACTACAGTAAAACAGTAATGAGCCAGAAAAAAAAAAAAAAAAAAAAGTTGTTCCTACTATAGCTGCTTTCACACTGGGGCTGTGGGTCCTTTAACAGTAAAGTGACGCTCGTTTTAGCGGCGCTTTTTGTCTGCTTTTAACCCCCACTATTGGCCGAAGTGGTTTATAGCGCCCATGTTGCGGCACTTCCAGAGTGCTGCCCATTCATTCCAATGGACAGAAGCGGTGTAGGAGCAGTGTATACACTGCTCCAAAGATGCTGCTGGCGGGACTTTTTTTCCCGTCCCACAAGTGCACCACCCCAGTGTGAAAGCACTCAGGCTTTCACGCTGGGGAGGCATGAGACAGTTTTCAGGAGCTTTATGTGTGCTATTCTTAGCACTAAAATGCCTGAAACCGTCTCAGTGTGAAATAGCAAGGAAGTTGTAATTCTAAAGCCAGCCATACATATGTAAAAAAAAAAAATTGTCTTGTTTAGCAGGGTCCAGCCAAATTTCGATGTATGGTATACTGGTTGTACAGGCCGATCGATTGACTTCTGTACCACCCCATGTTTTTTTTTCTCTCTCAGAGCCATGGAGAAGGCTCCCCACTGTGAATAAACAATAGCACAGCAGGAGTGATACCCCCATTTACTTTGATTCGGCACTTTTGTGCAACCCGCTGGTTGAACACAAAAAAATATGGATAACATATGGCCCGCCTAAGGTTCTATGCATATGGGCATCAACATGCATCTGTCCAGATGCATTTCTAGCAAATTCTTAGATCAGAAGCAAATGCTACATGCATCATCTGCCCTTCTTCAAGATGGCCACTGCCAGGAATGCTAGATGGTGTTTTTCAAAGTGATTTCTCAAAATAAAGAATGGAGACATGGATGGATGGGTGACTTTGCTTTGAATAATAAAAAATAAACAAAAAAGTGTTTTAGGTTTGTGGAGTTCAGATGCAGTTTAATCCCACTAAAAAAAAAAAAAAAAAAAAAAAAGCCTATGCAGGTAAGGGGCTCCTGTAGATAAAAGCAAACTGTGTAAGCTCTCAAATACTGAGCTTGGAGCTACTACCCCAAGGGAGAGAAAGCGCATGTGAGGAGGTTGGAATCAGAATAGTGGCGAGAGGTAGAGGTAAACAGTAATAGCAAAGGAGTCTCCTAGTAACAAGGCGGGGGGGCATGGGGTGATCTCGGTTTTTCAGCCAGGTTTCAAGAAGTACATAAATGGCCTACACCTATAGCAAGAGCATTATTTAACCACTTTCAGACCGGACCAATTTGCTGGTCAAAGACCAGACCACTTTTTGCAATTCGGCACTGCGTCACTTTAACTGACAATTGCGCGGTCGTGCGACGTGGCTCCCAAACAAAATTGACGTCCTTTTTTTCCCACAAATAGAGCTTTCTTTTGGTGGTATTTGATCACCCCTGCGGTTTTTATTTTTTGCGCTATAAACAAAAATAGAGCGACAATTTTGAAAAAAAACGCATTATTTTTTACTTTTTGTTATAATAAATATCCCCCAAAAATATATAAAAAAACATTTTTTTCCCTCAATTTAGGCCGATACGTATTCTTCTACATATTTTTGGTAAAAAAAAAAATCGCAATAAGCGATTATTGATTGGTTTGCGCAAAAGTTATAGCGTTTACAAAATAGGGATAGTTTTATAGCATTTTTATTAATAATTTTTTATTATTTTTTTTTTTTTACTAGTAATGGCGGCGATCAGCGATTTTTATTGTGACTGCGACATTGTGGGGGACCCATCGGACATTTTTGACACATTTTTGGGACCATTGTCATTTATACAGTAATCACTGCTATATAAATGCAGTGATTCCTGTGTAAATGACACTGGCAATGAAAGGGTTAACCAGTGGGTGGCAGTGTAGGGGTTAAGTGTTCCTAGGGGTGTGTTACTAACTGTGGGGGGGTTGGGCTTTCATTTAGTGTACACTGATCTCTGCTCCAATCACATGGAGCAGAGATCAGCGTCACTAGTTGCTAGGCAGAATGGGAAAATGTTGTTTATACAGCATTTCCTCCATTCAGCCACTCCGTGAGACGATCGCGGGGATGCCCGCGGCGATCGAGTCCGCGGGTCCCGCGACCGGACTCACGGGGGTCCCGACCGGCGGCGCGCTACCGATGGCACGGCGGCAACGAATATTGGACGTACATGTACGCCAATATGCCTGCCCGTGCCATTCTGTCGACCTACATCGTCGTGCGCTGGTCGGGAAGTGGTTAAAGCGGAGCTCCACCCAAAAGGAACGCTCTGCTAAGTTGCCTCCTCCCCCTGGTTTTGACAGTTACCCGCTTCTACTTCCAGCTGACTTTGCAAACTCATCCAGAAGTTGGGCTCTCCTCTTTCCCCCCACCGCTGGGCCATTCACGCAGCGTGCTTTGCGCATGCGCAGTAAGAAGCTGGCTATGAAGCTGCAAGTCTTCACTACCAGTTTGCCTTAGCCAAGATGGCAGTGGCAGCTCCCAAGAGCCAACTGACAATAAATGGCTCGGGTGAAGACACCACTGGATTAGTGGACAGGTAAGGGTCCCAATATTAAAAGTCAACAGCTACAGTACTTGTAGCTGCCGACTTATTTTTTTTCTTCATGAGCCTGGAGTTTCTCTTTAACTTTGGTCAAAGCTGCACAATTTTTTTTTTTTTTTTTTTTTTTTTTTTTTTTTTTATCTACAGGGCCCCTAACTTTATAGGCAGTTTTTTGGTAAAGGCAAACCTTGCACAATATGTTACTGAAGGTAATGCCTTGCCAAACTCCAGCCGGTCCTAATGAACCATTACCTTCAGTAACACATGCAGCTGCTGCATGTGCTGTATAAACTGGCACTATAGCGTTAAAAATAGCACCTGCAATCTCACCCTCAAACAGCTGCTCCATTGTCTCCAGTGTGAAAGCCCGAGGGCTTTCACACTGGAGTGATGCGCTGGCAGGGCATCAGGAAAAGTCCTGCCAGCAGCTTCTTTGGAGCGGTGAAGGAGCGGTGTGTTTACCGCTCCTGCCCATTGAAATCAATGGGGCGGCAGGGCTACATCGCCGGCAAAACGCCGCTATTGTAACGCATTATGGGCGTTTTAACACTTTGTCGGGGGGTTGTTAAAAGTTCCCCGCTATCGGCCGAAAAATGCGCCGCAAATCCGATGGTAAAACATCGCTAAAAATAGCAGCGTTTTACCGCCACAGCGTGAATGTTGTCTAAAACTTGGAGTCAGGCTTTGGAGTTTTTCACTATGTTATGTTAAGTTCCATTATTGCAGTTAGTAGAAAGAAAACATAGAAGCCCTAAAACTCATAAAACTAAAATTGTAACTGCAATGATAGCTACATAAACCCAACATCTAAGTCTTCTAATAATTAATGACAATGGCACAGTTAAAAGGCTTCTTCGAACTACAAAAAGGCCCTTGCATGTAATTTAAATGAAAGGTTCTTCAGCTGTGTGATGTCAGAGCAGTTTTTTTTACAATGAGCCCTAATTCACAACATGAATCACACTGGTGCGATTCACATGCAATTCAGTGTTGTGCCATTTCAGCCCATTCATTTTGAACAGGCTCAAATCGCATTGCATCGGACCAAAATGCTGCATGCACTATTTTTGGAAATGCACTGCAACCAGATCACATAGTGCTTTTATACCATGTGTTCTGGTGCAGGCAAACCCACTGCATTTGGGACCTGCGCTGAAGGTATAACACCCAATGCAGATTGCAACTGCAGTGCGTTTTTAACACGTGTGGTAAACAAGCATTTCCTGAACCTCATTCAAGTGTGAACCTAGCCTTGATAGTTTTACTGACCACAGACGTTTTAAAGGATACAGGACCATTCACAAAGTGCAGCGTGGCTTGCGCATCCAATGTGGGAAGCCAGCTCTGAAACGCATGGAGTCACAAATGACTTCTTTTAGTAAACGTGCCAGGGACCCAGAGACTGATGAACAACCAGCCCAGGTAAGGACATCACTGGATCTCTGGACAGGTAAGTACTTTTATTAAAAGTCATCAGCTACAGTATTTGAAGCCCGAAGATCATCTTTAACCATTTCCGGACTGTCCACATACTGTGGCAGGGTGGCCCGGCTGAACAAATGTACGCACCCGTACGTCGTTTCGTGCACGAGATACTGTGGGCGTGTGCCTGCTGCATGCCGGGGGAATGCACGTAGGTATGGCAGACTGTCTGTGGACCGATGGGTGGCTGGCAAAGAGGTAGAACGGAGATCTGCCTATGTAAACAAGGTGGATCTCTGTTCTGACAGGGAACAACACTGAAATCGGCTGTTCCTAGTAATTATGAACAGCAATCTCTGTTGTGCCAGTGAGCCCATTCCCCACACAGAACACACACTGAGGGAACACACTGCGTCACTGGTCCCCAAAAAGTGTCGTCACTTTGGGTCAGCTTTGTTTGCTGCAATGTCCCAGTCCCACCGTTACCAGTAAAAACAAAAATAAATAAAAAAAAGTCCCTAAATCTATCCCCCATTTTGTAGACTTTTGCGCAAAGCAATCAATGTAGGCTTATTGGGATTTTGTGTTACCAAAAATAAAAATACATATTGGCCTAATATTATGAATAAATTAGTTTCTTTTTATGGATATTTTTTACAGCACAAAGTAAAAATATTAGTTTTTTTTCAAAATTACCATTTTCTTGTTTATAACACAAAAAAAAAAAAAAAAAAAATAAATAAAAAAAAAACGCAGAGGTGATCAAATACCACTAAAAGAGAGCTCTATTTGTGGGGGGGGGGGGGGGGGGGGGGGGGAGACATTAAGTTTGGGTACATCGCACAACTGCTCAATTGTCAGTTAAAGCGACGCAGTGCCATATGGCCAAAAAAAGCATCGGTCATTAAGGGGGGCAAATCCTTCTGGGGCTGAAGTGGTTAAGCTGATAACACACAAATTTCATATCTTTATAAAACACACCTATTAAACATTCACAGTGTTTGGGGGGGGGGGGGGGGGAGCAAGTGAACCTTTGCCATTTGTAGTTGGTCAAACCTGCTTTAACAGCAATGACTTCTAAGCAGGTACTTTCTGTAGCTCTGGATCGGACCTGCACCAATTTCTGGAGGAATTTCCAACCATTCCTCTTTACAAAAAAATTGTTTCTGCTCAGACAACTTTGTAGGATGTCTGGTGTGAACAGCTCTCGAGGTCATTCCACATCTTTATGGGGTAAGGTCTGGCCTCCGACTTGGGCCACTCTAAAAAGCACATTTCCTGAAGCCAATCTGTGATGGATTTAATTCAATGCTTATGGTCATTTTTCTTCTGCATTACCCAACTTTTACGAAGATTCGGGAGGCAGAAAGCCACCCAGACATTATCCTGTGGGATATTTTGGGAATTCATTTTCCCCTCTGATGGCCCATACATAGTACCAAGTATTCTTCCCAAACAATTCAACTTTTGTTTCATCAATCAAAAAAACATTTTCCCAGAAAGGTTGTGGTTTGCCAATGTGTTCGTTAGCAAACTTCAGACACATACCGTATATACTCGAGTATAGGTCGATCCGAATATAAGCCGAGGCCCCTAATTTACCACAAAAAAACTGGGAAAACTTATTGACTCGTGTATAAGCCGAGGGTGAGACATGCAGCAGCTACTGTTACAGCTTAAAAGAGTGGAAAAGAGGGTCAACAATGCCCATCTGCAGCTGCATACCTCCCTGTGTCCCGTTCATCCCTGTGTCCCGTCCATCCCTGTGTCCCGTCCATCCCTGTGTCCATCGCAGCCTACCTGTGCCAATCTGCAGCCTCTTTGCCTTCTGCAGCCTCTGTGTGCCATGCCGCACCTCTCCTCCTCGTCTGACAGACGGCGGCCATTCCACTGTTCAAAAGCCGCGCCTCTCTGTGATAGGCGAACACTCAATTTCCCAGCAGTCAGTCTTCCGCCTATCATGGACATCCTCTCATCCTCGTCCGTAGTATGAGAATGAGCGGATGTCCGTGATAGGCGGAACACTGACTGCTGGGAAATTGAGTGTTCCGCCTATCACAGACAGGGAGGCGCGGCTTTTGAATAGTGGAATGGTCGCCGTCTGTCTACCTGATCTGCGTGACTCGAGTATAAGCCGAGGGGGGCACTTTCAGCCTAAAAAAAGGGCCTGAAAATCTCGGCTTATACTCGAGTATATACGGTATGTTTTTTTCCTATAGAGCAGCAACTTCCTTTGTGGTGTTTCTTCATGGATATCCAGCCTGCTCAAAGACTTATGTATGGTAGACTCATGAACAAGAATATTTCCAATAAACGCTTGAATGTCTTCAAGCCTTTATCTGTATTTCATGGGATCTTCTTTACCTCATTGAGGATTCTGTGTTGTGCCTTGAGAATCCTCTTGGCTGGGCACCCACTTCTAGGAAGACTAGCCACACTACTAATCTATCTCCATTTATCGGCATTGTCTGTCAGTCAAATGATGGGTGCATAAAGTGGAAGTTTAGTCAGAAAATGATGTCCTGCTAGATCGCTATTTACCAGCATGTTCTGGTAAAAAAGCATATATAGATTTCTTTGCGCAAAAGTTAATGTGCACAAACTATGGGATAGATTTCTGAACTTTAAATTTTTATTGTATTTACTGGTAATGGTGACAATTAGTGATTTTTAGTGAGACTGCGACATTGCAGCGGACAAATAGGACACCAAGTGACATTTTTTGGGGACCAGTGACACCAATACAACAATTAGTGCTAAAAAACAATGCACGGACACTGTATAAATGACACTGGCATGGAAGGGGTTAACTACAGGGGCTAACAAAGGGTTAAGTGTGTTCCCTGGGACTTTTTTCTAACTGTGTGGGGGATGAACTGATAGGAAGAACAGATCAAGCTTCCCGATTACAAGGAACATAAGATCTCTGTGTACTTCCTATGTAAAAAAGGCAGATCCCTGTTCTGCCTCTCTGTGGAGCGACTGCTGGTGGCCAGAAGACATCACTATGTCAAGGTGCATATTTATTAGGCAGCTTCTTTTCCTCGGGCAAAATGGGCCAAAAAATAAATTTAACCGACTATGAAAAGTCAAAAATTGTAAAGTCTTTCACAGGGATGCAGCACTCTTGAAATTGGTAAGATAATGGGGAGCGATCACAGAACCAAAATGTTTTGTTGCTAAAGCTCAACAAGATCGCAAGAAACATGTTGAGAAAAAAAAAAAAGAAGACACAAATTAACTGCCAAAGAACTGAGAATAATCAAACGTGAAGCTACCAGGAGCCCATTATCCTCCAGTGCTGTCATATTCCAGAACTGCAACCTACCTGGAGTGCCCAGGAGTACAAGGTGCTCAGAGACATGGCCAAGGTAAGGAAGGCTGAAACCCAACCACCACTGAACAAGTCACATAGGTTGAAACATCAAGACATATCTGAAGACAGATTTTTCAAAGGTTTTATCGATTGATGAGATGAGAGCGACTCTTGACGGACCAGATGGATGGGCCTGCGGCTGGATCAGTAACAGGCAAAGAGCTCCACTTCGACTCAGATGCCAGTAAAGTGGAGGCGGGGTACTGGTATGGGCTGATATTATTAAAGGAGAGCTAGTTGGACCTTTTTCGGGTTGAAGATGGACCCAAAATCAACTCCTAAACCTACTGCCAGTTTTTAGAAGACACTTTCCTCAAGCAATGGTACAGGAAAAAGTCTGCATCTTTCAAGATCATGATATTTAAGCAGGACAATGCTCCATTGCATGAATCAAAGTATTCCACTGCGTGGCTAGCCAGTAAAAGCCTCAACTACTTCCCACCCGGCCAAGGTATATATACGGCCAGGTGGGAGCTCTCTCCTGACTAGACATTCAGGGATGTCCTTCAGGAGGGGGAAATTGAGAATGCGCGGCGCAATCTTGATACGCTCGTGTCACCCGGACACAGCGCATCTCAGATCAGCAGGAGGGCTCTGTGATTGGCCCTCCTGATCACATGATGGCCATGTCCAATCACAGTTGTCATGTGATGTAAACAGCCAGTTGCTAGGCAATCGGCTCTCCTCACACAGAAGTCGTTGCTGAGGAGAGCAGATCGCTGCAGCTGGCTGGTGATCAGCGAGTATGAGCTGTTTTTTTTTTTTACAGCTTTTTTACTCGCTGATCTCTAGTCTAAAACATACACGTCCCCAAATAACACATGTCCCGAAGATTATCTGCACACATATGTCCGTGATCACCTGCACACATCTGTACATGATCATTTGCGTACATATGTCCATGATCACACAAACCAATTATTATACACTTAACGGAATTTTTTTTTACCAAAAACATGTAGCAGGACACATTTGGGTTAAATTTACGACAAAATTCGATTTTTATTGGATTCCTTTTAAAATAGAAAGAAGACATTTTTTATTTTATTTTTTACAAATTTCCGCTCTTTTTTTTGCTTATATCACAAAAAAATAAAAAAATGGAGTCGTGAATAAATACCACAAAAATAAAGCTCTATTTGTGCAAACAAAATGATAAAAATGTCATTTGGGTACAGCGTAGCATGACCGCTCAATTGTCATTGAAAGTACTAGAGCGATGAAAGCTGAAAATTGGGCTGGGAAGGAAGGGGGCGAAAGAGCCCAGTATTGTAATGGTTAAAGATGAAAGGATAATGACATGGCCCCCTTCCTCCCCAGATCTAAACCCTATTGAGAACTTGTGGGCCCTTCTTAAACGGGAGATTTATGGTGAAGGAAAACAATACACCTCTCTGAACAGTGTCTGGAAGGCTGTGGATGCTGCTACACAAAAAGTTGACCATCAACAGATCCAGAAACCATCAGCCTCCAAAAGAAAGAAAACAAGGGTGACTATATTGGTTACTATTTTTATTTATTTTTTAATGTCAGAAATATTTGTAAATTGTGTTTTTATTTTTCTCACGTTAACAGATGAAAAACAATCAAGTAGGGAGGGAAAAGTTTTGTTTTTCCATTTAGGTGCATGATAATTCTGTACACCAATAGTTGCCTAATAATCGTGCACATATACACTATATTTGTCAATAATATTAGGGCACATGAACTTTAATGACATCCCAGTCTTAGTCCGTAGGCTTTAACCCTTTCATGACTACGCCCATTTTTGACATTTGGTGTTTACAAGCTAAAATCCATATTTTTTGCTAGAAAATTAACTTAGAACCCCCAAACAATTTATATATATATATATATATATATATATATATATATATATATATATATATATATATATATATATATATATATTTTTTTTTTTTTTTTTATTAGCAGAGACTCTAGAGAATAAAATGGCGATTGTTGCAATATTTTATGTCATGCGGTATTTGCGCAGAGGTGTTTTAAACGCAACTTTTAGGGAAAAGTGACACTATCATTTAATTTTAAAAAAACTAAATAATCAAATTAGCCAAATATTTTTGCATAATGTGAAAGATAATGTTACGCCGAGTAAATAGATACCAAACATGTCACACTTTTTAATTGCACACACTCGTGGAATGACAAACAAACTACGGTACCTAATAAAATCTCAATAGGCGAAGCTTTAAAAAAAAAAATATCCGGTTACCAGGTTAGAGTTACAGAGGAGGTCTAGTGCTAGAATTATTGTTCTCACTCTGACGATACCTCGATACCTGTGTGATTTGTATGCTTTTACTGCGCGAGCTCGCGGCGACAGGGGGGGGGGGGCGCTTTAAAAATTATTTTATTAATTTTTAAATTTAATTGACCCCCGATCACTCCTTTACACTTCAAAGTATTCAGATTGCCGAAAACAGCGATTCTGAATACTGTATTTTTTTAAATCCGACGCCATTGGCAGCAGAGTAAATGGGAAGTGACATAATGACGTCACTTCTGTGTTTACAATTAGGAGACTGGAATGACGCCGTCCCTCCCTAGCCGCTGGAAGTGGCGGATGTGAGATCGGTGCTCCCGATTGAGCGGGAGAACCGGTAAGAGCGGCGGGAGGGGGGACGTCCTCTCCCGCTCCTCCGGCATAACAGCCAAGCGGCTTTTAGCTGCTCAGATTGTTATGGCTGGAAAGCCAATCGCCCGCTCAGAAAAACGGTACCGGGATGATGCCTGCAGGTGCGGGCATCATCCCGGTACACCCCCCGGAAGCCTCTGTGCAGGCCAATCAATTTCCTCCAGCCTAAACTCGCTCATCCACGTCTTTATGGACCTTGCTTTGTGCACTGGTCCAAGTCATTTGGTAGAGGGAGGTATTATGTTGTAGAATTGTTTTTCATGGGTTGGGCCTGGCCCCCTATTTCCAGTAAAGGAAACTCTTAGGGAGTCCTGACCTCAACCCAATAGAACATGGAATTAGAGCAGAGACTGAGCCAGGCCTTCTCGTCCAACATCAGTGCCTGAGCTCACAAATGCGCTTCTGGAAGAACGGTCAAACATTTCCCATTGACACACTCCTAAACCTTGTGGACAGCCTTCGCAGAAGAGTTAAAGCTGTTCTAGCTGCAAAGGGTGGGCCCTACAGACCAAGACTGTGATGCCATTAAAATTCATGTGCCCCAATACTTTTGACAATATAGTGTATATATTTTTCCTAAGAAAGCTAAAACCTCACTTTCTTAAATATTCAAGTTTGACATTTTAGATTGACAGAGGAGTAGTTCAATAATGAAATTAATCTTCCAAAATACAACTTGACTAATATGTGTACGCACACGTATGCGCCAATTCAGTTTGTCGATCCTTTTAGGATTTAAAGTGGTTGTGAAAACAGTTTTGTTTTTTTAATCAATGCATTCTATGCATTAAAGTAATTGTAAAGGGTTGTGTTTTTTTAACCACTTAAAGGACTTTTGCTAGAAGATTACTTAGAACGCCCAAACATTATATATTGTTTTTTTCTAACACCCTAGAGCAGGGGTTGACAAATTTGCTTGGAATCTAGGAGCCAGCTAAAAAAGTTAGGAGCCAGGTCCGTGACGGCGATCTGGACCTGTCCCTGGCCTGACATGGAGACGAGTGAGGGGAAGATAGCCCCCAGCCCCCCACCTGTCTCCAAGTCATTGCCCATAGCTCTTAGAGGGACATTTTTAAATTGCATTTTAGTGTAAATATGAGATGTGAGGTCTCTCTGACCCCCCAGATCTCATATATAAAAGAGGACCTGTCATGCTTTTTTCTATTACAAGGGATTTTTACATTCCTTGTAATAGGAATAATAGTGACACACATTTTTTTTTTTTTTAAAGAACAGTGAAAAAAATAAAAATAAAAGTTAAAATAAGAAAAAAAAATTGTTTTAAATGCGCCCTGTCTTGCCAAGCTTGCGTGCAGAAGTGAACGCATATATGAAAGCGGTGTTCAAACCACACATGTGAGGTATCGCTGCGATCGGTAGAGTAAGAGCAATAATTCTAGCCCCAGACCTCCTCTGTAACTCAAAACGTGCAACCTGAAGAATTTTTTAAACGTCGCCTATGGAGATCGCTATTCCATGAGCGGGCGCAATTTTGAAGCGTGACATGTTGGGTATCGATTTACTCGGCGTAACATTATCTTTCACAATATAAAAAAAAAAAATTGGGCTAACTTTACTGTTGTCTTTTTTTTTTTATTAAATAAAAAATTTTTCCCCCAAAAAAGTGCGCTTGTAAGTCCGCTGTGCAAATATGGTGTGACAGACAGTATTGCAATGACCACCATTTTACTCTCTAGGGTGTTAGAATAAATAATAAAAAAAAAATATATATATATATATATATATATATATATATATATATATATATATATATATATATATATATATATATATATTTTTTGGTTTTGTTTAGGGGTTCTAAGTAAAGGGATGGAGAAAGACTGGCCCATTAGCATTGTTGGTTGTAATTCCAACGGCCACCACAAGAGGGCGCCAGATTCCAGAAGGAACCATAGGATCACAGAAGGCCTCAAAGCCGGGGGCTCAATTACCGGCCGCCTGCGGCGCGGCCCGACGCGTTTGCGCGGGGGGGGGGGTCCACGGAGACGGGATACCCCCAGCTATGCTGCCCCAGGCGCAAGGTCGCTGAGTCTAGTCGCCAATGCGACCTGGCGACCGGGTTTTGTCAAGCACTGCCCTAGAGAATAAAATGGCGAACATTGCAATACTTTTTTTCACACTGTATTTGCGCAGAGGTCTTACAAGCGCACTTTTTTGGAAAAATTTAATTTTTGAATAAAAAAGGAAATCGTAAAGTCAGCCCAATTTTTTATACTGTGAAAGATAATGTTACGGCAAGTAAATTGATACCAAACATGTCACTCTTCAAAATTGCGCCCGCTCGTGGAATGGCGTGAAACTTTTACCCTTAAAAATCTCCATAGGCCACATTTAAAAAATTCCACAGGTTGCATGTTTTAAGTTACAGAGGAGGTCTAGGGCTAGAATTATTGCTCTCGCTCTAATGATTGCGGGCGATACCTCACATGTGTGGTTTAACCACCGCTTTCATATGCGAGCGCAACTCACGTATGCGATCAGTTCTGCATGCGAGCTCGTCGGGACGGGATGCTTTAAAAGGTGACTTTGATTTTATTTTTTCGAAAAAAAAAAAAATGTGGGTCACTTTTATTCCTATTACAATGAATGTTAACGAGGAATTCCACCTAAAAAAAAAAAAAAATATTAAAAGCCAGCAGCTATAAATACTACAGCTGCTGACTTTTAATAAATGGACACTCACCTGTCCCGGGTTCCAGCGATGCCGGCAGCCGAGGCCGATCGATCGCTCGGCTCTCGGCTGCTGCCGTCACCATTCTAGGTGAGGGAATCGGGAAGTGAAGCGAATCGGCTTCACTTCCCGGTTCCCTACTGTGCATGCGCGAGTCACGCAGCGCAATAGGAATTGTCCGCGCTGTCACTGGGACCCGTGTGTGTCCCAGCAGACATTGCGGCAGGACAGGAAATGACATAGACTCCCACGGGAGTCTATGCCCGGAAGTGGGTGTAAATACCTGTCTTTGACAGGTATCTCCACCCCCCTCCCCCCTGAAAGGTGCCAATTGTGACACCGGAGGGGGAGAGGGTTCCGTTCAGCGGAAGTTCCACTTTAGGGTGGAACCCCGCTTTAACATCCCTTGTAAAGTAAAAAATCATGACAGGTCCTCTTAAATACAATCTCATATTTGGACTAAAATGCAATAAATAAAAAAAAGTAATTTTAAAAAATAGCCCTTTAATACGTATGGGGGCAGAAGTGAAGTTATGACGTCGCTTCTGCCCTGCTATGGTATGGGGAAGGGTGGGGGCCATCTTCCCCTTGTCTCCATACCCGGCCATGGAAAGGTCCCGATCGCCTCCGTCGCTGCTAACGGCTCTGGTAAGCAGCGGGGGGGGGGGGGGGGGGGGGCGCCTCTCCTGCCGCTGATAATGATCTTGCAGCGAATGCGCTGCAGAGACCACCATTATCATAAACATGAGCAGCTCCTGAAGAGCTGGCTACCTTGGTTGTGGCAGAGGCTGCTGCCGTTACCGAGATATCCATCTTCAAAGTGCCGACTTATATGTACAGGAGCCAGTCGGCAAGTGGTTAAAACAACAAACATGTCATTCTTACCTGCTCGGTGCAAGGGTTTTGCACAGAGTAGACCTGATCCTCCTTTTCTGGGGTCCCCCAGCAGAGCTCCTGGCTCCTCCTCTTAATCGAGTGCCCCCAACGGAGAGACACTTTCCATAGGGGCACCTGTGTAGTCATGCTCCTGAGTCCCCCTACTGCATCCATTGACACAACAGCAGGACTCGGCCCCGCCCCTGTGTCACTGGATTTGATTGACATGAGAGGGAGCTAATGGATCCTTCTGCTATTAATCTATCCAATGAGAACTTGACAGTGGCTGGAGCTGCTGTGCTTGTCCTCAATGCTGGAACAATCGGGTACAGGTAAGAATGGGGGGTGCAGCTGCAGTACAGAAGGTTTTTCACCTTAATGCATTAAGGTGAAAAACCTTAAGAATTTAAAACTCCTTTAAGATTAAAAAAAAAAAAAAAAAAACTGTGTGCAGCAGCCCCCTAATACTTACCTAAACCCCATCTCTATCCTGCAATGTCCACTAGTCCCTCAGCCATCCAGGACTCTCCCTCCTGATTGGCTGAGACACAAGTATTTGACATCAACGGGAGCCAATAAGAAGAGGGGAGGGGAAGAATTGCCGCTCTGTGTCTGAATGGTGCCCCCATAGCAAGATGCTTACTGTGGGGGCACTCGACAGGAGGGAGGGGCCAGGAGCAGCGAAGAAAGACCTGAGAAGAGGATGATCTAGGCTGCCCTGTGCAAATCCACTGTAACAGGGCAGGTAAGTATAACAAAAAAAAAAAAAAACACGAGACAATAACTTTAACCACTGGGCACTTAAATCCCCTTCCTAACCAGACCAATTTACAGCTTTTGGTGCTCTCACACTTTGAATGACATTTACTCAGTCATGCAACACTGTACCCAATGAATTTTTTTGTCCCTTTTTCCACACAAATAGAGCTTTCTTTTGGTGATATTTAATCACCGCTGTTTTTTTTTATTTTTTGCTCTATCAAAAAAGACTGAAAATTCATTAAAAATAAATAAATCTTTGTTTCTTTTAAAATGTATTGCAGAGTATTGGCAGAATATTGCACAGTGTGGCAGAGGATTGTGACTGAGCAGCGCTGTGAGCACTTCACATCCAGCCCATGGTGCTACCTGCCATCTCCCCCTCCCCCCTCACTGTACCGATCGGTATGGAGAGGGGAGGGAGGAATCAGCGTCATGACGTGACACAAGTTTGTTTACAAGTGATCGCTCTATCATTTGACGGAGCGATCACGTGGTAAAAGGCCACAATCAGGTTACGGATGTTCTCAGGCGCGCGCCCAGGGAGCAGAATAAACGGACTGCGCTGTAGCCGTATTGACTATGGCCTGGTCGGCATGTGGTTAAAAGTAAAAAAAATTTGTTTTTTTGCACATTAATACTTACCTAGGTTGATGCAGATCTGGATCAATGCTGTATCTGTCCCCTGGCGCCTCTGCACTGAGAACCGAGTGATCAATCACCACTGATCACTCCGTTTTCATAGGCCAGGGAGATGTAGACTGTCAGTCATAGCTCTCTGCTCTTCTCCCACCTTGCTCACTGGAGTGGTGGGCTGTGGAGGGGGCGGAGCGACCCTCTCAGGGGCTTGCTGAGAGACTGAGCCGGATCTCAGTCCAGGCACCTGGCGGATCCAGATTCTGGTCGGGATGACGTGCTGCCTGGACTGACATTGGTGACGCCAGCAGAGAGCTGAGATCACTTTGATGAAAACAGGTCTCAGGAGTGAAAAACAAGCTGCACTCCTGCGATCCATAGAAGAAGCCCAGCCAAACAAGCTTTGGCTGGACTTCTCCTTTAAGCTTACATAAGCAGGGCTCTCCAAACCCTTCTGAATCAAACTGTACAGAAAACATTTATTTTGCAAAGCACTGTGCAAACTGTTGCCAAAATGATATACACACCTACAACCATGCAGTATAGCAATCAATACAGCAGTGAAAAGATTGTTCTAAGAGTCACACTGCTGCATTGAGGTTCGTATTCTACCACTTGCACTGCATTGTAAGTGCATGCAAAAAAATTAAAGGGAAGGAGGGTATCCCAGTGGCTGGAGTGAGTACTACATGAAGCATTCCTCTGATTGCCCCCTCCCACCACCAGCCTCATTACCAGAGTGTGTTCCAATCCCCCCCCCCCCCCCCCCCACCTACCATACGAGGATTTCCTGGCACAATAAAGTACACATGTATGGGAGAGCAGGGCAGGCCTAGTACAAGGCTCTGTACATCACAAGAACCCTTTTTATATTTCCAAGCAATTTTTAGTGTGTAATCTGAACCCAGAACATAGAAATTGTATGTGTTCCCCACTGTTTCCCTTCCCCAGGGGGAGGGGAGAGCGAGGAGACTAGTTGCTCCTGGTAACAGAGGCTGTGCTGCTTTTTCGTGGCTCCCCTGCAAACTCTCCCTCTCACACACAGGGCCCAGCACACAACAAAAAGGTGTGTGTGTGGGGACTTTCCATCTACAAGTGATCCTGGGTCCTCCCACCACGCTGGGACTTGTGGTTCCTATATACACAGGATTGGAGATCAGTGGAGGGGGGGGAGTAGAGCAGGGAATGCCCAGCTGGAGGCAGCTGCCCTCACACACACACACCAGGGGCCCCCGCTAGAGGGAGCCCGGCCTCTCCCCCCTTCTTTGTGTATGGAGAGCGGTCAGGCCTGCTGGTAGGCTGAGGAGGGGAGGCCTGTCCTGCCCCCTGGGTATTTATCTACCCCCGGCTCTGCTATTCTCACATCGCACACCTGGTGGCGCTGCCTGCCCCGTCCGCCATTAGCGCGCTGACTGAACAATACAGCGGCGTCGGCGGAGAGGGGGGAGCCGGGCCTCGTACAGCCCGAGGTGACCCCCTATCTCTCCCCCGGGGCAGACCGGCACAGCGGGGGCACAATGCCACTCCTCACACAGGCAGCGGCCGAGGAGGGGGCGGCGGGAACACCACCGGCTGACACAAAAGGGGGGAGGGCAAATAACAGACACGGCCGCCAGAGGGCGTACCAGAGACCCCTCTCACGTGAGGGCATCGCCACGAGACTTGCGGGGTCCCGTACTTCGCCCCCCTTCTCTTCATAAGCCGGTCACTTACCGGCAGTTCGTGGAGGTAATGAGGACAGTGCCCCGGCCGCGAACCCCCGCACAGCAATCCTTCCCCCGTAGCCGAACTCTCCCCGTCCAGTCCCGAAGCATAAGGGGCGGAGCCAAAGCCGCAAGCTGGGGAGAAGGCGCGGCCTCGGCTAGCACATGTCCCTCCCACCCGGCGGCAGCGATTGGCTGTTCACCTGGAGCGCTGGAGACGATGAGAGGAAGGCGATTGGCTAGGGAGCGCGTCCGTCATCGAGGGTGCCGTCCCTCCTCCCTTGGATTGTGATGGTGAAGGGGCGGTGCTTGTTGGCAGAGCTGACGGAGGCGAGTCACCGCCCATGCGTTGCAGTCAGTGGAGAAAGGAGGGGGGAATCGGACGATTTAGCCTGGCGCTGTACAGGAGAAGTGCCTGTTCACACCCCGCACGCACGGCAGTGTGCAAGGGGGGAGGGGCCACGCGTGGAGCGGGGCGTGGCCGGGAGCTATGCTGCAAGCTGCGATGTGTACATGTAAAGAGCCTGCTCCGTCTCGCCATAGATCCCTGTGTGCACCCTTTCGGCGCCATGCCAGCCGTCCTCCGCCGTGCTGCGCAATTAAATCATCACAAGCCTAATAATATATCGCCATACACATTGCTAGCGCACATCAGCGGCGTGCCTCATAAACGCAATAAACGTGCAGCTGACCAAACTCCCCCTCCTCCTTCCGACACGACGTGATGTATGTGCGCTGCAAAGCGCCCGTAATGGGGAAAGCCAGAGCGCTGTCCCCCTGGCGGCCAAGCCGCGCTTCACACCTGGTGGCCAATGTGGTACATTGCCTTGGCACTGTGCTCTGGCTATAGGGCGAAGTGCTGCCCCCTAGCTGTGTCAGGAGAACACCAGCCCCGCCTCGCGCATGCTGGGACTTGTTGTCCTCCGCAGCAATTAACAGCCGCGGATCGCCAATGTCGGCTTCCTGCCACGCTACGTCACAGTGTAGAGGCGCCGGCCGCCATTTTGTCACCAAAGGGGGGCTGCCAATGTGTGGTGCGGGCCTGTGTTGTGTCACGGCGCTGCCCGAACTACACAGTGCGGACGTGTCATGGCGCAGTGGGGCTCCGAGCTCGCCCGGCACTTGTTGACTGGATGGAAGTGAGGGGACGGGCGGCACTCTGCTCTCCTCAGGGAGACAAAATGGCGGCTGCGAGGGCAACTGCCGCCACAGAGATGAGGGGTACAGGGCATGGCATGGCTGTGGTAGGAACTGACGTCAGACGAGGACAATACAAAAGTACAAAGTAATAAAAGACGGAAAACGGCTGCCATGTGTTCTCCCCCCTACAGCTAGAGTGTATTTCATCAAATGTAAACGGCTCAGAATGGGGCTTGGGGCCCCAACAAAAAACTTCATAACCTTGGGACAGGAGAGAAAGGGGTGGCATAGTGTGTCCTCCTATACTGCTGCCACATAGGTGACTGGTGTCCCTGCGGAGGTTGGATGTCCTCTCCACATAGGTGACTATGATGTCCCTGAGGGAGTGGGTTGTCCTCTCCACATAGGTGACTGGTGTCCCTGAGGAAGTGGGTTGTCCTCTTCACATAGGTGACTATGATGTCCCTGAGGAAGTGGGTTGTCCTCTTCACATAGGTGACTAGGGTGTTCCTGAGGAATTGGGTTGTCCTCTTCACATAAGTGACTAGGGTGTCCCCTGGGAAGTGGGTTGTCCTCTTCACATAGGTGACTTGGGTGTCCCTGAGGAAGTTGGTTGTCCTCTCCACATAGGTGACTGGTGTCCCTGAGGATAAGGGTTGTCCTCTCATAAGTGACTGGTGTCCCCGAGGAAGTGGGTTGTCCTCTTAACATAGGTGACTAGGGTGTCCCTGAGGAAGTGGGTTGCCCTCTCTACATAGGTGGCTGGTGTCCCTGAGGAAGTGGGTTGTCCTTTCCACATAGGTGACTATGGTGTCCCTGCGGAAGTTGGTTGTCCTCTCCACATAGGTGACTATGATGTCCCTGAGGAAGTGTGTTGTCCTCTCCACATAGGTGACTGGTGTCCCTGAGGAAGTTGGTTGTCCTCTCCACATAGGTGACTGGTGTCCCTGAGGAAGTTGGTTGTCCTCTCCACATAGGTGACTATGATGTCCCTGAGGAATTGGGTTGTCCTCTTCACATAGGTGACTAGGGTGTCCCAGAGGAATTGGGTTGTCCTCTTCACATAGGTGACTAGGGTGTCCCTGAGGAAGTGGGTTGTCCTGTCCACATAGGTGACTGGTGTCCCTGCGGAAG
The DNA here is from genome assembly GCF_037356315.1 of Lithobates pipiens. NCBI lineage: Eukaryota > Metazoa > Chordata > Amphibia > Anura > Ranidae > Lithobates > Lithobates pipiens. Next base: position 603,195,270 of record NW_027507748.1, on the reverse strand, counting down.
TGGGTTGTCCTCTCCTCATAGGTGACTATGGTGTCTCTGAGGAAGTGGGTTCTCCTCTCTACATAGGTGACTGGTGTCCCTGAGGAAGTGAGTTGTCCTCTCCACATAGGTGACTAGGGTGTCCCTGAGGAAGTGTGTTGTCATCTTCACATAGGTGACTAGGGTGTCCCTGAGGAAGTGGGTTGTCCTCTTCACATAGGTGGCTGGTGTCCCTGAGGAAGTGGGTTGTCCTTTCCACATAGGTGACTGGTGTCCAGAGGAAGTGGGTTGTCCTCTCCACATAGGTGACTAGGGCGCCCCTGAGGAAGTGGGTTGTTCTCTCCTCATAGGTGACTCTGGTGTCCCTGAGGAAGTGGGCTGTCCTCTCTACATAGGTGACTGGTGTCCCTGAGGAAGTGGGCTGTCCTCTCTACATAGGTGACTGGTGTCCCCGAGGAAGTGGTTTGTCCTTTCCACATAGGTGACTGGTGTCCCTGAGGAAGTGAGTTGTCCTCTTCACATATGTGACTAGGGTGTCCCTGGGAAAGTGGGTTGTCCTCTCCACATAGGTGACTGGTGTCCCTGAGGAAGTGGGTTGTCCTCTCCCATAAGGGACTATGGTGTCCCTGAGGAAGTGGGTTGTCCTCTCCACATAGGTGACATAGATCCCCAAATACACACTCCATACTCAGCTCTTAGACTCCTTTCACACCGGAGATGTTTTTTCAGGCGCTTTAGCACTAAAAATAGTACCTGAAAAATGCCTTATCTGCAATCCCTATGTGAAAGGGATTGACAGGTGACAGGTGTTGCCCTCTAAAGAGTGAACTGATGTTACACTTCAGTGGGCATTTGACAGGCAGTCAGGAGGCTTCATGCTGACGCTGTTCTATCAGAATACCACTACCCATCAGAAAATGCAATGGAAGAGTTGTTGCAAACACAGCTGCTTATTGTGCATGTGCTATGCGTTCAAATGTGGCTGTTATGCATTTCTATAGGTTTCCCAATCTCACAGAACACGAAGACGGCAGACATCTTACACCAAGGTAAGTCTTCAATTTCACACTTATTTTAGCAGTTAACTCACCTCACCGAGACCGATTGAAATAGTCTATTTCAGTATATAACCAGTTTGGCTCTGAGCAGAGCGGGGTGTACCAAGATGGCCATCACCACCTTCTGCCTGCAGGCTTGTCGCTGCTTTTCAGATGCAACATTAAAACAGTGTCACAGATTTAAAAATACTGTTTTTCAGTATATAAGTTGAGTTTACTGCTAAAATAAGTGTGAAATTGAAGATCTGCCTTGATATAAGAAGATGTCCGCTGCCACCTTCGCGTTCTGTGAGATTAGGAAACTTATTGGAAAGCATATTGGCCATGGGGGAACGCATGGCGCATGTGCAGTAAGCATTTTTTGCCCAGAACGTCACTTTTGGATCAATATTCTGACAGGACACTGCCTTACTGCCTGTATTCTGTCAGATTAGGTAACAGAAGTGACGTTCCCTCAGCTAAACATGCGTCCACGGCTTTCAGGTTTGCTCATCTGACAGAACACCTGCAGTCAGAAGAAGGCAGCAGCGGATATCTTACTACACCCAGCTGTCTTGAATTTCAGAGTAATTTTAGTCACAAAGTGAGCGTATATAAATAAATATAGTATATTGACATCTGTGATGCTGTTTTGATGTTACATTTTGAAAGAAGCTGGACGCCAGCAGTAGGAAGGTGGTGGAGGCCATGTTGGAACACCCTGCATCTCTAAACCTTTAGGCTGCATTCACACCTGAGCGTTTCAAAGTCGCGCGTTTTTGTCCGTGATTTTGTTCAGGTCACCAAAGTAAAAGGCAGAAAAACAGTCGTAATCTGCCCCAAAGAAGCTCATGTTCTTTCTTGAGCTCAGGGCATTTTTCAGGCATTTTGCTTTAGGTGACAAGATGCTCAGATATGAACAGGTGTCATTGAAATGAATGGGATTTTGCTTGTTGGGCGTTTCATGAGCTGAAAACGCTCAGGTGTGAATGCAGCCTTATGCCGCGTACACACGATCGGACTATCTGGTGGACTTAGTCCGGCGGACAAACCTCCAGACTTTGAAGTGGAGGTCCGCCGGACTTTCCGAACAAGCAGACCTGCCCACACACACGACCAGACTTTTCCGGCGGACAAACCGCCGGACTATGCCCGGACTTTTGAAATGAACGGACTTGCCCACTCACTGAAGAAAGACCGTTCATTTTGAACGCGGCTCCAGGTAGACGGGACTAGCGAAGGAAGTCAATGTCGCCGCCTTCGGCGGCGAGATTGACACCTCGCTGCCCCCGTCACCTGGTATGGACTTAAAGGGGAAGCCCTACGCCAAAAAAACGACGTGGCCCCCCCCCAAGGTCCATATCAGACCCTTATCCCAGCATGCAGCCCGGCTGGTCAGGAAGGGGGGTGGGTATGAGCGAGCTCCCTCCCCTCTTGAGCCGTACCAGGCCGTGTGCCCTCAACATGGGGGGTGCTTTGGGGAAGGGGGGCCCAAAGCACCTTGTCCCCATGTTGATGAGGACAAGGGCCTCTTCCCAACAACCCTGGCCGTTGGCTGTCAGGGTCTGAAAGCGGGGTGCTTATCTGAATCCGGGAGCCCCCTTTAATAAGGGGGCCCCCAGATACCGGCCCCCCACCCTATGTGAATGAGTATGGGGTACAATGTACCCCTACCCATTCACCTGGTGAAAAAATGTAAATAAAACACAACACAAGGTTTTAAAATAATTTATTGCACAGCTCTGGGGGTCTTCTTCCGTCTTGGGGTGTCTTCTTGCCGGACTCCTCCGCTATCTTCTGTTAGCTTTTTTACTAGCGCCCTCATCTAAGAGAGCCATAATTGCCCAAAGGCAGGGTGCCTTTCGCCAATCATGGCTAAGGGGGAGTAAAGCCACGCACACACTATATAAGGCTAACTGCACGTCGACCTTGTGTAGTGTGTCATTGCCAGCGTGGATGGCAAGAGAGTGTCATGTAGATTGAGCAGGCAACCAGGCAGATTAATTTAGCTGCAGTGTATTTCATATATATATATATATATATATATATATATATATATATATATATCCACTGCATACGGTTTAGCTAGATCTCACTGCAGTCCATTCCTGGTGGTGTACTGTTTCTACTATACTTCTGGCAGGCAGATGATTCAGTTAGCTACAGTGTATTTCATATATATATATACATACATAATGAACATAGCAGTGCTAAAATACCCTCTATTAATTAAATATAAAGTCTCTCAAAAATGAGAAGCATAACAAGAGTCTTTTTAAAGGAAACTTTGATAGCAGTGGTCAACAGTAATGTATTCCTCTGTAGTAATAGAGATACATGCAGATATCCTTATGGTGTCAACAGACTCAGTGATTCCACCACCAGACAGCCAAACCACTCACCTTAAAGTATAGACCCCTGACTGAACAGATAGGTCAAATAGACATTTGCTACTTCCAGTGGTCACACACCAAAGTTCAGGTGGGCCAAATAGATGAGACACGGCTTCTTGATTAATATGGCACTGTCATCGATGATAACTCGCATACATACAGTCAGTCTAGTATCTATATATATATATATATATATATATATATATATATATATATATATTGTGAGGGGGTTAGCTCGGTAGCGGGTGTGTGTGACCCCCTGGATGGGTTCACAACACAAAGTCAGGCACAGCAGACAGCGGTGTAGGTGCAAAAAAACAAAAGATCCGGTTTATTTAGGCTACATGCAATGATACATATAACAGCCAAACAAAATAAAACAAGAAAATAAATCCTGGTCAGCTTGACCTCTAACTACACACGTAGACTCCCTGTCTAACAACTGGGTGCAGCCTTGTGCTGCCCCAGTCCCTGTCTCTATTGTAGGGGTTTGCCACACAGGCGTTAACTCACCGCACAGAACAGATCTCAGACTCCCCAGTCTATACACACAAAACTGGTTCCAGGATGGAGCATCTCCCTATGCATGCTGGGGTTTTTTGTAGAGGCCTTAATGAGCCCACTTAATTCAGCTGGGCTCATTAACTCTTCCCCTCTAATTGTAAAAGTCTGCATAAAGCCTGAATCTAGGACACACATATTTACCATCCTGGATACAACCAGGTGATTTTACCTGCGTGCTGCCACATACCCCCCCCTCTTGTTTCAACCTTGGGGTTGTAACACAAGCAGCCAGACACGCATGTATCCGAGACAAAGCATCCACATTCCCCATTTTAACACCAGGGCGATGCTTAACTGTAAAGTTAAATTCCTGTAGGGCCAGGAACCACCTATTTACCCTTCTATTGGTCTCCTTGTTTTGAGCCATCCACTTTAAAGGAGCGTGATCAGTCACCAGGTCAAAGTGCCTACCTAGCAGATAGTACCGAAGGGAATCTAGAGCCCACTTCACTGCTAAATATTCCTTCTCAATCGTGGAGTAATTTACCTCATGGGACTTCAACTTCCTGCTGAGGTAAATGACTGGGTGCTCTTCCCCGTTCCAGACCTGGGATAACACTGCTCCTAACCCAACGTCTGATGCATCAGTTTGTACCACGAAGTCCTTAGAGAAGTCTGGTGAGTACAACACTGGCTGGCTACATAAGGCTGTTTTTAAGGACTGAAATGCTTCTTCAGCCTCTGGGGACCATTTAACCATAACCGACTCTTTCCCTTTTGTCAGGTTGGTGAGGGGCACGGCCTGAGAAGCAAAATGGGGAATGAATCGTCGATAATAGCCAGCGATTCCCAGAAAGGCTCGTACCTGTTTCTTGCTGTTGGGACGTGGCCAACTCTGTATGGCCTCGACTTTATTGACTTGGGGTTTTATCACCCCCCTCCCAATAGTGTACCCAGTGTAGGCAGCCTGGTTGTGTGTTGAGAAGCTCCTGGTTGCTAGGCCTGAAGCCTATCCACAAGGTATGCTGGCCGCTAGGTCCACCTAAGGCCTATACAGCAGTCCAGGGTTCCGCAAAGGAGGAGCAGCCAACGTTAAGCCTGAAGCCTGGGGCAGAAACACATGTGTTAAGGGCTCAGCCCGAGGGGAGCCTGTTCGTTGCCAGAGGTAAAGAAGAAGCAGTTGCCGGAGGGACGACCAGTCCTGTTACCGGAGGCAAGTTTGGAAGGGATGAAGTTCTGAAGGAGTACCAGAGCAGACGCTTCACTAGCCGGGGACAGTGAAGTAGTGGGAAAGCTTCAGTAGAGACTCATCCAGGAATACAGCGGTAGCTGCGAGTAAAGATTGAAGGAGTACGCGGGTAGCTGTATCTGCAGTGCGGTGGAGTGACGTCACAGGCCCTCTTCACCTTACTCCTCCTCCTGTGTTTACCTGCCATTCACGAGGAAGTGAGAGAAGTCTCCTAAAGATTGTGTTACACAGCCGTTTTTTGCAATCATCCTGGTGTTCATCATCTATATTGCTGTTCACTCACAGCAGTGAGGTAATTGCATAATATTTGCTTTTTTGCACGGATCATCACGGATGGATTAATTGCCCAGCACGCTGCACGTTTTACTTAGTGTATTCACCGGATTGCATGATCTGACTGTGTATGGGACATTTACCTTCAATCACGCTGGTCACTTGAATTGAATATTTTATATTTTTCTTTCTTTACCTGTTTGTGCTCCATTTTATACACTTTTTGATAAGTAACATTCACTTTTTAAATTTTTTTGGTTTGTATGACAAACTTGCGTTTTTTTTGCACATACAGTCACTTTATGGTCTTTGCACCAGTTATCACTTTAACGTATACCCAGAATTTGTCTTTGCTTCACTATATACATTTTGTAATTAAGTTTACACACTTCATATATGTATTTTGGTCTATATGACAAATCTGCGTTTGTTTGCACATAGAGTCACCTTATGGTTTTATGCACTAGCTATTACTGTTATATATGCACAGAAGCATCACTTGATTAATTTATGCACAGTTGCACTTTATTTGATAATCGCATACCTGTGGCCTATCGCGATCATTGTATGGTTGGAAATCAGCGCATCACATCCTTTATTTCATTTTTTTAGTGGTGAGAGACAACTCATTTAGTGATTGCAGCTTTTTTCCATTAGTTACTTTTCTATTTCCCATAGAGCGCAGAAGTTTCCAAATATACACAGTACAAGTGTACCCAAGATATTTGGCCTCCTCCTGTCCAATGGTACACTTCTTTGGATTGGCCGTAAACCCAGCTTCCCGGATAGAGTCTAGGACTGCTTGTACTTTTGGCAAATGTGAGACCCAGTCTGTGCTATGGATAATCACATCATCCAGGTAAGCTGCAGCATATTTCTGATGGGGCCTCAGAATCTTATCCATTTTCCGCTGGAATGTTGCCGGTGCATTCTGTAACCCAAACGGCATTCTCTTATATTGGAATGCCCCATCTGGGGTTACAAACGCAGTTTTCTCCTTGGCCGACTCGGCCAGGGGAATTTGCCAATACCCTTTGGTGAGATCAAGAGTTGTCATATATCGGGCTGTTCCCAGCCGGTCAATCAACTCATCTATACGTGGCATGGGGTAGGTGTCAAATTTTGTAACTTTATTTAATTGTCTAAAATCGTTACAAAACCGCCAGCTCCCATCAGGTTTGGGCACTAGTACAATAGGACTGGACCAGTCACTCTGGGACTCCTCTATCACACCCAATTCCAGCATCCTTTGAACCTCCCCACGTATTGCCTCCCGTCGGGCCTCTGGTATTCTATAAGGTTTTAGTTTTACCCTTTCTCCTGGCGGGGTGATAATGTCATCCTCTACGCCAGATGTTTGTCCCGGAAGCTCAGAGAAAATCTCTTTGTTACGAAGTACAAACTCTTTAACCTCCTGTTGTTGGGGTTTCGATAAGGTGTCTGCTATTCCAACCTCAGGAACTAAGCAATCAGGCTGTACTTGTGACAAAGTCTCTGCGACTAGGGATTCCCTATCCCTCCAGGCTTTCAGCAGATTGACGTGATAGATCTGCTCCGGCTTTCGCCTTCCTGGCTGTCTAACCCTGTAGTTCACCTCACTAATTTTTTTCAATTACTTCATATGGACCTTGTCATTTGGCCAGAAATTTGCTTTCAACCGTAGGGACTAGCACCAAGACCCTATCCCCCGGGGAAAAAGTACGGGTCTTGGCCCCACGGTTGTACACTCTCTGCTGTGCTAACTGCGCTTGGGTTAAATGTTCCTTTACAATTGGCATTACCTGTGCAATTCTATCTTGCATCAGGGCGACGTGCTCAATCACACTCCTGTGAGGAGAACTCTCATTTTCCCAAGTTTCCTTGGCGATATCCAGCAGCCCTCTTGGGTGTCTCCCATAGAGCAACTCGAAGGGTGAGAAACCCGTAGAGGATTGGGGTACCTCCCTAATGGCAAACATCAGATGGGGTATTAGACAATCCCAATTCTTTCCATTTCTATCCACCACCTTCTTTAACATTTGTTTTAGGGTTTTGTTGAATATTTCAACCAACCCATCTGTTTGGGGGTGATACACAGATGTACGCAATTGCTTCACTTTGTACAACTTGCATAATTCTTTCATAACCCGGGACATAAAGGGTGTACCTTGGTCCGTAAGCAGTTCTTTACAAATAATCACGCGGCTAAAAACAAGGGATAGCTCTTTGGCTATGGTTTTGGCCGAGGTATTTCGGAGAGGAATTGCTTCCGGATAACGGGTGGCATAGTCCAATATAACCAAAATGTACTGATGCCCCCTAGCAGACTTCATTATCGGACCTACCAAATCCATTGCGATCCTCTCAAAGGGGACCTCAATGATAGGAAGAGGTACCAGTGGGTTACGGAAATGTGGCATAGGTGCCGACTTCTGACACACAGGGCAGGAGGAACAATACTTTTCTATTTCCTTCATGACCCCAGGCCAATAGAATCTCTGCAATACCCTCTCTCTGGTTTTCTCTGTCCCCAGATGACCTCCCAGAATGTGTCCATGAGCCAATTCTAACACCAACTTCCTGTAAGGTTTGGGTACTACAAGTTGCTCAATGGTTTCTTCTGCCCTTTGAGCCACTCGATATAGCAGGTCCCTTTCCATAGTGAAGTAAGGATAAGGGCAAGTCTTATCTGGGTTCACTAACTCGCCATCTACTTTCACCACATTTTCCCGTGCCTTTATTAGGGTGGGGTCTTTTAACTGTTCTGTGGCAAAATTTTCCCTGTGAACCTCAAGATCCGAAAACTCCACAGACGGCATGTTTTCATCTGAGGATGTTGGCTCCTCCCCAGTTTCTCGAGTTTCCCCCGCCAATACCGACAAGGGAAATTCAGGAGAGTCCTCACCACTCCCAGAGGAATTCTGGTCATCTTCCTGGTTTATAGGGGCACCAATGGGGGCCTCAGGACAATCCCAGAGTTCCCAGAATTTTGGAAAATCCCTTCCCACAATAGCATCATGTGGTAACTGAGACACTAACCCCACCTGATGAGAGAGGTTACCTTTGGGGGTCTCAAAAAACACTGAAGTTACAGGATACTCTCGGGTGTCCCCATGCACACAAATAACAGCCACTCTGTTCTTCCCAGAGACCTCTGTAGTAACTAATTCAGCTTTTATCAATGTTACCAGGCTACCTGAATCTAGCAACACATCAACATGTCTACCATTAATATACATTTTTTTCGCTGCCTCTTGCAGCATGGGCTTCCTGGGCTGCTCCCGCCAGACCTTAGGTAGAACTCCCACCCTCTCACTCTCTCCACCCTCACCCCTTGGAGTCATCTTACCCGCCACTGGGGATGATCTGGTCTTAGGGGGGAAAGTCCGTGAGTCCCTGGAAGAGGTGGTCAAGTTCTCTGTAGCCAAGTACCTCTCAACCAGATCCACAAGTTTATCTGCATTTTCTGGGTCTCCATGGCTTACCCATTTTTGGATGGCAGTAGGAAGAGCTCTCAGGAAACGATCCATAACCACACGTTCCACAATGTTTGGTGCGGTCAAAATCTCTGGCTGCAGCCACTTCCTGCTCAGGTGAATGAGATCATACATTTGAGACCTGGGAGGTTTTCCAACCTGAAAAGTCCAGTTATGCACACGCTGAGCCCGGACTGCCAGGGTGACACCCAGCCGTGCCAATATTTCTGCTTTTAGCACCACATAGTCTTTTGCTTGGTCAGGCTCTAGGTCATAATAAGCTTTCTGCGATTCCCCAGTTAACAGAGGGGCCACCAGTCCAGCCCATTGCTCCTTAGGCCACTTTTCCCTTTCAGCAGTCCTTTCAAATGTGGTCAAAAACACCTCCGGATCATCCTCTCCAGTCATTTTTGTCAGTAAACGGCTCACACCAAAGGATGCGGTATTATTGTACCCACTTGCTTCATTGGTCTGCGGACATTGCTGTATCAATGTCTCTATTTGCTGTTGAAAATTCTGCTCTTGCTTCTGCAACAGGTCTATGAAGCGGGCTTCAGATCGCTGCTGGGCTTGTTGCTGAGCTTCCAAACTCTGCTGCAAAGTTGCATTTGTCTGCTGCTGGGCTTGTTGCTGAGCTTCCAAACTCTGCTGCAAAGTTGCATTTGTCTGCTGCTGATTTGCATTTGCCTGCTGCTGGGCTTGTTGTTGAGCTGCAAGGCTCTTTTGTAAAGCCGCATTTGTTTGCTGCTGATTTGCATTTGCTTGCTGCTGATTTGCATTTGCTAGAGCCAGCTGTCTCAGTATCTCCTCCATGCTGGCCTTTTAAAAAAAAATTGAAAAAAAGACTGCCAAAATTCTCCACCAACTGTGAGGGGGTTAGCTCGGTAGCGGGTGTGTGTGACCCCCTGGATGGGTTCACAACACAAAGTCAGGCACAGCAGACAGCGGTGTAGGTGCAAAAAAACAAAAGATCTGGTTTATTTAGGCTACATGCAATGATACATATAACAGCCAAACAAAATAAAACAAGAAAATAAATCCTGGTCAGCTTGACCTCTAACTACACACGTAGACTCCCTGTCTAACAACTGGGTGCAGCCTTGTGCTGCCCCAGTCCCTGTCTCTATTGTAGGGGTTTGCCACACAGGCGTTAACTCACCGCACAGAACAGATCTCAGACTCCCCAGTCTATACACACAAAACTGGTTCCAGGATGGAGCATCTCCCTATGCATGCTGGGGTTTTTTGTAGAGGCCTTAATGAGCCCACTTAATTCAGCTGGGCTCATTAACTCTTCCCCTCTAATTGTAAAAGTCTGCATAAAGCCTGAATCTAGGACACACATATTTACCATCCTGGATACAACCAGGTGATTTTACCTGCGTGCTGCCACAATATATATATATATATATATATATATATATATATATATATCCACTGCATAAAGTTTAGCTAGATCCCACTGCCGTCCATAGCTGGTGGTGTAGTGTTTCTACTATACTTCTGGCAGGCAGTTGCTCAGATCTCTGCTTCCACTCTTACGCTGACGACACGCAACTTTATTTCTGGATCAATGGAAAAAAAGATCACCAACAACAACTTGAAAACTGCCTCAAATCAATAGAGGACTGGATTACCACTAACTCCCTCCAGCTGAACGAATCAAAGACAGAGCTTCTTATCTTACACCCAAATCATAAGCCCACAACCAAAACCTCCTGGTCTCCACCAACCGTCTTTGGGCAGACTATCTCCCCAAAGACCAAAGCAAAGAGTCTCAGGGTTATTTTAGACGCACAAATGTCAATGGATGCGCAAATAGGATCTGTAGTCAGTGGATCTCACCATCTGCTACGCATGCTTCGCAGACTCATCCCTTTTATCCCAAAGAATGACAAAGCAGTGGTAGTTGGAACAATCATTAATTCACAACTGGACTACGCAAACTCGCTTTACATAAGATTTCCACAATATCAACTTGCGCGATTACAACTGATCCAAAACACGGCGGCAAGGCTGATAACAGGAAAAAAATCCTGGGAATCCATCTCTCCATCGCTGAGGAGCTTACATTGGCTAACCGTAAAAAATCTGATCACGATCAAGACCCTTTGCCTCACCCACAAATGGGTGCATAGAGAAGCTCCGCAATACCCAATGGAGAAAATAAATCATTACACACCAAACTGCAGTCTTCGATCAGCCAACAAAAACCTCCTCCTCGTGCCCAAAGCCCGGTATAAATCCAAGGGGGATCGGAGATTCACTGTCCAAGGGCCTCGGCTATGGAATGCTCTACCAATCAACATCCGCCTGGAAGAAAATCACCTGGCTTTTAGGAAAAAACTCAAGACCTTCCTCTTTTAGCAGATGATCAAAGCTCGCCACAGCGCCTAGAGGCGATTCAGTTCGCATTGTGCGCTATACAAGTATTTCATTCATTCAGTTGATTCAGTTAGCTGCAGTGTATTTCATATACATACATATATATATATATATATATATATATATATATAGTCAGTCTAGTGTGTGTGTGTGTATATATATATATATATATATATATATATATATATATATATATACATTTATATATATATATATATATATATATATATATATATATATATATATATATATTAGAGGTCGACCGGTATGGGTTTTTCTCTGGCCGATGCCAATACCGATATTTAGAAATCGCAGCGGCCGATGGCCGATATATGATGCCGATTTTTTTGGGCCGATATGTTAGGCCGATTATTATTATTTTTTTTCCCCTTCATCTCATAAAATCTAACAGCTAAAACACCTTTCACACTGGGGTGTTTTTCAGGCTCTTTTGGCCTAAAAATAGCACCTGTAAAGTGCCTGCAAAACGGCTCCCCTGCAGTCTGAGTGGAAGCCCTGAGTGCTGTCACACTGAGGAGATGCGCTGGCAGGACGTTTAAAAAAAAAGTCCTGCAAGCAGCATCTTTGGAGTGGTGTATACCGCTCCTCCACCACTCGTGCCCATTGAAATGAATGGGCACCGCTGCCGAAGCACATGCAATGCGATTTGGCAGTGGCACTTCACGGGAACATTTAACCCCTTCTTCGGCCGCTAGCTGAATAGCGCCACTAAAATGGCGGTAAAGTGCCGCTAAAACTGGCAGCATTTTACCGTCAATGCCTGCCCGCTCCAGTGTGAAAGCAGCCTTAAGTGATACAGAAAATGTCTTACATTTAAACATTTATTAAACAAAACAAACATCCAAACAGTTCACTTGCATGTATAATTTAGATTAAAATTATTATTAAAATTATAATATATACATTCCTGGTGGTGTACTGTTTCTACTATACTTCTGGCAGGCAGATGATTCAGTTAGCTACAGTGTATTTCATATATATATATACATACATAATGAACATAGCAGTGCTAAAATACCCTCTATTAATTAAATATAAAGTCTCTCAAAAATGAGAAGCATAACAAGAGTCTTTTTAAAGGAAACTTTGATAGCAGTGGTCAACAGTAATGTATTCCTCTGTAGTAATAGAGATACATGCAGATATCCTTATGGTGTCAACAGACTCAGTGATTCCACCACCAGACAGCCAAACCACTCACCTTAAAGTATAGACCCCTGACTGAACAGATAGGTCAAATAGACATTTGCTACTTCCAGTGGTCACACACCAAAGTTCAGGTGGGCCAAATAGATGAGACACGGCTTCTTGATTAATATGGCACTGTCATCGATGATAACTCGCATATATACAGTCAGTCTAGTATCTATATATATATATATATATATATATATATATATATATATATATATATCCACTGCATAAAGTTTAGCTAGATCCCACTGCCGTCCATAGCTGGTGGTGTAGTGTTTCTACTATACTTCTGGCAGGCAGTTGCTCAGATCTCTGCTTCCACTCTTACGCTGACGACACGCAACTTTATTTCTGGATCAATGGAAAAAAAGATCACCAACAACAACTTGAAAACTGCCTCAAATCAATAGAGGACTGGATTACCACTAACTCCCTCCAGCTGAACGAATCAAAGACAGAGCTTCTTATCTTACACCCAAATCATAAGCCCACAACCAAAACCTCCTGGTCTCCACCAACCGTCTTTGGGCAGACTATCTCCCCAAAGACCAAAGCAAAGAGTCTCGGGGTTATTTTAGACGCACAAATGTCAATGGATGCGCAAATAGGATCTGTAGTCAGTGGATCTCACCATCTGCTACGCATGCTTCGCAGACTCATCCCTTTTATCCCAAAGAATGACAAAGCAGTGGTAGTTGGAACAATCATTAATTCACAACTGGACTACGCAAACTCGCTTTACATAAGATTTCCACAATATCAACTTGCGCGATTACAACTGATCCAAAACACGGCGGCAAGGCTGATAACAGGAAAAAAATCCTGGGAATCCATCTCTCCATCGCTGAGGAGCTTACATTGGCTAACCGTAAAAAATCTGATCACGATCAAGACCCTTTGCCTCACCCACAAATGGGTGCATAGAGAAGCTCCGCAATACCCAATGGAGAAAATAAATCATTACACACCAAACCGCAGTCTTCGATCAGCCAACAAAAACCTCCTCCTCGTGCCCAAAGCCCGGTATAAATCCAAGGGGGATCGGAGATTCACTGTCCAAGGGCCTCGGCTATGGAATGCTCTACCAATCAACATCCGCCTGGAAGAAAATCACCTGGCTTTTAGGAAAAAACTCAAGACCTTCCTCTTTTAGCAGATGATCAAAGCTCGCCACAGCGCCTAGAGGCGATTCAGTTCGCATTGTGCGCTATACAAGTATTTCATTCATTCAGTTGATTCAGTTAGCTGCAGTGTATTTCATATACATACATATATATATATATATATATATATATATATATATAGTCAGTCTAGTGTGTGTGTGTGTATATATATATATATATATATATATATATATATATATATATACATTTATATATATATATATATATATATATATATATTAGAGGTCGACCGGTATGGGTTTTTCTCTGGCCGATGCCAATACCGATATTTAGAAATCGCAGCGGCCGATGGCCGATATATGATGCCGATTTTTTTGGGCCGATATGTTAGGCCGATTATTATTATTTTTTTTCCCCTTCATCTCATAAAATCTAACAGCTAAAACACCTTTCACACTGGGGTGTTTTTCAGGCTCTTTTGGCCTAAAAATAGCACCTGTAAAGTGCCTGCAAAACGGCTCCCCTGCAGTCTGAGTGGAAGCCCTGAGTGCTGTCACACTGAGGAGATGCGCTGGCAGGACGTTTAAAAAAAAAGTCCTGCAAGCAGCATCTTTGGAGTGGTGTATACCGCTCCTCCACCACTCGTGCCCATTGAAATGAATGGGCACCGCTGCCGAAGCACATGCAATGCGATTTGGCAGTGGCACTTCACGGGAACATTTAACCCCTTCTTCGGCCGCTAGCTGAATAGCGCCACTAAAATGGCGGTAAAGTGCCGCTAAAACTGGCAGCATTTTACCGTCAATGCCTGCCCGCTCCAGTGTGAAAGCAGCCTTAAGTGATACAGAAAATGTCTTACATTTAAACATTTATTAAACAAAACAAACATCCAAACAGTTCACTTGCATGTATAATTTAGATTAAAATTATTATTAAAATTATAATATATATATATATATATATATATATATATATATATATATATTACACAAAAACAGGTAATCAAAACTTTTGGATGAAAAAAAATGGGCTAACTTTAAGTTTTTTTTTTAAATCGGTGTATTTTTTCCCAAAAAATTGCGTTTGAAAGACCGCTACGCAAATACCGTGTGAATATTGCAACAACCGCTATTTTATTCCCTAGGATCTCTGCTAAAAATATATATATAAGTTTTGGGGGTTCTAAGTGAATTTCTAGCAGAAAATACAGGATTTTTATTTGTAAGCATCAAGTGTCAAAAAAGATTTAGTCTTTAAATGGTTAAACTGAGATAACGAGGGGTCTGCCGACGCCGCCATTGTTTGGGATGCCTTTAAGGCCTGCATGCGGGGGCACTATATTTCGGCCATCAAACAGGCCCGCAGGTCCCATAATCAGATAGACCAAGAATTGCAGGACAGGGAGAGGGTGTGTGCTATGGAGCATGCGAACAACCAGTCTGATGCCACTTATGGCGCACTGTTGGAGGCAAGGCGTGCTTTGGCACTCCATTACTCTGATGTAACGCACACATCTAGGACGAAAATGGCTGAATCCATCTTTGAACAAGGGGACAAGAACGGTAAACTTTTGGCCATGCTAGTGGCTGAGCAAAGGGTGCAGACTAATATTCCTTGTATCAAGAACACTCAGGGTGACTTATTGACTACCCCGACGGACATACTAGACACATTTGTGGAATACTACAGGACCCTGTATGCACCCATACCGACCTATGACATAGCGGAGCTAGATGGGTTGTTAGCATCATTGCAGGTCCCGAGGCTGTCTGAGGCGGATAAGGACTTTTTGGAGGCTGACATAACGACTGAGGAAATTGAAAAAGCTATTAGGTCCTTCCCTCCCCGTAAATCCCCAGGGCCTGACGGCTTCTGCAGCGAGTGGTATAGGCAGCACATGGAAAAATTGGTTCCTAGACTTAAAAACCTATATGATTACTGCTTGAAACACAGGTGTCTCCCGGCTTCTTTGCTGGAGGCACAGGTGATCCTGCTGCCGAAGCCGGGCAAGGACCCCCTATCATGTTCTTCGTATAGACCGATCGCACTGCTGAACCAGGACTTAAAAGTTTTAACGAAGGTACTGGCTACCAGACTCTCTCAGGTTATCACGACTCTGGTTGATATAGATCAGACGGGGTTTATTCTGCAGAAATCTACTGATACAAATTTACGCAGATTGTTCACCCACCTGCAGATTGAACACACTGACAAAGGATCTAGAGTGGTAGTTTCCCTGGATATGGCCAAGGCCTTTGATTCCGTAGACTGGCAGTATATGTTAACAGTTCTGCGGAGAATGGGCTTTGGGGAGACCTATGTGACCTGGATTTCTTTGCTTTACAGTTCTCCACAGGCCGGTATCAAGATAGCCAATTCAGTCTCACCCCAATTTGGCGTAAACAGGGGCACGCGTCAGGGGTGTCCTCTATCCCCGTTCTTATTTGCATTAGCCATAGAACCGCTGGCTATAGCCCTGAGGCTATCACCTGGGGTAGGAGCACTGGAGGTGGGGGGCATTAGGGAGTGTATAGCGCTCTATGCAGATGACATGCTCCTCTTCTTGAAGGACGCAGGGCCATCTTTGGAGGCGGTGTTTGGGGTGCTCGACAAATTTGCTGAGTTCTCCGGGCTCCGGGTTAATTGGGAGAAATCCAACGTGATGGCTATTGACGGGGAGGCGCGAGTGTTGGCGACCACTAGGGTCCCCATCGCCTGGGTGCAAGAAATTAAATACTTGAGTGGAGTGAGAGTTTCACCAAGAGTGGGCAACTTTATGTCTCTGAATCTCCTCCCCCTGTTGGCCAGGGTTAAGGTGCAGCTGGAAGCTTGGAAGCATCTGCCGCTGTCCCTCATTGGTAGGGTTAACCTGCTCAAAATGAAGGTTCTGCCTGTATTCCTTTACCTTTTGCGTAATTCTCCTATTTGGATTCCCTGCTCATTTTTTCGAAGGGTTAATAGTCTTTTTGGATCCTTTTTATGGGCTGCTACGCACCCCCGAATAAGTCTCAGGGTTTTGCAGGAGCCATGGGGTCAAGGTGGCTTGGCATTGCCGGATCTTTTTAAATATTATCTAGCTGGGCAAATGGTGGTCGCCGGACGGTGGCTGACACGGGAGGACGGGGATTCGGCAAATGTACTGGAGGCGGCCCTTTTGGGCTCATATGAGAGCCTGTCCCATTTGGTGTATAGAGGTCCAGGGGCTTCACCAGCTCTGACGGCCTCTATGCGGGCAACGATCCGGGCCTGGGGGAAAGCGCAGACCTTGATGAAACAGCCAGAAGGGAGATGGTCTCCTGACACTCCTCTATGGTTCAATCCTAAATTGTCACATTTTGGGGGCATACCGGATCCGGTGATATGGGCCAGGGTAGGCATTAAACAGTTAAAGCATGTGGTGGGAGGGGGGAAGCTTTTGACGTTTGATCAGCTTAAGGTTCAACATGATCTTCCCAATTGGTATTTTTTTCGGTACCTACAGTTGCGGCACGCTTTTCTCTCTCAGTTCGGTCCTGGGGCTCTGCAGTTGGGAGCTTCACCTCTGGAAATTGTGCTGCGGACAGAGGACATGAAAAAGCCTCTCTCCGTTGTGTACAGAATGTTGTTCTCAGACAGGCCGAAACCTGTCCAACAATGTAGAGAAGTTTGGAGTGCCTTGGTACCCGACTTTGGAGGGGAGGATTGGGACGACATGTGGGGATACCCGTTCCAGACCCTAGTATCGGCTAGAGACAGACTTATCCAGTTTAAAATCCTGCATAGAGTATACTACACCCCAGCCAGACTGGCTAGAATTTACGGTACGGGGACGGGGGGATGCTGGCGTTGCACAGCTGACCGAGCTGATTTTGACCATGTGTTTTGGCAGTGCCCGCGGATTGAGTTCTGGAGGGGAGTGACACCGGTTATACAATCTTTCCTTTCAGTGCCGATTCCAGTCACAGTTGCGGTATGTTTGCTCGGATTGGTGGAGGAGTTGGCACCTCGTAAGGCGCAGAGGACTCTGATCTATCTGGCGCTGTTTTATGCACGCAAATCTATCCTGCTATGTTGGAAGAAACCCGAACCTCCTACGGTTTCTTATTGGAAAGGTTTAATTAATAAAGCTTTACCGCTATACAAAGCCACCTATCTCAGCAGAGGGTGTCCTAACAAATTTGAGAGGGTGTGAAGGTGTTGGCTTGATGCCGCAGACACTGTGAATTGATTGCTAGGCGGGTGGTGTATTCCTTGTGTGTCGGGTGAGGGGCGGGGTAGGGAGGTGCTACCCCTTGGGTTGGCTTACATCCCCATCACGGGTAGGTAAATACTCAGTAACGGTACAATCAATGTGTTTCTTATCTGTGTGATACTGTCGATGATCGTAGACTGAGCTCAAGAAGAAGAATGGAGGGCTGCACGGGAGGGAGTTTTGTCGGGTGGGGGGAGGGAGTGGGTGGGAAGGGCCGGGGCGGGTTATGTTTGTATGTTATTAATGTGTTGAAAAACTTTCAATAAAAAAAAATAAAAAAATAAAAAAATGGTTAAACTGAGAACTTCTACACACTGAGTTGAATACATTCAGAAGTGTAAACATTGTATCTCTTTGATCTTTTCTTGGCAGACTGCCCAGAGAGGAGACAAGTGATTGTCTTCACTCATGTCTCCAGGCAACTTGCATTGACTTCTATTACTGAAGTCATTTGCAAGTCGCGCTGAAGGTATCATCGGCCTTTTTTAACAGCACAATCGGCCGATGCTGGTCGAGGACACAGTGCATCCTCAGCATGTGGCCGCGGGGCATGCTTGTCCTCCCATGCAGTCCATTGACAACAGTACTTAAAAGACCCACACCAAAGAACAAGGTCGACCTCTCTTTGCTCCTTATCAGCTGGTATCTCTAACCCCACTATACCTTCAGTCCTCTCACAAACCTGCACTGAGAGGAATGAAGGTGTAGAATTAGGTGTGCCAAGTACTTGCGGACAATCTGCTATCGCTACACCAACATCCGATTGTAGCAGGCAAATTTCCCTACCCCAGTTGCTAAACTGTTGAAAGAAGTTCGGTCCTAGCCATCCACATGCTCAGCGGCTGAATGCTAGCATTGCTAAATTGCTAGGACTCCAACTGCTACCTTTTCAGCTGGTAGACTCTGCCCCCTTTTTCGTGAATTTGTGGAATGTGCAGTACCTCAGTGGCAGGTTCCCAAATGCCATTTCTTTTTAATGGAAGGCCATTCCGGCTCTCTACCGGCATGTGGAAGTCAATGTCTTGGCCTCGTTGGACAGGGCGGTCAGCGGTAAGGTACATACTACCGCTGACTCACGGTCCAGCAGGCATGGACAGGGACATTACCTTTCTTTCATGGTGCACTGGGTAAGTCTGCTGGCAGCTGGGAAGGATGCAGGACAGGGTGCAGTATTGTTGGAGCTTGTTCCGCCACCATGCCTCCAAAATGCTAGTAGTGGTGATTCTGCCACACCTCTCTCCTCCACCCCTCCTCTTCTTCCTCCTCTATGTCCTCTTCCTCTGCAGATTTCTCCTCTGAAACAGCAGTGCTCTGTAGGCGTTCAAGGGGCTATGCAAGCACTCTGTGCCACACTGGGGCAGAGATTCTGTCAGCAACAGTGGCACCTCCTCTCCGCCCCCCTGGGACAGGGACATGAACCATGTTCCCTGTTTGGCTCACATCCTTAATTTGGTGGTGCAGCGGTTCTTGTGCAGGTACCCAGGCTTACGGGATCTCCTGAGGCAGGCCAGGAAAGTCGGTGGGCATTTCCACCGATAAAATAATGCCAGTGCTCGGCTGGTTGACGTTCAAAAGGAATGCAACCTGCCCAAGAACCGCCTCATTTGTCACATGTCCACCAGGTGGAACTCAACATGGGAAATGCTGCAGCAGCTGCACAAGCAGCAGAGGGTCATCAATGAGTACCTGTGTGAGTATGGCACCAGGACAGGGTCAGAGGAGCTTGGCTTTTTCTTATCGTACATCACGGGACACAGAGCCATAGTAGTTACTATGTGGGTTTTAGGCCACCTTTAGGTGATGGACACTGGCATGCCCTAAATTAAAAAGTGCATTCCCTATATAACCCCTCCCACTGGTGGGAGTACCTCAGTTTTTTTTTGCCAGTGTCTAAGGTGTTTTTTCACGAGTAAAGATGTGCTGTGCTGAGCTCCACTGGAGCAATCCTTGCTGGGGCTAGCCATGTTGACTGGATCCATTCAAAGAGTCTTTTTTGGCCAGATCAAATGGTACCCAGGCCTCGGATCTGAAGAAACAAGGTATTTGCCTGCAAATGCTTCTCTTTTTAGAGAGCTATACCCTGGGATCCAGTACTTTTTGGTAGTAAGGCCATAAAAGTTTTTACTGGCAGGGTGCTGTTGCAGGTTCAGGATTGTGGGTTTCCTCTAGGATCCCCTGCTCCTGAAGGTTTAACGGGAACCCACTGTGAAAGGTGAAGATTGGGTCTGTTGGATTACCACAGACAACCCTGCAGCGGGAAAGGTAAGTGGAGTTTTCTAAGAATTTTTGTTTGAATTTGTTTATGAATGTCTCCTTTAACACGAAAATTTTGTCATGCCTATGTGTCACCATTGGGGGCTGTATTGAGCACTCACCACCTCATGCTTGAAACAGCGCTGTGTCAGAGAGCCGAAATGCTTCCTCCTCCTCCAGCCGAACAGCAGATCCTCCGGTAAGCTTAAGGGGGGGGGGGGGTTGCCTCCCCGCTTACCCCCTCCCCTATGCTGATACTCTCCCTTTTGTGGGGTAAAAGCGCTCAGATTCGTTTTTTTAAACAAAAAATGGACAGGAAGCTAAATCAGCGTGCCGCTCGGCGGCTTGTAATCCCCTATGCCTTGCTTCTTTCTGTAGGTCTGAGAGGAGATGTAGTCGTGCGGAAAAATTCTTCTTTTTAAAATATGGGGTGGAGCCGTAGGCTAAGTGGGGACAGGGCTTAGCGGCGTCCTCCGACGCCAGGTGCACGAGGAGGCAAGTTTTTAAAAGCACACTGTGTGCTGCTGCAGGCTGTGGAGGGACATAAGAGCAAAGAAGTGGCATTATCAGGTCTAGTGACACAGACATTTTTTTTTGACACATTGTTACTGCTGCATCAGGCTGGACATTAATAGCAGCAACTGTGCTGAACTATAGCTCAAGCAGTATATGCATTCTTTCTTGTAGCACCTCTGCTTTGTGCATCGGCTATGGTAGAAGGGGGGTAAAAACACCTCAATAAAGAGCTCTAGAAAGACTTATTTAGTCACACAGAAGCCTAGATCAATCCTAGTAAGATGGCATCCTCCCCTGAGAGTAATATGGCTGGTCTCAGTGAGCCATCAGGAGGGGCAAGTGTTGCAGCTGCTCTTAAACATGGCAGGCCCTTTGTAAATTGCTAAGAAGGTTTTTCTTCAACCATTTTAAGCTTAAAGTAAAGGTTTGATGCTTTAATCGCATCCCAGAGTGGGACTAAGCATAACAGGTTCCCATCCATTGCTCAGGACCCTCATATTGAGGAACAAGGAGCGAGAGATGGCAAATTTTCTCTCTAGGACCAGGAAAAGGCTGATGTCTCCTCTTCTGTAGAACCTGATGCGAACTATCAAGCTCACAAGAAAGGTTGTTTTCAGTCACTCACTGAATTGGTGTGCTTCACATTTTTACTGCCAGTAATGCAGTTAGTCGATTAGCCCACTTCTGCTTTGGAATCACTAAAAGATCCCCAATCTGTTCATGCTTTTTTCTATCCATCCATGGTAAGAAAAAATTTGTATTCCGAGTGAGGGCACCCAGATAAACAGTTTTTTTCCCATGAAAAAGTTCTCAATACTTTATTGAATGGAGGAAGGGCTTTAAGGGGAGTTCCAGGAATTAATGCTGCTATATCCTCTGTAAACAAAAACCTGACTTGTCCAGTAGACAATGCTCATATGCTAAAGGGTCCAACAGATAAGAAGTTGGAGTTCCTTTAAAAAAAATAATATATATATATATATATATATATATATTTCGCTCCGCAAGTTCTGTCATTCAAATCTGCACTGACGTTCAGAGGCCTACAGCCACATCACCCTGAAAGTGCCTGATCTCGTCTGATCTTGGAGGCTAAGTAGGGTCAGGCCTGGTTTGTACCTGCATCGGAGACCGCCTGGGAATTCCATGTGCCGTAGGCTTCTAGTATCAGTTTATAGAGGTGCTCCAAAGTTATTCCTGATCAGCAGGCCCAGGGTTTGGCCAGCATATCAGAAGTGTTCTGTTTTACAGTTAGCGCTATGAAAGATTATATTCTCCAGGCCCCACGGCTTATGCTAAGGCTGGTACATGTGCATAAAATCCTGTGGTTGAAAGATGGTCAGCCCGAAGCGCCATACAAAAGTTCTTGGCCAGTTTCCCTTTTTAATGGTGAACGGTTATTTGGAGATAGGTTAAGTATATCCAAAGAATTTTTAATTGGAAAAGTTTCCTTTTTTCCGGTTAAGAAGTTTAAGTATTTTTCTTTTAAATGTGCTTCTTCTCCAGTGCCAGGGGCATCTGCCTCCAGGCAGTCATGACAGCCTCCACCATCAGGATTCAAGAGGTAAACCTCAGGTTCAGTCCCAGGGTCAAAAGAGAACCTGGGGGAGGTAACCCACAGAACAAAATACTAACGCCTTATGAAAGGGCGCCCCCGCTACTCGCTCTAGTGGGGGGGGCTTCTACAGCTTTCAAGGGTCTGGCAGGAACAATGTCAAAGTTCCTGTCTCCTCGTTTTCTCAGATCAAAATGTTCCCAGAGATCCAGTGAAAAGAAGTCTCTGTTTCTAGCTTGGATAATCATCTCTTGCCTCAAAGAGTGATATCGGTGGTCCCCTTGGTAGAGCAAGGATTAGGGTTTTTTCAAACCTTTTTTTACGGTTCCAAAACCGTACGGGGATGTCAGACCCATTTTGGAGCTCAAAGATCTAAACTGGGTTTGAATATCCATTCTTTTCACATGGAGTCAATCCAATCCGTAGTCTCCATCCTACAAGGGGGAGAACTTCTGCCGTCAATCGATGTCAAGAATGCTTTTTTCCATGTGTAATTTTTTTCCCCGCTCACAGAAATTTACGCTTCAAGGTAGAAAATCTTAATTTTCAGTTTGTAGCTCTGCCTTTCGGTCTAACTACTCCACCTCAAGTGTTTACAAAGGTCCTGGCTCCTCCTTTAGCCAGGGTTATGGCTCAAGGTATAACAATACTAGCCTATTTAGATCTTCTCTTCATAAATCAATTTGGTAGCCAACTTCATCCAAATGTTGGTCACCACAGTTAGTGACCTGGAAAGCCTAGGTTGGATTTTCAGACTAAAGAAATCCTCATTAAATCCATCAAGGAGGTTGCAGTACTTGGGACCGATCATTGATACAGCTCAGAAGAGGATGTTTTTTTCCCCAGGAAAGGATCAGTTCCATAAGGGAACTGATTAAGTTACTCAAGTCAAAGAAGAATCCTTCTATTCGGCTTTGCATGAGTATGTTGGGAAAGATGGTGGCTTCTTCTTATGCACAGTTTCATTTAAGACTGCTGCAAAACAGTATCCTGTCAACTAAGAACAAGCAGGCCCAAGCTCTGGGCTTCCTAATGTGTTTATCCCCCAATGTGCGTCAAGAGCCCCAATTGGTGGTTGATATTCAAGAATCTTCAAAAAAAGGAATCCTTTCTACCAGTTACCTAGAAGGTGGTAACAACAGAAGCCAGCCTTCTGGGCTGAGGAGCAGTCCTGGAAGAAGCATCTGTCTTAAGGAAATGGTCAAAATCAGTGATGATTTTGTCCATCAATATTCTAAAGATTCGGCCAGTACACCTGGTCCTTGAGGCCTGGATGCTCAAACTATGGAATTGTCCTATCAGGATCCAATCTGACAGTGCCACAGCTGTGGCTTTTATCATTCACCAAGGGGGCACGAGTAGTCGTGTGGCCCAGGAAGAGGTTGAATCATATTCTGTCTTGGCAGAAAACAACATTCCTTGCCTAGTTACAATTTTCATTCCAGGAATAGGAATTGACAGGCGGACTACTTGAAGTCACCAACAATTGTTCCTGGGAGAATGGTTCTTTCACCCCGACATGTTTCTGTTGATATACCAGAAGATGGGGAGTTCTGGATGTGGAACTTTGTGTCAAGGACAAGGGATATGTTGGCATACAAAACAGATGCCTTGATTTTTTCCATGGGATCAAATTTTTACTGATCTATGCGTTCCCTCCTATTCTGCTGCTTCAGCGCCTTCTTCACAGGATCACGCAAGAAGGGAAGGAGGTGATTCTTGTGGCTCCGGTGTGGCCCACGAAATTTTGGTTTGCTGAGATCCTAAAGGTGGCGGTGGGGACCCTTGGACCCTACCACTATGGGCAGACCTTCTCTCGGCAGGTCCGGTATTCCATCTTACCTTACAAATGCAAAATTTAGCAGTTTGGCTATTGAGACACACATTCTGGAAGATTGTGGGCGATTAGCCTCAGTAGTTCTACTTTGTTAAATGCTAGGAAGCCAGCCACCAGAGTCAAGAATCTGGAACGCATATGTCTTCTGGTGTAGATCCAGGGATTGGCACCCCAGGAAATATGTTATAGGTAACATCCTTGAATTCCTACAGATGGTATTAGAATTGAAGCTGGCTTTGAGTACTATCAATGGCCAAATATCGGCCTTATCGGTCTTTCTTTTTATCAACCACTTGCTTCTCTCTCTCTGGTTCGTAACTTTTCTTCAGGGGATAATGCAGATTAATCCTCCAGTTTGGTCACCCCTGAACCTTGAGACTTAATTTTAGTCATGTCGGCTTATAGAAGCAGTCTTTTTTCAGAGCCAGTACAAGATATTCCCTTGGTCCTCTTGAGGGGGGAAAAATTATTTTCTTGGTTGCATATCTTCTGCAAGAAGAGTATCAGTGTTGGCTGCTCTTTCTTGTAAGGAGCCGTATTGGTTGTTCATAAGGATGAGGCTGTATTGCTGCCTCATCCTGAATTCATACCAAAGGTAGTATCAGGTTTTCATTTAAACCAGGATATTGTTCTGCCTTCATTTTTTTCCAGAACTTCGTTTCTGTGGAAGAAAAGTCACTACATTTTCTTGATGTGGTGAGAGTGGTCAGGGTCTATTGAAAGTGATCGGTCAGATTTGCAAACAAAGATTTTGCTTGTGTTGCCAGATGGTCCTAAAAGAGGACAGGCAGCATTGAAATCTACTGTTTCTAAATGGATTGTTTCTAAAGTGATTGTTCAAACTTAAAAAAAAAAAAAAAATCCTATTTTTTCACCAAGCCAGTGGCTACTGATCAAGGGTTCATTCACTGTCCTGCCACCATTTGAGGAGACCACGAGGATGGTGAGCAGTGACAGTGCATGCATCAGTAAAACTGTCCCTCTTCTCTTTCTGTTGGAGCACAAGCTTCATGGAAAAATGGACAGGGCACTTGAGGCAGAAAAGAGGGAGGAAGAGGAGGACTTCCTTACCTCTCAAGGCCCCCTTTATACTGACAGTATTCCTGCGGGGCCGCCAATCACACAGGAAGAGGAGGAGGATGAGGATTGTGTCAGCATGGAGGTGAAGCCTAGCACTCGGCATCAGCAGTCTTCAAGGGATCGTTTTCAGTCTCTAGAAACTCATGGACTTGTATCTGGCTGGGAGGAGGTGGCTGTGGATCATGTCATCCTTAGTGACCCAGAGGACTCCGGGATCAATACTGGAGAGGGATCAATACTGGATCAATACTGGCTGGCAACCCTTCTTGATCCACGTTACAAGGGTAAGGTTGCGGAAACCTATCCAGCCTTCGCAGAGGATGAAACATCTTCGGGAGGCTTTGCAGAAAGGTTTGTGCAATGCGTTTTCAGAACCTGGCAGGTTACAATTTCCTGGTCCTCCTGAACAACGTGTTGCTGAGGCTTCGGTCAGTCACAGAAGGAACGGTGGAGAACATGGCTGTCTGATGCCGATGCGTTCAGACAATTCTTTAGTCCGCAGCCCCAAGGTCTGACCAGTTCCAGCAACCATCACCAACGTCTGATTTACATGGTGCAGCAATACCTTGGGGCAAGATCAGACTTGGAGGCCTTTCCAACCGAAAATACACTGGGTTACTGGGTCTTGAGGATGGATCACTGGCCAGAGCTTGCACAATATGCAATTTAGCTACTGGCCTGTCCTGCATCCAGCGTTATTTCTGAACACATATTTCATCAGTGCTGCTGGAGGCTTTGTAACCAATCACAGAGTGCGCCTGTCCATAGACTCAGTTGATCCACTCACCTTGAATCATTGAATTGAAATGAATCAGTCTTGGATCACCAGATTCCCAGCACCTGATGCTGATGTAACCGATTCATTTTTCTATGAATGTGAGATCACTTAAAGACTGCCTATGCTGAGTTACTATCCTGTTATGCTGAGTGACTATCCTATTCCTCCTCAATGTTCATGTTGATAGCTTCTAAGAACATTTTTGTTTCAGGGCACTACCACCAGTGCCGAAGGCCCAATTTTTCTGCCCGTTTAACATGGGCATATAATTTTAATTTTTGCTGTAATATTTAGCAGCAGGACTCGTTTTTGTGCTCAACTAGAGTATCTGTGAGGGGTTGCAGTGTTGTGGCACCACTACCAGTGCCTAAAGCCCCATTTTTATGCCCCTGTTTAACAGGGACATGTAATTACAATATTTGCTCTAATATTTCACAGCAGGGCTCGTTCCTGCACTCAACAACAGAATCTGTAAGGGGTTACACCACCACTGCCTAAGACCCAATTTTCCTGCCCCTGTTTAACAGGGGCATCTAATTACAATTTTTGATGTAATATTTCACACCAGGGCCCATTCCTGCGCCCAACAAGAGTATCTGTGAGGGGTTACAGTGTTGTGACACCACCACTACCGCCGCCTAAGGCCCAATTTTTATGCCCATGTTTAACAGGGGTGTGTAATTACAATTTTTGATCTAATATTTCACAGCAGGACCCTTTCCTGTGCCCAACAAGAGTATCTGTGAGGGGTTACAGTGTTGTGCCACCACCACCGCCTAAGGCCCAATTTTTATGCCCTTGTTTAACAGCGCCCACCAAGAGTAACTGTGAGGGCTTACAGTGTCCAACACCTAAGGCCCAATTTTCCGCAGAGTGTATAGGACAGGCTGTATAGTATATACAGGCGGTCCTCTATTTTCAAAGATCGAAATTACAAATGATCTAATTCTTATTGGGACAGAAAGTGAGGTGAAATCTTCTGAACAGGGACACAGACAGCAAAACAAAATCCATACCAGACCCAAAGGGACCATTAATGGGCTGGGGGGGGGCAACATTACATCCGCAAGCAGTTTTAAATTACTTTTTTTTCCTTTAGAAATACCATTTGGTTCAGGGACTGTTCTAAACACAGGAAAGACATGCCACTTTACAGGCATACTATAGACGCCATCAAGGTACGATATTTAAAGGAATATTTCACTTTTATTTTTTCACTTTAAGCATTATAAAAATCACTGCTCCCGAAAAAAACTGTAGTTTTTTAAACTTTTTTTTGCATTGATACATGTCCCCTGGGGCAGGACCCAGGTCCCCAAACACTTTTTAGGACAATCATTTGCATATTAGCCTTTAAAATTCGCACTTTAGATTTTTCACGTTTGCGTCCCATAGACTTAAACAGAGTTCGCGTGTTCACATGAATTTTTGGTCTGTTCGCATGTTCTGCCGTGAACTGAACCGGGGGTGTTTTGGCTTATCCCTACCAGAGACTTATACGGGCCTTTCATCATTCCCACCCAGAGGAAATGGCTCAAGTGGACATCCGGAGGCTGCCCTTAAGGAGGGGGCAATGTCAGAGAACTCACATAGCTAACGCCTGTCTCCATGCAGCAGTGGCTAATTCCCGTTCCACTAATGTCAATGGGTGTGTGTGTTGTCCCAGACAGAGACGAGCGAGATCCAGAGTGAGCATGCACACTGGTGCATCCATATGAGCGTGCCATTAGTGCGCACTCATGCACACACACGCACCCACCAATCTCGTCACACAGCACCCTATATAAACGGAGATTCTGCCTGGTGCCAGTGCTGGATCGTCTTGAGCTTGTCCGTGTGTTCCTGATTGCTGTTCTTACCTGCTGACCTTGCTCCTGAAAACCCAGCTTCCTTGACTTCTCTCCTGAATCACCCCTGCCTGTTCATCTGCCTCTGCTCACGATACAAACTTTTGCTTGGATTTACAACTACAGTTCCATTTCTTGATTGTGTACTTCGCTGCCAGCCCGTTGCCAACCTTTGCCAGTCCCTGACTACGATCCTGCCTCCTAATTGTGTACCTCGCTGCCAGCCAGTTGTCTGTACTTACCTGCCTGGCTCCCGCTGAAGAAACCTGGTGATCAGTTTCCACGCCTTCTCCAGAGAGGTTCCTGTAAGCTTTAGCCTTCTGCCTGCAGGCACATGCATCCTTTTGTTGCCCTAGCACTCCTTGTCTCCACTACCAGGGGTGCTTGGAGCAGAACCGTGCAAGAGGCCACCCTCAGCATTTCGGGCTCCACTGTAAGGTACGTGACATGTACTGTCATAAGCTATACTATAAATATAATGTAGCATAGCTCCCAACTGTCCCTGATTTTGAGGTACTGTCCCTGATTTAGAGCAATGTCCCTCTGTCCCTCATTCCTCCTCATTTGTCCCTCATTTTGGTCTTTCAGATAGTGTTTCCCAGTGCTTTCATCCAAATTTTAAATTGCATTTGTAAATTTTAAAAGCCAATATAAAAGGAATACAAGTGGTAAAAAAGCACTTGTGATTTAAATATTTTTTTTGTTGGTTAATTCTCCTTTAAGGGGGTGTAACAGGGGCCGTGTTCTATGCCTACATACATTTTCTAGTAGGTGTCCCTCATTCCCATCTCAAAATTTTGGCGGGTATGCATGTAGTACAACATCCACTTGTGCGCATCCAATCAATATCCACCAGTCTAAGGGGCTCCCTTCCTCTCTGTGGTCTCCTGGGGTTCCCCTAGTTCGGTGGATAAAGATGGAATGCACACATACAAAACTAGTGATTTTAATATAAAATTGCTTGGACTATTGTGATGCCATGTATGTAAGCAATTTATAAATATAAGACTATTGCTGTATATTTTAGTTCATACTTGGACTATAACCTACCTTTGTATCATTATTGACCTCTACCTTCTTACTTCTGAAGAGGTGAACGTTCATGAAATGTATCAAGATTCTTCAATGCCTCCACACCTCTGTCGACTTCATGTGGATGTTGTGCAATATACTCAATATACTATAATATGTATATACTTGCCTTATC
Organism: Lithobates pipiens; assembly: GCF_037356315.1. Lineage (NCBI taxonomy): Eukaryota > Metazoa > Chordata > Amphibia > Anura > Ranidae > Lithobates > Lithobates pipiens. Next base: position 603,166,352 of record NW_027507748.1, on the reverse strand, counting down.
ACAGTAAATCAAGTACAAGTGTTGGAAGGTAGGAAGAGGAGTGTGAAGATCACTGTTTGTCTATAATATGCTCATAACATGTTTTATGATGCTTTTGACTAGTTTCTTCTCTGGACCATTTGTTTTCGTTCTTTGCACAGATGTTAAATCTGCATTTTTGGTTAGAATTATTACCTGAAAACCAGAACATTTTATTTTTCGGTTCACAGAGGCCCTGTACAATTAAAACATCATAGTTGGATTTTGTTTCGTTGCATCATATTTACTCTATTTATTAAATCTATATTTTCAGAAAAAATATTCTATTCTATATTACATTCCCCATCCGACCCAATATAGAATGATCCAAACAGATCAAATTTTAACAGAGAAACAATATAAATAGTTAAACCAATACAAATCAAAGGCAACTGGGCTGGGTATACAATGTGGCTTTAAACAACCATCAACTTGAAGTACCTCTAGATAAGTGATGTGGCTTTTTAACAACCGTAAAGTAATTTTAACAGAAATCAGACTGTAACTTGTGATTTGTGCACCTTACAAGTCCCAAAGGGTATTCCCTGTTTACATATATTTTTTGGTTGCTGTTAATTAAAGATCAAACCATATAACTGTGGTAATGCTGTTGTTTCTTTCTCCTTTCTTTGTATGTGGTTGGTCTTCAGTCAACAGTTTTCTGAATTCCTGGCCACTGCATGTTAGCATACTACAAGATGTAGCCAGCTAAATCAATAAGGAGGGCCCCAGAAGGATAACAGACCCCATAATGACTGCTCAAAGGGAAGTTTTAATCAGAATCCAAAGCTGAAGAGATATCTGAAGCACAGAAGGATGATGTTGTAGGGACAGATGCGTCCCAGATAATAACTAATATAGGTTTTGGAAGAAGCCCAACTAGCAACCTTAAAGATTTTCTCCGTAGACACTTTCTCGCACACACTGTCCAAGATGTCACCACACTTCTTATGCTCTAAGGCTAAGCCCTTATATTTGCTGGAGGGGAAAGCCCAGGCAAGGAGTAAGCCTCCTAAAGAGTCTTCACTAACCATGACTAGATGACTCTTGGTGATGCCATTGTGGCCTCCATTGGTCCTTCAGGCTGAACAAAGATGTTTTCCACCTTGCATCTGCAGGCAATATTGAATTAAGGGTACTAAATTTGATTCTTCTCCCTGTGTTGGAGGGAACTTAAGTAAAACTGGTTCCCAGTTCTGATTGTATGGTATATCCACTTTGGGTAAGTGTTGTTGAGAAGGACACAAAATAACCTTGTTTTGATACACGTGGCAAAATGGCCAAGAACACATTTAATTCTGACACTCTTCTCACTGAATCTATGGCAGTGAGGAACATTACTTTGAGGGTCAGAGATAATGAGCAAATGTCAATAGAAAGAAACAGGGGTTTTCTTGAGGCTTGTAAAATCACTGGTAGGTCCAATTTAGGCAAAAGGGATTTCCTTGCAGTTGCTTTTAAATGCACCTTGTATAAACTGGATAACCAAAGCGTGGTTTGGCCATCCATGCCATGTTGGTGCCAATAAATGATACTTGTATTTTGAGAAAATAATAATATAAGTCCTTGTTTAGAGCTGTTTACAGAAATTCAAGTGCATCGCCAACTGTTTATTTTTTCTTTTTTGCATTCTTTTTTTATCTTCATGTTCACACATTGCTTACAAATAATCTTTCAAAATACAGTAAAATTAACATATCTAACAATGAATGTGACCATACTCATATTTCAGACAAAATGCTGTATGGGAGTGTTCGCCATAAATGTAGGGTTAAGCCTGCGGATGAGGAACATTTGTGGCGGAGCACTAGCCAATATCCTCTATCTTCAACTCCTCTCACAGGCTGCGCCCCCCCCCTTCTTCTAAAATTTGGGAAATCATGGTGGGGAACTTGAGCACAGAAAGGCTTCATATTCCAATGGGAATCTGTCATGTGTGCCTTTACTGGAGGCGATAAGGTTCTCCATTAAGCTTCATTTACTTAGCTATCCATGTAGCGATAGAGGGTGTGTGTGATTGCAACCACAGTACTAAAATGCAAATCCTAAGGGATATTCATTAAATATGATATGCCTGCAGAAACCTCACATTATGAAATCATACAGGGGCAGAAGCCACAATTGCTACTCCCACTGTTACTGTGCATTGCACACACAAAGCCAGACCAAAAGGCAGAAGCCATCGTCAGGCCACAGGGGGAGCTAGCTGCCCTTTTTTATAGGGTAGTTATGGGTAGAGGGGCTGGCCCCCAGTATGCTGAGATGAAGTGACCAGGAAAATATTATACCACATTAAATCCTTAACAGTATAAATTATACAATTATTATGTGTATTTTTCATGGTCTGTTTGGCAGGGTGTGTCTAAATACTTTTTTCTAAAAGGCATACCCCTTTCTCATGTCAGAATGTTGGGAGGTATGCAGTGCTACTCAAGCATATTCAAATGCAAAACCTAGAAGAGGCTGCAACACAAACGGCCCTCAGTAGGACCTACTCTTTCCACAGAAACACAGGGCACAACAATAAATGGCTGCACACACTACATAAACGTATGCAGAAATCAGCAGACTTACATTGAAAGTATGCTTCAAACTCTTCCAGGAGTGTTGAATTTTTGAGTTCCGTGTCACATTTAATGGTTTCCTCCTGCCAGCCCCTACATAACAACTGAGTTCTGACACAGACATTAAACACTTCCAGGAGTTTCAATTACTAAAGACTTTGTCAGGGGCTGTATTACTTGAAATGAATGGAGGTCAGATTTGCTGTCGTTTGAAAAAGAAAATCTTCTGCTCTAAGACCAATGCTTTAGATTTGTTTTAGTAAAATCTACAACCCCAATTTCAAAAAGGTAGGGACGTTGTCTAAAATCTACATACAAAACAGAAAGCAATGATTGGCCAATATTATAAACCCATATTTTATTTACAATTGAAAATAGAAAGCATATCAAATGTTTAAACACTTAAGCCCCGGACCATTTTCCAGCTAAAGGACCAGGCCCCTTTTTGCGATTCGGCACTGCGTCACTTTAACGGACAATTGCGCGGTCGTGCGACGTGGCTCCCAAACAAAATTGGCGTCCTTTTTTTCCCACAAAGAGTTTTCTTTTGGTGGTATTTGATCACCTCTGTGGTTTTTATTTTTTGCGCTTTAAACAAAAATAGAGCGACAATTTTGAAAAAAATGCAATATTTTATATTTATTTTATAGATATATATATTTATATTATATTTATATACAGAACTCACCAATTGCAACAAGTAGTTACATTACACTTGCTTCCACCCACCAGGGCCAGATTAAGAACATCATGGGCCTGGTGCTGAAGGTTTTGTTGGGGCTTTTTATAAAAATTAAATAAAATAAAAATGCAAAAGATTTTTGTTATAACAAATTTAATTAAATAGAGTGAGAGAGAGAGAGAGAATGAGAGAGGGGTGAGGGGTAAGCAAGGGAGGATGAGAGAGGATGAGCATGTGTGGGAGTGACAGCAATGCATCCCGACCAAGGCAAGCGACCGAAGGCATAGAACCCAGAAAGAAGACGAGGTGAAGATGGAAGCTCCCGCGACCCACCAGATTGATCACAGCGCAGCGCTGGAGGGCTCAGTCTGACAGCAAAGTGTACCCTAATGTGCTAATATGCTGTGCATACTTGTATACTACGGCATAACCTTCCTCACGGAAGTTTACTACCACTTTAATATCATAGGATCCCAGGAGCCTCTTATGGGGCCCCCTTCTGACCCGTGGCCCTTTGGCGGTGCCCAAGTGCATAGTTGCCAACATTTCAAAAATATTTTCAGGGACACTTATTTTACCAGTGGTATATTAAGAGTAGCTGACATCCCCTATGTTCATCTGTACATCACAGTAGAAATCACAAAATTAAATGAGTATTAATAATGGGCAGAACAAATAAGAGGACTGAGAAGATTTCCTTTAGTTGAATTAACAAAAGTGTGCCTATTCTAGAGCTGGTAACATTGATGATATTCAATATAATTTTAAAGACCTGTTTTTGTGGGTAAGAGGCATAGGGGAGGAATATGGATGGCATAAAATGAAAGTGGGAAGTATATGCAGGTTAGGGAGAGGAAGGTAGAGGATATAACAGTAGGAACTATGTACAAGAGAGAAGTGTGGAGGGTTGACAATGGGCAGTATGCACAGCAGAGGAGTGTAGAGGGTTGACAGTGGGCACTATGTACAGGAGAGGAGTGTAGAGGGTATGCCAGTGGGCAGTATGTACAGGAGAGGAGTGTGGAGGGTATGCCAGTGGGCAGTATGTACAGGAGAGGAGTGCAAAGGGTATGATAGGGGCAGTATGTACAGGGGAGGTGTGTGGAAGGAATTATGGGGTCAGTATGTACAGAAGAGGAGTGTGGAGGGTATGATGGGGCAGTATGTACAGGAAAGAAGTATGGAAGGTATGACAGTGGGCAGTATGCACAGGAGAGGAGTGTGAAGTGTATGACAGTGGGTAGTATATACAGGAGAGTAGTGTGAAGGGTATGACAGTGGCAGTATGTACAGGAGAGGAGTGTGGACAGTATGATATTTAGCAGTATGTACAGGAGAGGGATGTGGAGGGTAACAGTGGGCAGGATGTATAGGAGAAGAGTGTGGAGGATATGACAGTGGGGGGTATTTACAGGAGAGGGGTGTGGAGGGTATGACAGTGAGCAGTATGTACAGGAGAGGAGTGTGGAGGGTATGACAGTGAGCAGTATGTACAGGAGAAGAGTGTGGAGGATATGACAGTGGCCAGTATGTACAGGACAGGGGTGTTAGCGGGTATGACAAAGGGTAGTATGTACAAGAGAGAAGTGTGGAGGGTATGACAGTGGGCAGTATGTGCAGGAGAGGAGTGTGTGGACAGTATGACAGTGGGCACTATGTACAGGAGAGGAGTGTGGAGGGTATGACAGTGGGAAGTATGTACAGGAGAGGAGTGTGGGGGTTATGACAGAGGGTTGTATGTACAGGAGAGGAGTGTGGAGAGTATTACAATGGGCAGTATGTACAGCAGAGGAGTGGGGAGAGTATGACAGTGGGCAGTATGTACAGGAGAGGAGTGTGGAAGCCATAAAGAGTGGGCAGCATGTACAGACGAGGAGTGTGGAGGGTATGACAGTCGGCAGTATGTACAGGAGAGGAGTGTGGAGGGTATGACAGTCGGCAGTATGTACAGGAGAGGAATGTGGAGGGTATGACAGTTGGCAATATGTACAGGAGAGGAGTGTGGAGGCTATGACAGTGGACAGTATGTACAGGAGAGGAATGTGGAGGGTATGACAGTGAGCAGTATGTACAGGAGAGGAATGTGGAGGGTATGACAGCTGGCACTATGTACAGGAGAGAAGTGTATGACAGTGGGCAGTATGTATAGGAGAGGAGTGTGGAGGGTATGACAGTGGACAGTATGTACAGGAGACGGGTGTGGAGGATATGACAGTGGGCAGTATGTGCAGGAGAGGAATGTGGGGTGTATGACAGAGGGTCATATGTACAGGAGAAGAGTGTAGAGGGTATGGCAGTGGGCAGTATATACAGGAGAGGAGTGTGGAGGGTATGACAGTGGGCAGTATGTACAGGAGAGGAGTGTGGAAGGTATGACAATGGACAGTATGCACAGGAAAAAGTGTGGATGGTATGACAGTGGGCAGTATGTACAGGAGAGGAATGTGGAGGGTATGACAGTGAGCAGTATGTACAGGAGAGGAATGTGTAGGGTAGGACAGCTGGCATTATGTACAGGAGGGAAATGTGGAGGGTATGACAGTGGGCACTATGTATAGGAGAGGAGTGTGGAGGGTATGACAGTGGCCACTATGTACAGAGGATGAAGGAATCTGGGAAGGAAAAATGTAAAGGTTTGTGGAATTATGTTTAGGAACTGCGTAGTGGTTAAGTGGGCCATACATGAATTGAAATTAAGCAGAGACCAGCCATAGTCGATCTATGTATGGGCTAGCTGGTTGTACACAAGCCAATCTATTAATCGACTTGAGTACAGACTGTCAGATTTTTCCCAAAACAATCAGTGCTGCCAGCTATAGTTAGCAACTCTGATCATTGTATTGTGTGGGTAGGGAAGGCTCCCCACTGACAGAACACAATAACACTGTGGGAGTGATTCCCCCATCCACAGGTCAGCAGGTGAGAGGGTGTGTGGGGACAGGCTGGGGAGAGAGGTCTGTCAGCAGGGGGGTGGTCATAGAGGGATATCAATCAGTGGGTGGGGGGGGGGGAGTTACTGGGAGTGATATTTTTTGGAATAGAGTCTGTCATCTGCTGGTTGGGAAATGGTCACCTGTGATATAATTTGAAGGGAGGTGGTTAACATGGGAAGTGGCTGGGGAGTGACCTGGTTGGTGGGGAGTGTGAAATGGATGATGTGTTTCAAGTTTCTTTCACATTTGCAGTAATTATTATACAGGTTTTATATAGCACCAACAATTTGCGCAGCGCTTAACAAAATAAAGGCAGACATTACAGTTACATTACAATTTGGTACAAGAGGAATCAGAGGGCCCTGCTCATTAGAGCTTACAATCTAAAAAGGAAGGGTCACTTGATACAAAAGGTAATAGCTGAGGGGGATGCGCTGATGGAAGAAGTAAAACAGTGTTAGTTAGAAGCAGGATAGGCTTCTTTAAAGAGAAGGGTTTTCAGGGATTGTCTAAAGATGGATAGATTAGGGGACAGTCGGACAGATTGGGGTAGGGACTTCCAAAGGATGGGAGACGCTCTGGGGAAATCCTGGAGGCGAGCATGGGAGGAGGTGACAAGGGAGTAAGAGGTCTTGGGAGGACTGAAGAGAGCGGATTGGTTAGTATTTTGGGACTAGGTAAGTGATGTAGTTGGGGGCAGAGTTATGGATGGATTTGTAAATTATTGTTAGTACTTTGAATTGTATTCGTTGGGTAAGTGGAAGCCAGTGGAGGGATTGGCAGAGAGAGGTGGAGGACACTGAATGGTTGGTAAGGCGGCATTCATTATGAGCTGAAGGGGGATAGTCTATGCAATGCTTACTGCCCTCTTAAAAGTGATCTGTGGTGGATTACTTTTCAACGAGTGATATAGCAGCAGCTGACAGATGTTCATGAAGTGCTACTGCAGCCTCCTTGCAGAGTGGCCCCATTAAAATCAATAGGCGAGTTTGACAGGCAGTGCTGCCTGTCAAACTATGCAGGCTCCAAGCTGTCCATTGAGCTCAGTGACAAGAAGTGAAGAGAGGCACTGTGAGCTCATCCTCTCAGTCTGCTGCAAACAGAGTGTGACAGCTTGTATTTATTTATTTATTTAACCACTTCCGGACTGCCGCACGCCGGTGCATGTCCTCACTAGCTGCCATAATCCCAGTATCGCCGCTCTCGGCCGGTGGTCTGTTCTAAGATAAAAGTGGTCTCTGCGGTGGATTCGCTGCAAGATCACTTTTTTTTTTTTTTTTTATTGTTTATTGAAGAAAAGAAGCATGTACAATAACATAAAAGACAATACGTGAACCAGCACAGGGGACAGTCGTATTATATTATCTGTAACTATGGTTCAAGGCAAGGTACCGCCCATAAGGGCCAAAACAGCAGAAGTAGTATAGTAACATGAACCACCAGCAAGATTCCAAAGTCACATGGCTAAGTGATCACTACGAATCACCGCTGCTGGAACCATCAAACCTCTGCGGTAATGAGAGTACACCCCTCTCTTCCAGTTTTAAGAAAGGAAGCACAATAGACAGAGATGGAGAAAGAAAAAAGAAAGAGAAGAGAAAAAAAAAAAAGGGGGCAGGAAATAAAGAACATAGAAAAGGGTGGGGAATGTAGAGTTGGGGAGGTGGGAAGAAGGGGGGTTCATGTCCGCCTCTGATACCAGCTCCAAAATTACAGTAAGAACCTTAAGTGCTAGGATTACAATCATAGTGGTTGAGACATTATATCTGCATAGCTGGAAGAATATTTAAAGGCAACCCAACAGGCCCAAATTTTTTTTGCTAGCTCGGATTTGCCACGGAGGGAGAGGGTCAGGTCCTCCATGTAATAAGTGTTATCCACGTTGAGTAACCAACGTCGGAGCGTAGGGATCTTCCTCAGTTTCCAAAATTGTGGAATGAGGGTTTTTGCGGCATTAAGAAGGTGGGGTGTAATTGATCTTTTATAAGGGCCTGTTGGCTTCCCCGTACAGTGGAACAAAACATACCAAGGATCATTAGGGACCTCCCATCCCTGGATCTCTTTAATCCAATAGAGAACAGTCAGCCAGAATGGACAGATCCTCGGGCAGTACCACCAAATATGAGCGTGGGTAGCTCTCTCACCGCATTCCCGCCAACACAATGGTGATGTCAGGGGGAAAAAACCTATGTAATACCACAGGTGTGTAATGCCATCTGTTTAAAAGTTTATACGCCATTTCTGATGTTTTAGAGGATCCGGAGGAGGTATGTGCCAAGGCTAGAATATGCGATTTTTGCGTCAGCGAGAGTTCCATTTGTAGATCCTGTTCCCAGTTGCGTAGGAATGTAGGGGTGCTGGTAAAGGTGAGGGACAGCAGTGCGTGATAAAAGTACGAGATTGGTTTCTCAGTTGGGTGAGTATCAGAAAATGCGGTTTCCAAAGGTGTAAGCTCAGCCAAGGAGCGTAAGGGTTTTGGGAGTGAATGAACAAAGGCCATTAATTGATGATGTTTCCAGCGGTCCATATAAGATATGGGAGATGTGCCCATGATGGTAGAGAGTGGTAAAATGCCAGAGGGGCCGGCAATTTGATGTAGGTAGAGCTTATTGCCCAGATGCCATGAGTGAGTTTGAGGGTCCATATTGCCTGGCGGGAAGTAATTGTGTCCTGTCAAGGGCATCAGAGGGGAATTATACACCCATCCATGTGTCTTACACAGAGAGTCCAATACCATCAAGGTCGATTGCGTTAGCGGCGATGTAGTAGGCAAGAGAGTCTGGAATTTCCTCGGGATCCACATCAGCATGGAAAGTTCAGTGCCACAGAGGTCTGTCTCTAGATTAACCCATAATTTAGCCTCCTTGCAGTATTTCCAATCAGAGATCCTAGTCAACACAATGGATCGATAATAAAGCTTAAAATCTGGCACTGCTAGTCCTCCATCGCACTTAAGGCGGGTGAGGAGAGACCTAGGGAGTCTGGGTTTTTTCCTATTCCATATATATCTATACACCATAGAGGTCAGGATCGTAAAAAAAAACACCGGTATCCCGAACGGGATCATCTGAAGTATAAAGAGCACCCTGGGCAGCAAATTCATCTTGACCATCCCGATTCTAACCAGCCAAGAATGTCGCAGCTGGGCCCATTTCTGGATATCTGACCTAAGCGTGTTAAGTAGAGGTATAAAGTTAGCGCGGAATAGGGACGACAGGGAGGGCGTGAGGTGAATACCTAAATATTTCATAGATCTCGTCTGCCAGGTAAAGGGGTAGTTCCGTTTCAGGTGAGACACCTGTCGAGCGGGGACAGAAATATTTAATAGTTCCGATTTGGACATATTAATTTTAAAATTCGAAACCAAGCCATAAGCCGAGAATTCAGACATAAGATTAGGGAGGGTGATCAGCGGTTGTTGAATATAAAATAGTATAGCATTAGCGTACGCTGCGTATTTGTGTTTTGTTTTGCCTATCGATATACCATGTATACTCGGGTTGCGCCTAATGAGGGAGAGAAATGGTTCTAGGGAGATCGCAAACAAAATTGGCGAGAGTGGGCATCCCTGGCGGGTACCATTGTATAAGGAGAAGGGGTCACTAAGGATGCCATTAATTCGTATTTGAACAGTGGGACGTTGGTATAAGGCCGATATTTGGGAGCGCAAAGAGGGGCCAATTCCTAGGTGCATCAGCGTTGCCATAAGATATTCCCAGTCCACCCTGTCAAACGCCTTCTCAGCATCTGTGAAAAGTAACAGGGTGGGCTGGGAAGTCCGCCGTACATACGCCATCAGGGAAAGTGTGCGCAGGGAGTTATCCCACGCTTCCCTACCCGGGATGAACCCCGTCTGCTCTTTCGAGATCCATTGTGGTATCAGGGGGAGCAGTTGGTTTGCAATGGCTTTAGCATAAATTTTTGCATCAATGTTCAGTAGCAAAATAGAGCGGTAACTCGCGCAATCACTGGGGTCTTTGCCCGCCTTGGGGATAACAGTTATGTGGGCATGGGTGGTTTCCGGACGCAGATCTCCGCCGGTCAAGGTTACGTTAGCATAGTTGGTCAAGTGAGGGATCAGTATGTCAGCGTACGATCGGTAATAAGTCACCGTGAGGCCATCAGGCCCCGGGGCCTTGCCACAGGCCATGCCCTTCATGGCACCCAGGAGCTCCCCCGATGTAAACTCACCCTCTAAGGAAGCTAAGACTCCCGCAGGGAGCGTGGGAATGTCGGCACGGGCCAAATATTCCCGGGTTAAGGCGCCCCCTTGTTTCCCCATCACTGATATCCTGGTGCACCTGATACAGGTGTTGATAGAAGTCCCTAAACGTCTTGGCTATGTGGGGGGTGTCAAACACCAGGTCTCCCATGGGGTTTTTAACCTTAGCAATAAACGCAGCGTTCTTACGCTGTCACACCGAATTGGCCAATAACCTACTGGGTTTATCACCCCACTCGTAAAACCGTTGAGCCACTAACCGAGAGCGTCGCTTTTGGTCCAAATGTAGGGGGGACTTCAGTGTCTCCCGCTTTTCAGTCAGGGTGTGGAAAAGGGCCGGGGTCTGGTTTAGTTTGTGTTGGCGTTCTAAGCCTTCAATTTCACGTAGTAAGGTAGATTGTCGTAGTGTACGCTCCTTCTTTTTCCTAGATCCCAATTCCATGAACTTACCCCTAATAAACACCTTGTGGGCCTCCCATAACACTCCCAGGGAAACATCAGGGCTCACATTAGTCCTAAAGTAAAATTCTAAATTTTCGCCTACCTCCTTTTTGTCTAACTCCTCGGATATCAGAGCTTCACTCAACTTCCAATTAGTGGATTTCAGGGGTAGGGACTCTACTTTGATAGTTATCGAGATAGGTGCGTGATCTGATAAGGGAGAGGATTCAATGTTTGACTTCACTATTAGCGGTAGATGTTGGTGATCAATGAAACACAAATCAATTCTGGAGTACGTTTGGTGTACCGAAGAATAGTAAGTAAAATCCCTTTCCCGTGGGTGAGTAATTCTCCAGACATCCATCAACTGCAGGTCATGGAGTCGTGAGCGTATGAACTTTACTCTTCCGCCGGAAAAAGAAGAGCCACCCCTAGAGGTGTCCAGAGCAGGTTCCAGCGGAACATTAAAGTCACCCGCTAGGAGGATACAGCCACGGGCAAAACTCCGCAAGGAGTTGAGTGTGGAGGCAAGAAAACTTGCTTGATCCCTGTTAGGGGAATATAAGGTAGCAAGAGTACATGGCATGCTGCCCAGGGTGCCCCGGAGAAACAAGAAGCGTCCCGCAGGATCGCTCAACATAGATTCAAGTGTAAACGCGGTTCCCCCACGGATCCCAATGGCCACACCCTTTGCTTTGGAAACATCTGAAAGGCTGTAGTACCACGTGGGGTACTTTGGGGAGTGTAGTCTGACCATAGTCGTATGTGTGAGGTGGGTCTCCTGGAGGAAGACCACGTCCCCCCGCAGGCGATCCAGATCTCTATACAAATTGTGTCTCTTCCCCGGAGCATGGAGGCCCCTTATGTTAAAAGATACAAGGTTCACCGTGGCCATGAGGTCTCTAGAAGAGGAACCGCCATCACCATAATACAACCAGTACAATGCAGAGGCGGACCACAACTAAATGGGGGGGGGAGGGGAGGGGAGGGTATCGGAAGGAGCCAAGGGAGGAGGGATAGAGAAGAAAAAAAGAGGGAAAAGGGACAGAAAGAAAAAAGACCACGTGACAGTGGGAAAAACAGAGCACAAAAATACCAGAAAAAATACTGTCTGATAACAGCTAGTGTTGCACGCATAAATATGTCGTGCAAGAGCGGGCCGCGCGCTCGACACAGGGCCCCCACGTCCCCCACCCCACAAGGGGCAAGGACAGCGGGGCCCCACGCCAAACAGCCCCCGCTCAAAAAGGGGGAGGCGGGACTCAGGCAACTGGGTGCAAACCGCTCCATGGGGGACTGAAGCACAGTCCAGTGGCCCGGCACCGACACTACAGCAGATAACTCGCAACATCCAATATGGATAACAGTAGTACACACGTATGATAGGGTACAGATCCAGGGCGGCATAGTATGCAAGGGGAAACCGCAACCCGACCAAAGCTAAAACAAGGGAAAAAACAGCATTAAACAAAACATATGCAAAACAAAATCAGAGGACCCAGAGCAAAAACATAGCAGTGTCCAACCTCGGGTAGGGGCCCCATGGAAGGCACAAAGGAGCAGTAGGCACTGCAATCAACATCCTACCTGCAGCATAGCAAGGTCCTGCAGCCGCCATAATCGGTCCATGCCTACTTACATCCAGGGCAGGGAAGATAGCTCACTCTCAACAGAAAGTAATCCCTGCGACTGCAGCCAAGAATCCGGTGCAGGAGGGGAAGCAAACGACAAGGTACTTCGTCGATTCAAGGGTGGTGATCCTGGTCGGAGGTGGGTCGGGCACGGCCCGCTTTCTGCCATCCGCGGTCGGCCCTGCTTGGTAAAGGTGGGATGCCATCTTGCCAGCCAGGTAGATCCGGGACATTGATATTCAGGTCTTTGCAGAATCTGCCCAGATCTTCTGGGAAACGAAGTATCGCGGTTCTGCCATCCTTAGAAGCAATCAGGGCCGCCAGAAAGCCCCATTTATATTTAATGGACGCCGCCCGGAGCAGTTCCGTAAGGGGACGCAGGGCCCTGCGTCTATCTAAAGTCTCCCTTGCCAAATCGGGAAAAAAGGATAGCATCGTCCCATCAAAATCGAATGGTGTGGAGCCCCTGGCCTTCTGCATGATCAGCTCCTTCTCGGGGTAATGGTGGACCCTGCAGATAACATCTCGTGGAGTGTCAGCGGTGAGGTTGCGGGGCCGGAGAGCTCTATGCACCCGGTCACTCTTTAAGGGAGCATCCGCCGCTCGGCCGAGGAGGCTGTTGAAAATGCCTCTGACGGACGGCAAGAGGTCATCACCCCCAGTTGCTTCAGGTAGGCCTCTAATCCCAACGTAATTACGTCTGTTGCGGTTCTCCTGGTCCTCGAGTTTGTAAAGGGTCGTTCGGTGAGCAATGGCAATCTGACGGGTAGTCGCCTGTAAAGACCGAATGGCGCTCGCTTGCCGATCCAAGCGCTGCTCGGATTCTTCCACCCGCAGTAGTACTTGAGACAGGTCCGATCGGACCGCGGAGACCTCCTTCTTAATGACTCACTCTAAATTTAGCAGCATAGAGGCCAGGTCAGATTTGGTAGGCAGGTCGCTCACCTTAGTCGCCGCTCCGGCCGAACTTGGCAGGTCCTCCTCATCACCCGAGTCCGCAGAAGATTCAGGCGAGCGCAGTCTCCGCTCCGGCCTATCGCGGGAGGCGGAGTCCACTCCCAGAGGCGTGCAACGTGGCGAGCGGCCTAGGCCGTCCTGTCCCTCCGCTTCCTCGGGTTCCACGGAAAGGAACCGTTTAATTGACCCCGTAGAGGTACCTTTCTTGGGTAGGGACTTGCCCGTTCTCCGACCCATCGTCAGGCGAGAAGGTTGCAAGATGATCCGTAAAATTAGGCTATTTTAGTAGTGTCGGCCCCGGAGCTCACGGAGCACACGTCCGCTCTATTGCATCGCCAGACCACGCCCCCGCAAGATCACTTTAACGGCGGTGGGAGAGGGCCCCCTCCCGCAGTGATCTGGTACCCTCTGCCGCGATCTGGTGCCCTCCGCAGCTTACCAGAGCCACCGGTGGAGGCAATCGGATCCTTCCTGTGGCTGTGCATGAAGACGAGTGAGGGGAAGATGGCCCCCACCCATCATTGCAGGCTGGTAGCGACACTTCCTCCCAAAGCTCTTAAAGGGACATTTTTTTTTTAATTGCATTTTAGTAAAGTAAAGTTGAGTAAACATGAGATCTGAGGTTTTTTTGACCCCAGATCTCTTTTTTTCTATTACAAGGGATGTTTACATTCCTTGTAATAGGAATAGAAGTAACACATTTTTTTTTTAAAACAGTGTAAAAATAAAAAGTAAAATAAATAAGAAAATATTTTTTTTTTAAACACGCCCTGTCCCCTGTACGTGTGTAGCGCCCACATATGAAAAGGGTGTTTAAACAACACATGTGAGGTATTGCCATGATCGGTAGAGAGAGAGCAATAATTCTAGCCCTAGCCCTTCTCTGTAACACAAAACATACAACTTGTAGAATTGTTTAAATGTCGCCTATGGAGATTTTTAAGGGTAAAAGTTTGTTGCCGGAATGGCAAGTGGGCGCAGTTTTGAAGCGTGACATGTTGGGTAGCTATTTTCTCAGTGTAACATTATCTTTCACAATATAAAAAAAAAAAATGGGCTACCTTTACTGTTGTCTTATTTCTTAATTCAAAAAAGTGTATTTTTTCAAAACAAAGTGCGCTTGTAAGACCGCTGCACAAATACGGTGTGACAGAAAGTATTGCAACGACCACCATTTAATTCTCTAGGGCAGTGATGGCGAACCTTGGCACCCCAGATGTTTTGGAACTACATTTCCCATGATGCTCATGCACTCTGAAGTGTAGTTGAGCATCATGGGAAATGTAGTTTCAAAACATCTGGGGTGCCAAGGTTCGCCATCACTGCTCTAGGGTGTTAAAAAAAAAAAGTATAATGTTTGGGGGTTCTATGTAATTTTCTAGCAAAAAAAAATGTTTTAACTTGTAAACAACACATCTAAAAAAGAGGCTTAGTCCTTAACCGGTTCCCAACCAGCGCACGCAGATGTACGTCAGCAGAATGGCATGGCTGGGCAAATGGGCATACCTGTATGTCCATTTGAATTTGCCGCCGTGCCTGGAACTCCATGAGTAGGATTGTGGGTCCCGCGGACTCAATGTCCGCGAGGATATTCACGATCATTTCACGGAGAGGAAGAACAGGGAGATGCTAATGTAAACAAGCATCTCCCCGTTCTACCTAGTGACAGTGTCACTGATCATAGCTCCCTGTGATCGGGAGCTATGATCAGTGATGTGTCACATCTAGCCCATCACCCCTACAGTTAGAACACATCCCTAAGACACACTTAACCCCTACAATGCCACCTAGTGTTAACCCCTTCACTGCCCGTCACATTTACACAGTAATCAATTCAATTTTAATCGCACTGATCGCTGTATAAATGTGAATGGTCCCAAAATTGCGCCAAAATTGTCTGCCATAATGTTGCGGTCATGATAAAAAATTGCTGATTGCCACCATTACCAGTAAAAAAAAATATTCATAAAAATTCCATAAAGCTATCCCCTATTTTGTAGATGCTATAACTTTTGCGCAAACCAATCAATAAACTCTTATTGCAATTTTTTTTACCAAAAATATGTAGAAGAATACATATCGACCGGGAAAAAATGTTTTTTTTATATATTTTGGGGGATATTTATTATAGCAAAAAGCAAAAAATAATGCGTTTTATTCAAAATTGCCACTTTGTTTTTGTTTATAGCGCAAAAAATAAATACCGCAGAGGTGATAAAGTACCACCGAAAGGAAGCTCTATTTGTGGGGAAAAATAAGACATCAATTTTGTTTGGGAGCCACATCGCACGACTGCGCTATTGTCAAAGTGACGCAGTGCCAAATTGCAAAAAGTGCTCTGGTCTTTGGCCAGCAAAATGGTCCGGGGCTTAAGTGGTTAAGTGACTGGCTGTTTTGTATGTAGATTCTGACAGGCTGCGCAAGGAGCCCTGTGTCTCCGGAACCATAGATGATAGGAGCCCCAAATTTTGACCAGTGGTGGGGTAGGTCTACAGCTGCCCACCCTAACCCTGGTCACCGATCATGATCCTCGAAGTCGATCTTTTTTTTTTTTGGCAAATGGGCCCATCTTAAGGTAAGGGGCCTGGAGCTGCAGCTCCAATAGCCCCTATGTTAATCTATCCCTGCCACCCATGGGCGTAGCGTGAAGGGGTGCAGGAGTCACCATAGCAGGGGGGCGTGACCGGATGTGATCGCGGCAGCAAGCTTTTCTACACAGCTCCGCTCATCCTGCTACTATCCGTGATTTTGGAGCGCAGCCGGCCGGGAATACAAGGCACCATAGTCCGGGGGAAAGTGTACTGGCTCCGGAGATGCGTTCATCGGCATCTAAACAGCAGCGCAGGGCCCAGAAAGAGCAACGCCGCACTCGCTCCTCACAGGACACGGCCGGAAGTCCCGCCCCCGCCATCTTGTCTTCACAGAGGGCAGAGCAGTGTGTAGCGCGGCCGTGGGACGGGATGGAGCATTCTGCTCCTGCAGCGGAATTGGGAGCAGAAGGTGAGGGGCTTGAGGACCATACTGTAGCGGTGGATGCTGAGGCGATCACGAGACCTATACTGGAAGCCATTAATGTCAGTAAGGCTGAGCTGATGGGGCGAATCGATCATTTGTCCTCTGAATGCATACTGATACGCCATGACCTAGACAAGATCCGGGGCAGACTTACTACAGTGGAGGACAGGGTGTCTGGAGTTGAAGATGCCACACATTCACAGGCAGCCCAGGTAGCTGAACTCCGTGACATGGTGCGGAACCTCCAACGCAGAGCGGATGACGCCGAAGACCGTCAAAGGCGCAACAATGTAAGGGTGGTGGGCCTGGCGGAGGGATCAGAAGGGGACAACCCGGTGGAGTTTGCTGAGGCTTTGTTCAAAAAATTATTTTCCCTGGAAGATTTACCCCCCACTTATGTGGTCGAACGGGCGCACAGGGTCCCGACGGGCAGGCGGCCGCCAGGGGCGTTCCCACGACCTTTTCTTGTCAGATTCCTGAACTACAGGGATAGAGACATGATCCTGGCCAAGTCTAGAAGAACACAAGAACTGTTGTATGAGAATTCCAAGTTAATGCTATTCCCTGACTTCTCTGCCGCCACACAACAACAACGCCGATCCTTTACAGATGTCCGCAAGAGGCTACGCGCGAAGGAGATACCATACAGTATGCTATACCCGAGCAGGCTTCGAATCCAACACAAAGGCAGTGTGAAATTTTTTGACAACCCTGCGGAGGCCTGTGACTGGATGGACAAAGAACTGGCTTAAAGGCATGGGACGTTGGGCGCGGAGTTATTAATCAGCCACGGCTGTGGCGGAATATTGTGCCTGTTGCACACTTCTGTGAAAAGTTGTCCGACACGAGGACTGGCCCACTGATGCCTAGAGAGTTATTCAGCATCCTGTTGGTGGAGACGGAGCCATGAGTCGGGGGTCCTCCGGCAGAACACTCCCGCCGGCAGACAGTGGAATGGAACGCGACCCTCCCATTGCTCCGGAACATTTTTAGACGTACCTGCAACAAGGGTGGAGGAGGCTCGTGCTGCATCATACGGTACTCTGGGGTTTTCCCCGGAGGGGTCGGGGAGCCCACGGTCCCTTTACTCTTCACGTTTTTTTCCTATTTTTCCATCTGAGTTTCCACTTATGTTTACCCGAGGCTACTCATCCAATCATCCTTATGTTTTTGTCCCTTTGCCTTTGACTTTTTTTTTTTTTTCTCTTTTTTTTTTTATTATTATTTTTCTTTTTTCCCTGATCTCAACCACTTGTATGGGACTATGTTGGCACGTATCTGTGCCCTGGTGCGTGCTGTGCTCCAATAGTATGCTCACTTCCTGGAGCTTAGGACCAAGGAAGACACGACGGAGGAGATGTTGCCAGACTTTCGATTACAGCGGTTGGACCTCACCGCAAATTTTTGCTGGTTTCGTTATGGGAGGAAGCTTCATATCAGGACACTTTGGTTTGATTTTAAAACGGGTGCTGGTATAAGAGCAGGGGTGGGAATTCGGTTTGTCACGACTCAGAGTCTCGGGAAGGAGGTATGGTTCCTTAAGTTAAGGTTTTATGCCATGGTAACGGTGGTCCGGCATGTGGGAGTTTGGTCTGACCTGCACTGTACGAGTCTTATTCTGTTGTGGGATAATGGTGGATAGGTTGGATATTGTCTCTTGGAACGTCCGAGGCCTCAATCACAAATTTAAGAGGGCCTCGGTTTTCCAATATTTGAAACAATACAAACCCCATATAATACTTTTCCAAGAAACACATCTAGATGGAGCCAAAGTATTGACTATGCGGAAGCCGTGGATTCAGAAAGCTTTGCATTCCACATATTCCACTTACGCAAGGGGAGTGTCCATGCTTATTAGCAAGGCTATTGCCTGCACGGTACATCAAGTTATTACTGACCGGGGGGGGACGATATGTGGCGGTGGTGCTGGAAGTGTACTACCAGAAGATATTGTTGGTCAATGTGTATATACCCCCCCCCCATTCCAGGTTCAATTATTATATGATATGTTTGCCAGCTTGGCTGAATTTTTACATCTACCCATGGTGGTATTGGGGGATTTCAATGCTACACTGGATGCGGTATTGGATTCCTCCAACCCAAGTAGGGGAGGTTCAACCGAACTAAACAATTGGGCCATGGGGGTGGGACTGACGGAACTGTGGAGATGGAAGAGTCCGGTGGCCAGATGCTATTCTCACGTGTCCTCAGCCCATGGGTCAGCGGCGAGAATTGATCTGGCCTTTGGTAACGACAGGTTGCTGCACAGTGTGGAAAGGATGGAATATTTGCCGGGGGGCATATCGGATCATAATCCTCTCTCCCTCACCCTGTCGTTTCCGACTGGATCCGGGAAGAGGGGATGGAGGTTGTCTGCCAGTTGGTTACAGAAGGAAGACGTGCTCTCCCAGCTTAACCCTGCTTTTCAACATTACTGGTCGGAGAACATGGACACCTCGGATCCACCTGTGGTGTGGGAAGCCTTTAAGGCAGTTGCCAGGGGCGAATGTATATCAGCAATAAAAACAGCTCGGGTCAATGATAACAAGGAATTCCTCTGTTTGAAGCAGAAGGAGCGGGAGTGTGCGGAGGCTCATGCGGGGTCCCAGACGGGGGCCACTCTTGAGCATCTCATGACGGCTAGGAGGAGTTTGTCGCTTCATATTAAAGAATTGACTAGCACTGAATGGACCACTACTGCCCACAGAGTGTTTGCTGAAGGGGACAAAAATAGAAAGCTCCTGGCCACATTGGTGGCTGATAGGCCGCCCCTGGTGCACATTCCTAAAATTAGAACTGCATCAGGTGCCTTGGTTTCTGACCCAACCTTAATAATGCAGGAGTTTGTGACCTTTTTCACGAAACTGTACCGGCCCATCCCTAGGTATGACCCTGGAGCTCTGGACTCCCTATTAGGGGTCTGCCAATCCCACAACTGGCGGAAGACGACTGCTTGACCCTTGATTCCCCCATTACGCTTACGGAAATTCAAAAGGCAATTTTCTCGTTTCCACCCAATAAGGCCCCGGGACCGGATGGTTTTCCAATAGAATTTTATAAGGTAAATGTAGAGCTTTTGGCCCCGCGATTTAATTGGCTGCTACAGCACTGTCTTGATGTGACCTCACTGCCGCCCTCCATGATGGAGGCTTATATGCTTCTATTGTTGAAACCGGGGAAAGATCCTACTGAGTGTGCATCCTATCGTCCCATAGCTCTCCTAAACACGGATCTTAAGGTCCTCACGAAAGTCCTAGCGACCAGACTTGCCAAGGTCATTCAGATGGTGGTGAACAGCGACCAGACAGGGTTCATGCCTGGCAAATCAACAGACACAAACATAAGGAGACTTTTTACCCATCTGCAGCTCCCGCCAACAGACTCTGACTGTAGAATTGTGGTGTCCATAGACATAGAAAAAGCGTTTGATTCTATTGATTGGGAATATATGCTTAGAGTGCTAAAAGTCATGGGTTTTGGGCCACAGTTTTGTAAATGGGTGTCCATGTTGTACACGAATCCTAAGGTGGCTGTTAGAGTGGGAGCGAGGACCTCTGATTTTTTTGCGGTGGGCAGGGGCACCAGGCAAGGTTGCCCGTTGTCTCCCTTTTTATTTGCCCTGGCTATGGAGCCCCTGGCCATCGCACTCAGGTCGGCAGAGGGGATTCAGGCCACCAGGGTGGGGTCTATCAGGGAGACTTTAGCCCTCTATGCGGATGATATGCTTTTGTTCCTTAATGACCCGGAGGAGTCTTTAAAAGAGGCGCTGGCTGTCTTTGACAGATTCGCCGTCTATTCGGGTCTTAGAGTGAACTGGACGAAGTCATCCATCCTGCCGGTGGATGAAAAGGCCAAAGCCAGGATGGATCCGCACTTGCCACTTCAATGGGTGGATTCCATTAAATATTTGGGTGTAACGGTCACTCCCCGGGTGCGCGACTATTTCTCCTTGAACCTGCTTCCCTTGCTGGGTCTCCTTAAGCATAAAACGCAGGCCTGGGTTAGACTGCCCCTGTCCCTTGTGGGCAGAATCAGTTTACTTAAAATGAAGCTTCTTCCGGTAATCCTATATTATCTGAGACATGCCCCGGTCTGGATACCAATGTCCTTTTTCAAACAATTAGAGGGGATTATAAATACATTTCTCTGGTCGCCAAAGTCACCTCGGATCGGGTTGAAGGTCCTACAGGAACCAACAGATGGGGGTGGCTTGGCAGTTCCGGATTGGTTCAAATATTACCTAGCGGGCCAGATGGTGTTTGCACGCCGGTGGCTGCTGTCCGACGACGGTGACGCGGCGACGGTACTGGAAGCTGCGCACTTAGGTTCGTACGAAAGCTTACGCCTGGCGCTTTTTCGGGGAACTAATTCAGATTTGCCCATCACCGTAACCATGACGGCCACGATTAGGGCATGGGAAAAGGCACATACTTTGGCTGCCCCTAGTTATAAGGGAATATCTCCGTCCACACCTCTGTGGATAAATAGGAGGCTCCCCCATTTCTATGGGCTACCTGATCCAATGTTATGGGCGATTAGAGGCATAAAGACGCTCGGAGACATTACTAACCTAGGGGAATTGCAGTCTTTTTCGCAGCTACAAACTAGGCATGATCTGCCTAACTCGTATTTTTTCCGTTTTTTCCAACTCAGGCACGCATATCATGCTCAATTTGAGGAGTTGAAGGTGGCATCTCTGCCTTCGACGCTCGAATTATTGCTATCCCGGGAGGACCTATCAAAAACGCTCTCCGTAACTTATAAGGAGTTCTTTAAATGTTCGCCTAAGGCAGTCACTAGGTGCAGGACTAAATGGGAAATGGAGGTCCCTGATCTACAGACGGAGGACTGGGACGATCTCTGGGCTCAACCTTTTCGGCATCTTGTGTCGGCCAGGGATCGCCTAATACAATTTGAGTTCTTACATAGAAGCTACTACACACCGGCCAGATTAGCCAGGATATATGGATTAACGACGGCGGAGTGTTGGAGATGTGCTTTTTCTCCGGCCGATGCCGACCATATATTCTGGAGCTGTGCTCACATTAGGAGGTTTTGGCAGGAGGTTACCTCCTGTATATCGGAGGTAGTGGCAGTACAGATCCCCCTGACGGTGCGGGTCTGCCTATTGGGCTTGGTAGAGGAGGTGGTGCCGTCTAGGGCACTGCGAACATTGATTACCATCCTGCTATTCTATGGTAAAAAGGCCAACCTACTTAAGTGGAAGAATAAACAGGCTCCGAGTATAGGTTTTTGGAAACATCTAATCAATGCTATGCTGCCGTATTATAAAACGACATACAGGGTGCGGGGAACTGTACACAAATTTGATAGGGTTTGGAGAGCCTGGTACGAAGCGGAGGGCACTGTGGGCTAGGCCCCGGGGACTTGCTGTGCTGGGGTTGGCTAAGACAACAGGGTCCTGTTGATTACGGTTTAGAGGTTGTCCTGAACAAGGAAATGGGGAGTGCATTGTAATGATATACTGCTTATAACTGATATGTTGTAGATGGCTGTCGGTACACCGGCTCATAAGTAATAGTTTTTGATGAACTGCAGGAACCTGGATCCGAGGTACTAGTCCGAGTATTTTTGGGGGGCTGAGTCGTGACAAACAGGGGGAGGGGGGTTGGGGGGGGGTTGTTAGTAGTTAGTCAAATTGTTTATATGTTAGGCCCTGCGAGGCCAACGGTTGGGGTACTGCTATGTTGGCAGGACTCAACCTGTGTTGTAAATGTTCTTATAAATTGAAAACTCAATAAACAGAATTGGAATAATTTTGATGGTTCAACCTCAAGCAACACCTAACAAAGATGGCACCTCATCCCTGAAAGTTTGAAACATGAATCAAAGGACAGGAAGGGAAATTAGGGATTTTTGCGGTGCTAATTAACAAAATACAATTAATTGAAGTACAAAGTTAGTAGTACAAAAATTTATTAAGTTTGAGCTTAAAATCAGTAGCAATATATGCTTAAAAGATTCAGAATAATGCAATACAGTGGTTGTTCTCGTCAAGCACACATAGTCCCGACATGTTTCGCATTAGATTGCTTCTTCAGGGGATGTGTGAAAGTTTGAACAAGATCTAAACCGAAAATACAAAGTACAAAATAATAATAAAGTATGTCACAACATTCGTAAATGCAGAAATAGAGGGGAAGGGGAAAGGGGAAGGGGAAACAACAGACACACACACATCAAACCCACCTTTAACCACTACGTAGGTGGTAAAGTAGTGGGATTGTCCACCTCAGGGGTTAACCACAGCAGTGCTGAATCGCAGGGGGCTAAAAAGCCAACCCAAGAAAACTGATAAAAAAAGGAATATATAGTAAGACCAAATTTGAAATTTTGGGATGATTTAAAGTTCTTTGAGTACCTAGCTTAATTTCAAGGTTGCTAAAATAAAACAACCTTTTGGGGGTGAAGGACCCTCTAAAGTATAAAAATTGAGAAAAAAATAATACAAGGATGTATTTTAGTTTCAAATGTATTACTTACGTAGGTTGGATAATTGTAAGCAGTGGGGACGCTTGCATTTTGAGAGGAAATCTTTTTGAGCAATCAGGGAGACACACCTGCATAGAAATACCAGCTGGGTGGCCAATCAAGGAAAAAACAAAACGAAGATAAGAAAAATTAAAATTAAAAAAAAAAAAAAAAAAAAAAAATGTATCTCAAAAGGGTGGTGTGTACATCATAAACTGAATGTTATACAGACACCAACCCTCAGGCATATAGATATACCCAGAGAGTTAAACATTCGCATCCCAAGGCATAGAATTCAAAGCCAGGGAGTTAATGCAAGCATATAAAAAGGGACATAGACAGTAGCCTAGGTCCAAAGGGTTGAGACACCGGCAGAGAGATACGTGAACGTTTTCAAATGAAAAAAAAGGGACCGATCGAATAAATGTTTAAGAATATAACAATAAGCTTACCGAAAAGTACAGAGTCTGAACGATCAAGCGTCACCCTTGGCTGCAACCCGCAACGGAATGACGATATTACGAAGGCTTTTTATATGCCCCGCCATCAAGCCGGCGTCTGACGTAGTCGGCCTGATGCGGACAAAAGGAGCGCTAATGCGCATGCTCACCAATGGGACGAGACTGAATAGCACTGCTGTGGTTAACCCCTGAGGTGGACAATCCCACTACTTTACCACCTACGTAGTGGTTAAAGGTGGGTTTGATGTGTGTGTGTCTGTTGTTTCCCCTTCCCCTTTCCCCTTCCCCTCTATTTCTGCATTTACGAATGTTGTGACATACTTTATTATTATTTTGTACTTTGTATTTTCGGTTTAGATCTTGTTCAAACTTTCACACATCCCCTGAAGAAGCAATCTAATGCGAAACATGTCGGGACTATGTGTGCTTGACGAGAACAACCACTGTATTGCATTATTCTGAATCTTTTAAGCATATATTGCTACTGATTTTAAGCTCAAACTTAATAAATTTTTGTACTACTAACTTTGTACTTCAATTAATTGTATTTTGTTAATTAGCACCGCAAAAATCCCTAATTTCCCTTCCTGTCCTTTGATTCAATAAACAGAAGTTTCAAAAAAAAAAAAAGGAGTCACCATAGCGACCCCACGTTCAGCTCCAGGGGGCCAGCAGCTCCCTGATATAAGCTGCTCTTACATGCTGCAGTTTACAATCAAAAAATCCTGAAAACAGAATCCAGACCCAATCCGCCTTGTGTCTCCCAGGGCCCCAGCTGAGCTCTGTAATCCAGTCCAGAGCTTCCAGTTTGCCTTCTCCCCAGAGCCCCAGACCAGAGGCGGCTCTTTAACTTCTTGAGATCCGCGCTATAGCTGAATGACGGCTACAGCACGGACCTGCTTTGCCGGGACGACGTCAATAGACACGACCGGCCTGCGCGCCCTGTGATCCGAGAGTCTATGAGACTCGCCTGATCATGGATCGGAGCAAGGGGTCGATCCCGACCCCTTACCACGTGATCAGATGTCAGCCAATGATAGCTGATCATGTGATCACAACAGAGCCGGTAATCGAGGAGGAAAAAAAAAGCCGATCACCGGCAGCCGTGATCGGGACATCAGTCCCGATCAGTGCCCACCTGCCCCCTGCCAGTGCCACCTAAAATATAGCAAAAAGTGCAACCCATCAGTGCCCATAGTGCCACCCATCAGTG
Organism: Lithobates pipiens; assembly: GCF_037356315.1. NCBI lineage: Eukaryota > Metazoa > Chordata > Amphibia > Anura > Ranidae > Lithobates > Lithobates pipiens. The sequence goes on along the minus strand of NW_027507748.1, from coordinate 603,141,723 downwards.
CCCATAGTGCCACCCATCAGTGCCCACAATCTGCCTCGCACACAAAGTGCTGCACCTCAGTGCCACATATCCTTGCCCATCAGTGTCATGTACCAGTGCCCATCAGTGACGCCCATCAGTGGCCAGAATGTGCCACCTATCAGAGCCACCTATCAGTGCCCATCAGTCCCATCTATCAGTGGTACCTTTCAGTGCCCATCCGTGCCACCTTATCTGTGCCCATCTTTGCCCATCAGTGCCGCCTTATCTGTGCCCATCAGTACTGCCTTATTTGTGCCTATCAGTGCCACCTTATCTGTGCCTATTAGTGCCGCCTTAACTGTGCCTATCAGTGCCCACCAGCGCCGCCTATCAGTGCCCACCAGTGCCGCCTCATCAGCGCATTTCAATGAAGGAGAAAAATTACCTGTTTGCAAAATTTTATAACAAACTATTAAACATGATTTTTTATTTTTTTTTGTTTCGCATCTTTTTTTGTTTGTTTAGCAAAAAATAAAGCCTGATGGAGGAAGGGGAGAGCCCAGTATCGGGAAGAATGATAGCACTGCCTGCAGATGTGTGGCACCAATCTCCTCATGCTAGGACGCTGCACTAATATCAGCTGGACTGCCTGTCACTCTCATCTTTATCCCGGGCTGCATGGAGGGAGAACCGGGTTAAGTCACTGCCCCTCGAGCCGCTGTAATGCCAATAATAAGATCCGCACCAACGATGATGGGAGGAAACCATCTCATTGGTTGGTCCAATGAACTGCAGGATGCCGCGTTGACTGGTAGATGAAGCCCATTCTCACATGTGTTGTGATTTCACCCAGAGGCAATCTAAAGGCTGCCAGTACTGAAGACGATCTGATGAACATGGGGAACTGAGTCCAATGACAGGAAGGATACGTTTTATTGCACCCTGACACATGTCCACTCTGTCCACCTTCCTGCCCCGTATGCAAACAAAAAGTGCCCCGACCGGCCTCTGGAGCCTGCACACACCCGAGTGAGGTTATATTGAATCACACACAGGCAGGGCCGTCTTTAAGGCAGGGCAAAAGGGGCAGCTGCCCCGGGCCCTGTCATTGTTGTGGGGCCCAAAGCAGCTGCCACGTGCCTGCCAACTATCCCAGTTTACATTCGCTTGTCCCTTGAAGTTTTAGTCCTGTGCTGTGTCTCGATATCTAAGTGTGAAGTGCTGCTACTAATGCTGCCCAGCTCTGCCCTATTGTTGTGTACAGATGACTCACCTGCAGACCTGTGTTTACATGTAAATACTGGCATTCATATGTAAATAGCAGTTACATGCATATGTATATCATGCCCCCCTGCAGTGAGGAGAAGATGTGCTGTAACCTATAGCAACCACTGAGCAGTATTACTGTAAAGCAATCTCTAGCAGCCAATCAATAAGCAGAAATGTGCTGTAACCTCTAGTAACTACTCAGTGAGCCTTAAGGAGTGCTGTAACCTCTAGCAATCAGTCAGCAAGCAGTAATGATATGCTGTAACCTCTGGCAACCAATTGCAATCGCTGCCTGATCTGATACAGTAAACAGATTTTAAGTCTAGCTGCTATTTATTGTATGTCTCAGAGAAGGTGGAGAGCGAAATTGCATGGGGTTGGGGCCTAAGAACATTTTTGCCCAGGGTCCAATCAATATTAAAGACGGTCCTGCACACAGGAGTTCTCTCTCCTCTCCCCCTCTCTCTCTCTCCTTTCCCGTCTCTCTCTCCTCCTCTCTCTCTCTCCTCTCTCTCCTCTTCCTCTCTCTCCTCTTCCTCTCTCTTCTCCCCCCTCTCTCTCTCTTCTCCCCCCTCTCTCTCCTCTCCCCCTCTTTCATCTCCCCCTCTCTCTATCACCTCTCCCCCTCTGTCTCTCTCCTCTCCCCCCTCTCTCTCTCTCTCTCTCTCTCTCTCTCCTCTTCCCCCCTCTCTTCCCCCTCTCTCTCTTCCCCCTCTCTCTCTTCCCCCTCCTTCACACATTTTCTCCCTTCTCTTTCCCCCTCTCTCTATCCCCCTCTCCCACTCTTCTCTGTACCACCCCTCTCTTTCCCCCTCTCTTTCTCCTCTCCCCCTCTTTTTCTCCTCTCCCCCTCTCTCTCTTATTCCTCTCTCTCTCCTCTTTCCTCTCTCTCTCCTCTCCCTCTTCTCCCCCTCTCTCTCTCCCCCCTCCTTCACACTTTTATCCCTTCTCTCTCCCCCTCTCTCTATCCCCTTCTCCCACTCTTCTCTGTAGCACCCCCTCTCTTTCCCCCCTCTCTTCTCTCTCTCCCCCCCTCTCTTTCTTCACCTTCTCTCCTCCTCTTACTCCCCCTCTCTCTACACCTCTCTGTCTCCCCCTCTTTCCCCCCTCTCCCCCCTCTCTCTCCCCAGCCCCTTTCTCTCTCCCCCTCTCCCTACCCCTCTCTGTCTAAACCTCTTCTCTCTACCCTTCTCCCCCTCCCTTTCTCTCTCTTTCCCCGTCTCCTTCCCACCTCTCTCTCTACCCCCCTCACCCTCCCACCTCTCTCTCTCTACCCCCCTCTCTCCCCTTTCTACCCCTCCTCTCTCTCCCTTCTCCCCTCTCTCCCTCCCAGCCCCCCTCTCTCTCTACCCTTCTCTCCCTCCCACCCCTCTCTCTCCCTCATACCCCTCTCTCCTCTCTCCCACCCTTCTCTCGCTCCACCCTCTCCTCTCTATTTTCCCCTCTCTCACACCCCCCTCTTTCTCCCTCATCTTCCCCCTCTGTTTCTCCTTCCTCCCCCTCTTTTTCTCTCTCCTCTCCCCAGTCTCTTTCTCCCTCCTCTCAGCCTCTCTTTCTCCCTCCTTTCCGCCCCTCTTTCTCCCTCCTCTCCCCCTCTCTCTCTCTCTCTCCTCTCCCTCTCTCTCTCTCTTTCTCTCTCCTCTCCCCAGTCTCTTTCTCTCTCCTCTCCCCAGTCTCTTTCTCTCTCCTCTCCCCAGTCTCTCTCTCTCCTCTCCCCAGTCTCTTTCTCTCTCCTCTCCCCAGTCTCTTTCTCTCTCCTCTCCCCAGTCTCTTTCTCTCTCCTCTCCCCAGTCTCTTTCTCTCTCCTCTCCCCAGTCTCTTTCTCTCTCCTCTCCCTGTCTCTTTCTCTCTCCTCTCCCCCATCTCTTTCTCTCTCTCTCTCTCTCCCTCCTCCTTTTCTCTCCTCCCCCTTTCTCCTCCCTCTCTCTCCCCAGTCAGCCCCAGCACAGGGATGATAGGATGTGTGTGGAGGCTGCACATGGGAGATTATCCCTAGTCATGCATCCTCTGATGTGTGTCCCTAAAACACGATTAGCTCATGCTTAAATAAAAAATTTCTGTATTCAGGTTCACTGTCATTGTCATAACCATTGGCTGTGTCCACAGCAGGCATGGGGCATAAGTTTAAGGAAATAGATGATGGATCTATGACCAAGGAAAAGTGAAAGGTAGGCATAACAGTGAGCTGTCTAGTAAGTGACAATCGCTATATGGAGGGAGCTTGTGTTGCAATGCATATCCTGGTGTGATATGATCATGGCATGCTTAACTGTCCATGGGTGAATTGTCATCAGTTCAGTTCAGACACGACAGTGCAATGAATTATTAATTTGTATCACTTGAATTCTTTTTCCCATTATGGGCATGAGTGGGGCCTCATGTCTAAGTTTTGCCTAAGGCCTCACAAAGCCCAGAGCCACCTCTGCCCCAGACCACATCCCTCCCCAACTCTCATTGGCTGGAGGAGAGAAGTCTGAGTTCCTGGCTCAGAGGATCGTGAATTAGCAACCAAAATAGGGGATGTGTAATCTATACTTGCTGCTGGAAGTGTGCTCACACTGCTGATAATGGCAGGGGGATAGTGAGCTGCCACACAGACACAGAGCAAGGACATGAGGAGAGAGCCGGGACAGGACTTCAGTAACTCACATAAGAGACATGCTGCTGTGCGGGGAGTGCTCTCTCATGTGGGGACAGGTACAGCACATACATTTCCCTCCCACAGCACCTATCCTGCCTGCCAACACTCACAAACAGTTAGAAAAGTTGAGGGAGGGTAGCATGTCATTACTAGGATGGTGGGAGGAGGAGAGGCATGTCATGTGTAATTATCAGGATGAGGGCACTTATCACCTAGGCGGGGGCATCTATCATTCCTCAGAGGGGGACCAAACAGGTGTGACAGCGTTTGCTCCTTTGCTCCTCGCAGCATCTCCTTGGATCTCATGCACAGGATAGGGGAGGTCTCACAGTACTTGATATCCAGTAATTCCTTCCAATAGATCTTTATATATCCTCCTCTCAATATTTTTTTTATAATACAGGTGCTGTCAGACCTGTTTGGTCTTCTATTAAACCGGAGTTCCACTGAAAAGGGGAAGCTTTGCTTATCTACCTCCTCACCCCCTCCGCTGACGCATTTTTAGGGGAAGGGGAGAGCAAGTACCTGTTTTTGACAGGTGCCCGTCCCTGCTTATAGGTGATTATACCGTGGTGAGATCACCCAGAAGTATGGCCCCTTTCCCACCGCTGCCATGCCATTCAAAGCACAGCGAGCTTCGCAAATGCGAACAGGGTGCAAAGCTGCACGGCTTCACTGCTGGCTTCCCTTAGAAGCAATGGCTACGGCAGCAACCGAGAGCCAATGGAAAAATCAGCTGGGGTGCTGCCATTGTGGGCTCCCTGAACAGTTAAGTGTTCATATATTAAAAGTTAGCAGCTACAGTAGTTGTAGCTGCTGACTTATTTTTTTCTGAAGGAGCCTGGGTAGTGGTAGGGAGTTTGATCACGGTGCACCAAGGTTTTGTTTGCCAGAGCACCTGTGTCACTACATACTGCTCATTGACTTCCCTGTCACTACATACAGCTCACTGACTTCCCTGTCACTACATACAGCTCACTGACTTCCCTGTCACTACATACTGCTCACTGACTTCCCTGTCACTACATACTGCTCACTGACTTCCCTGTCACTACATCTATACTGTTCACCCACACAGTAGTACACCAAGCACCACGGCCCCTGTCCCATGTTTATCAGCTATTTCCAAGTCCGGAGATACTGACGGAATCTACATGACTGCCCATGTATTACATACTGCTCACTGAGAGATGAGAGCTGGCAATTCGCCGACAGCTGAGCGGACAGCTGAGTGGCTCAGAGAAGGAAGGGCTGACCACCAGGCTTGAGGGGAAAATGCCTATGGAAATCACAGAGGAGGACAGGGGCATGTACGTCCGAGGATGAGACCCAAGAGCGTTCCTCCGGACCGTACCCTTTCCAATGCACCAGGTACTGCATGTGCCCACAGAACCTACGGGAGTCAACAAAGGACTCTACTTCATACCCCCTCATGGTTCTCAACCTGTACAGGATGAGGACGTGGCACCAAGGTGGTAAAGCGGTTGCAGATCAAAGGTTTTAATAAGAAGAAATGAAATACATTTGAAATACGCATATTAGAAGGATCTAATGCATAAGCCACTGGGTTAATCCTGCAAAGAATATGGAAAGGCCCAATAAACCAAGATGCTAACATCAGTGAGGCAACACGAAGTCGGAGGTTGCAAGATGACAGCCAGACCCTGTCCCCAACCTGGTAGGAAGGCACAGGCAAATATATGCAGTCAGCATGGAGTCTGTACTTATCATTAGCATGATGCAAAGCCTCCTGGACTTGTGCCCAAGTGGAACGAAGACCACGGAGATGTTCCGTTAATGCAGGAATACTCTGTGGAACAAACGAGTCGGGCAACATGGAAGGTTGGAAACCATAATTTGCCATAAACAGGAACAATCTGGAAGCAGAATTCAAGGCACAGTTGTGAGCAAACTCTGCCAACAGTAATAGGTCTGACCAGTTGTTATGATGGTCAGAGATATAGCAACGTAGAGATTGCTCCAAGGACTGATTGGCTCGTTTTGGGGCCCCATCAGACTGCGGGTGTAACCCAGAGGAGAAAGCAAGCTGAATTGCCAAAATGTGCACAAAATACTCGCCATAACCGGGAGACAAACTGACTACCCCTGGCCGAGACAATCACCTTGGGTAGACCATGTAAGGGAAAGATCTTTCAAGCAAAAATGGAAGCCAGTTCTTTAGAAGTAGGCAACTTCTTAAGTGAAATACAATGACACATCTTTGAGAAAAGGTCAACCATCATAAGGAGAACTGTGTTGCCCTGGGAGTTGGGTAACTCCACAGTGAAATCCATAGATAGGTAGGTCCAGGGCTTCTCTCCATTGGGTATGGGTTGTAGGAGGCCCATTGGAAGGATTCTTACTCTGAGCACACACAGAACAGGCAGCTACGAAGGCAGTTATATCAGCACATAGACCAGGCCACCAGAATTGTTGGGAAATGGCCCAAATGAGTTTACTCTTCGCAGGGTGCCCAGCAGCCTTGGAAGAATGGTAAGTCTGGAGCACGGCATTATGGAGACTCTCTAGGGCAAAGCAGCAATCACAAGGTTTCTCAGGCGGAGCATGGACCTGAGCAGCAAGAATCTTGTCGCCCAAAGGAGAAGTGAGACTGGTGCGAACCATAGCCAGAATACAATCAGGTGGAATCACAGGAACCGGAACCGACTCCAACTTGGAAGTGGAGGAAAATTGTCGTGACAAAGCACCAGCCCTTACATTCTTAGTACCAGGTAAGAATAAGACAAGGTAACTGAAACTTGACAAGAAAAGAGTCCATCATGCCCTTCTGGGAGAGAGGGGTTTAGTCTCAGACAAGAATGTGAGATTCTTATGGTCAGTAAGAATGAGAACCGGCACAGTGGTACCTTCGAGGGACATATCTCTATTCTTTCAGGAGTAAAATGATCGCCAACAGCTCTCTGTCACTAATCTCGTAATTGCACTCCGCAGGTGACAATTTCTTGGAAAAGTAGGCACAAGGATGCATAGCGCTCTCAGAGGTAGGACATTGAGACAGAAGGGGGCCAACACCAGTCTCAGAAGCATCAACCTCAAGGATAAAAGGTAACATAGGATCAGGATGTGCCAACACAGGAGCAGAAACAAAGGCAGCCTTGAGACTCTCAAAGGCCTTAATGGACTCCAGAGACCAACTCTGCAGGTGACCGTCATTTCTGGTCATATCAGTCAGGGGCTTGACCAGAGATGAGAAATTATAAATAAACTTTCGATAATAGTTGGCAAAGCCCAGGAAATGCTGCAGAGGATGTAAACCCATGGATTGGGGCTACTGTAGGACTACCGAAAGTTTCTCTGGGTCTATTGAAAAACCAGCAGGGGACATTACATTTCCCAGGAATTTAACCTGCTCACGATTTAATGCCCACTTCTCCAGTTTACAATAGAGATCGTTCTCTCTTAGTTTCTGAAGCACATGACAGACATCTGTGTGGTGGGTCTCCAGGGACTTGGAAAATATGAGGATATCATTGAGATAAACCACCACAGATAACTGCAACAAATCTCGGAGGACATCGTTGATAAATTCAAGGAAAATTGCTGGGGCATTACAAAGGTCAAAAGGCATTATGAGGTACTCATAATGGCCTGTTCTGGTATTAAACGCATTTTTCCACTCTTTGCACTCCTTAATCCTCATGAGATTGTATGCCCCTCTCAAATCAAGCTACATGAAAACCGTTGCTCCCTTTAGGCGGTCAAATAACTCTGTAATCAATGGAATCGGATAGGCATTCTTAATCGTGAAATGCTTGAGACCCCTTTTTCAGAAACCATGAAACAGACTGAGACAGAAGTACAATCAAATCACACTTGTTTATTAATAAAAATAAAAAGGTACCGTATATACTCGAGTATAGGCCGACCCGAATATAAGCCGAGGCCCCCAATTTACCCCCAAAAAAACTGGCAAACTTATTGACTCGTGTATAAGCCGAGGGTGAGACATGCCTGTCCATCCCTGTGTGTGTGTCCGTCCCTGTGTGTCCGTCCATCCCTGTGTGTCCGTCCATCCCTGTGTGTGTGTGTCCATCCATCCATCCATCCATCCCTGTGTGTGTGTGTGTCCATCCATCCATCCATCCCTGTGTGTGTGTGTGTCCATCCATCCATCCATCCCTGTGTGTGTGTCTCCATCCATCCATCCATCCATCCCTGTGTGTGTGTGTCTCCATCCATCCATCCATCCCTGTGTGTGTGTGTCTCCATCCATCCATCCATCCCTGTGTGTGTGTGTGTCTCCATCCATCCATCCCTGTGTGTGTGTCCATGTGTGTGTGTGTGTGTGTGTGTGTGTGTGTGTGTGTGTGTGTGTGTGTGTGTGTGTGTGTGTGTGTCCAGCCTACCTGTGTCCCGAGCCTCCGTCCCGTGCCTTGCCTCCTTGCCTCCGTCCCGTGCCGTGCCTTGCCTCCTTGCCTCCGTCCCGTGTCGTGCCTTGCCTCCGTCCCGTCCCGTGCCGTGCCTTGCCTTGCCTCCGTCCCGTGCCTTGCCAGGATCGCCGCTCTTCGTCGGCGCCTCGGCGGACATACTACAATTCGAAAGCCGCGCCTCCGCCTCCGCCTTCGCCTGTGATAGGCGGAACACTGAATTTCCCAGCAGCCTGTGTTCCGCCTATCACGGACATCGTCTCATCCTCGTACTACGGACGAGGATGAGACGATGTCAGTGATAGGCGGAACACAGGCTGCTGGGAAATTCAGTGTTCCGCCTATCACAGGCGGAGGCGGAGGCGGAGGCGCGGCTTTCAAATTGTAGTATGTCCGCCGTCTGTCTGCTCGATACGCTGATCGAGCAGTCAGACGGCGATGACTCGAGTATAAGCCGAGGGGGGCACTTTCAGCCTCAAAAAAGAGGCTGAAAATCTCGGCTTATACTCGAGTATATACGGTAAATAGAAAAAAGCGTAGTCAAGCATAGCCAGAGTCCAGTAGCCAGATCGGGTAGTCAGCCAGTCCAAAGTTCATAAACCAGATCGGGTAATCAGCCAGTCCAAAGTTCATAAACCAGATTGGGTAATCAGCCAGTCCAGAAGTCAGGGATGCAAGGAGAGCAACTGCAAACAGGATAAGAAGCCAGGAGGGATGTCAGCAAGCCAGTCTTGAAACAAACAGCAGGAGATGGTTCCTTGTGATGTGACCAATGCGAAGGCAAAGGAAAGAGTGAGCTGGAAGGCTTTAAATAGGCAGGTCAGACGAGCATCATCAGGAACAGCTGGTAACTGTGGAAAGAGAAGAGAGCTGGCAATTAGCCGACAGCTGAGCGGCCAGCTCAGAGGAGGAAGGGCAAAGACAGCCCTGACAGTACCCCCCCCCCCCCTCAATGACCCCTCTCCCTCGGAGGGCCACCGGGCTTGAGGGGAAACCATCTATGGAACTCGCGGAGGACGACAGGGGCATGTACGTCAGAGGATGAAACCCAGGAGTGTTCCTCCGGACCGTACCCCTTCCAATGCACCAGGTACTGTATGCGCCCACGGAACATACGGGAGTCAACAATGGATTGTACCTCATACACCTCATGGTTCTCAACCAGAATAGGGTGAGGACGTGGCACCGAGGTGGTAAAACGGTTACAGACCAACGGTTTCAATAAGGAGACATGAAGCAAGAGATGCACATACTAGGAGGAAGGTCCAACGCGTAAGCTACAGGGTTAATTCTGTGAAGGATACGGAAACGCCCAATAAACCGAGGTGCAAACTTCAGTGAGGGAACACAAAGCCGGAGGTTGTGAAATGACAGCCAGACCCTGTCCCCAACCTGGTAGGAAGGCGCAGGCAGGCGTCTGCGGTCAGCATGGAGTCTGTACCTATCATTAGCATGACGCAAAGCCTCCTGGACTTGTACCCAAGTGGAACGAAGACCACAGAGATGCTCCTCTAACACAGGAATATTCTGCGGCACAAACGAGTCAGGCAACATGGAAGGTTGGAAACCATAATTTGCCATAAATGGAGACATTCGGGAGGCAGAATTCAAGGCACTGTTGTGAGCAAACTCTGCCCAAAGTAATAGGTCAGACCAGTTGTTATGATGGTCAGAAATATAGCAACGTAGGAATTTCTCCAAGGACTGATTGGCTCATTCTGCGGCCCCATTAGACTGCGGGTGATACGCAGAAGAGAACGCAAGCTGGATTCCCAACTGTGCACAAAAGGCTCGCCAGAACCGGGAGACAAACTGACTGCCCCTATCCGAGACAATCACCTTGGGTAGCCCATGTAAGCGAAAGATCTCCCGAGCAAAAATGGAAGCCAGTTCCTTAGAGGTGGGCAACTTCTTAAGTGGAATACAATGACACATCTTTGAGAACCGGTCAACCACCATAAGGATAACAGTGTTGCCTTGGGAGTTTGGCAATTCCACAATGAAATCCATAGACAGGTGAGTCCAGGGCCTCTCTCCATTGGATATGGGTTGTAGGAGGCCCACTGGAAGATGTCATGGAGTCTTACTCTGAGCACACATGGGACAGGCAGCTACGAAGGCAGTAACATCAGCCCGTAGACTAGGCCACCATAATTGTTGGGAGATGGCCCAAATGAGTTGATTCTTCCCAGGATGGCCAGCTGCCTTGGGAGAATGGTAAGTCTGGAGCTCTGCAGTACGGAGACTCTCTGGGACAAAACAGCGGTCACAAGGTTTATCAGGAGCAGGGCCATCTTTAGTATAGATTGGACCCTGGGCAAAAAATTTCTTAGGGCCCCCCCATGCAATTTCCCTCTCCACCTACTCTGAGACATACAATAAATAGCAGCTAGACTTAAAATCAGTTTTCTGTATCAGATCAGGCAGCAATTGAGATTGGTTGCCAGCAGTTACAGCATATCATTACTGCTTACTGACTAGTTGCTAGAGGTTACAGCATCACCTCCTCACAGCAGGGGAGAATGATATACATAGGAATGCTGCCTTTATTTGCATACCAATGCCGACGGCCACAGCTATTTACTTGGTATTGGGTATCTGGGAGAGAGTCGCTTAGCCTCAGACAAGAATGTAAGATTCTTATGGTCAGTAAGAATAAGAACAGGCACAGTGGTACTTTCAAGGAGATGTCTCCATTCTTTAAGGGCTAAAATGATCGCCAACAGCTCTCTGTCATCAATCTCATAATTGCATCCAGCAGGTGACAATTTCTTGGAAAAGTAGCCACACGGATGCATTGCGCTCTCAGAGTTAGGACGCTGAGACAGAAGGGCGCTAACTCCAGTCTCAGAAGCATCAACTTCTAGGATAAAAGGCAACGTAGGATCAGGATGTGCCAACACAGGAGCAGAAACAAAGGCAGCCTTCAGAGTCTCAAAGGCCTTAATGGACTCCGGAGACCAACTCTGTGGGTTACCGTCCTTTCTGGTCATATCAGTCAGAGGCTTCACCAGAGACGAGAAGTTATGAATAAACTTCCGATAGTAGTTGGCACAGCCCAGGAAACGCTGCAGAGGACGTAAACCCACGGGTCGAGGCCACTGTAGGACTGCCGACAGTTTCTCTGGGTCCATTGAAAAACCAGCAGTGGAAATGACATAGCCCAGCAATGTAACCTGTTCACGATAGAAATCGCACTTCTCCAGTTTACAATAGAGATTGTTCTCTCTTAGTTTCTGAAGTACACAACAGACATCTGTGTGGTGGCTCTCCAGGGACTTGAGAAATATGAGGATATCATCGAGATAAACCACCACACACAATTGCAACAAATCTTGGAGGACATTGTTAATAAATTCCTGGAAAACTGCCAGGGCGTTACAAAGGCCAAAAGGCATTACCGGGTTTTCATAATGGCCTGTTCTGGTATTAAACGCAGTTTTCCACTCGTCGTCCTCCTTAATGCGCACGAGATTGTATGTCCCTCTCAGGTCAAGCTTTGTGAAAACTGTTGCTCCCTTGAGACGGTAAAATAACTCTGTAATCAATGGAATCGGGTAGGCATTCTTAATCATGACACGATTGAGACCCCTATAATCTATACAAGGTCTCAGTTCACCGCTCTTCTTTTTCACAAAGAAGAAACCAGCACCAGCAGGAGACGAGGACTTGCGGATGAAACCTCGAGAAAGTGCGTCAGCAACATACTCCTCCATGGCCTTATCCTCCAAGAACGACAAAGGGTAAACAGACTGAGACAGAAGTACAATCAAATCACACTTGTTTATTAATAAAAATAAAAAGGTAAATAGAAAAAAACGTGGTCAAGCATAGCCAGAGTCCAGTAGCCAGATCGGGTAGTCAGCCAGTCCAAAGTTCATAAACCAGATCGGGTAATCAGCCAGTCCAGAAGTCAGGGATCCAAGGAGAGCAACTGCAAGCAGGATAAGAAGCCAGGAGGGATGTCAGCAAGCCAGTCTTGAAACAAACAGCAGGAGATGGTTCCTTGTGATGTGACCAATGCGAAGGCAAAGGAAAGAGTGAGCTGGAAGGCTTTAAATAGGCAGGTCAGACGAGCATCATCAGGAACAGCTGGTAACTGTGGAAAGAGAAGAGAGCTGGCAATTAGCCGACAGCTGAGCTGCCAACCCAGAGGAGGAAGGGCTAAGCCAGCCCTGACACCCCTATAATCAATGCAAGGTCTTAGTTCACCACTCTTCTTCACAAGGAAGAAACCAACGCCAGCAGGAGACAAGGATAAAACCTTGAGAAGGTGTGTCTGCAACATACTCCTCCATGGCCTTATCCTCCAAGACCAACAAAGGATAAACCTGGCCATGAGGGGGTATGGCACCAGGTTGAAGGTCAATTGTGCAATCATATAGCCGGTGTGGCGGCAAACTACTGGCTTGACCTTTGTCAAAGACATCGCTAAAAATTGCGGTACTCCTCCGGCAGGGAGGAGATTGATGAGGTGCACAGAACCTTGGCTACCCTCTGGAAGCATGTCTCACTGCATTGTGGTGACCAGGAGAGAACCTTAGCACGGAGCCAATCAAAAGAAGGGTTGTAGCTCTGTAACCAAGGATAACCAATAACCAGCAGAAACCTAGGTGAGGAAATAACGTGGAATTGGATTATCTCATGGTGAAGAGCCCCTACAACCATGGACAACGGAACCATCTCATGAGTCACATGGGCAGGATGTAGAGGTCTCCCGTCAAGAGCCTCAATGGTAAGTGGAGTGTCATGCAGCTTCAGCGGAATCGAGTGCTTTGATACAAAGGCAGCATCAATGAACAAGCCTGCAGCCCCAGAGTCGATTAGAGCCTGTTTCTCAACAGACGACTTAGCCCAAGAAAGGGTAACTGAAACCAGGGGCTTATCCTTCTGTCCGTCGGATCTTGTCCGAAACTGTTGCATACACACGGTCGGACAAAGTTGGCGAAAAATCCGATCTTTCAGAACGTGATGACGTAATTTCGTTACGATGGGACTACATTCAGGCTAGTAGCCAATAGCTTTGATGTAGGAATTTGATCTGAGCATGCGTGGCACTTGGTCCGATCAAAATTCTCTACACATGACCGGAGTATGTCCGATCGGCCCAGTTGGTCGGGAAAAATTTCCAACATGTTGGAAAATTGGGTCCGACGGATATTCTGACGGAATCAGTCCGATGCATACCACACACAGTCGGATTATCCGACGACATGGTCCGATAGGACACAATCCGACGGATTCTCCGACCGTGTGTACAAGGGCTTACACTTTTGAAGGCCCTGGAGCACCAGGACAATGGAAACACCCACAAAATGACCCCATTTTGGAAAGCAAACACTCCAACATATAATCTATGAGGCATAATGAGTCTTTTGAACGGTTAATTTTTTTCCAGAAGTTTTTGGAAAATGTGGAAAAAAAATGAAACCGCTTTTTTTTTTTTTTTTACACAAAGTTGTCCGTTTATAAGATATTTCCAACACACAGAATTTAGATAGCAAAAATTACACCCCAAAATACATTCTTCTACTCCTCCTGAGTATTATGTGGGACTTTTTCACTGCCTGGCCACATACAGAGGCCCAACATGCAGGATGTAGTAATGGACGAACTTCATACAGGACGTTTTGCTAACGCGAACTGCGAACACGGCCAAAAGCTTGCGAAACTGGAAAGTTGGTGGTGGACCCCATTGACTTTAATGGCAGGCGAACCTTAAAAACCTCCAGGTCATATTTTCAGCCACAAAATACTTACTAGCTGTGCACACATAGTCCCACAACATGGACACTGACATAACAAAAGTATTAAGTGAATCTGGGATCGACAACGACAAGCATTCTTTTTTTATCTGTGAAATTTTGACAATTCAGGAGCGCATGAAGGCCATGGAGGAGAGGCAAGGTCAGGGCAGGCTATGAAGGGGGTGCAGGAGATGATCAGTGCCACAGTCAGGGCAGCGCAGTCCTGTGCCAGTGTCCCAGTGTGCCAACCTGTGCATGAGCCCCTCCCTCTGCCCGGTCCTTACCCCCACCTATGCAGGGCTCCACTGCGGTGGTCCGGAGGTGCCAGTCCAGTGCTGATCCTCAGCCATGGTGCTGACACTACCTGCTGATTGGCTTCTCCTCTGCTATCTCCCTCACTGTCTGAAACCAGCACCGCGATAGAGACTGAGCACTGACACCAGCACCGTGATAGAGAGTACTGACATCAGCACCGTGATAGAGAGCACTGACACCAGCACCGAGATAGAGAGCAAAGACACCACACCAGCACCATGATAGAGAGCACTGACACCAGCACCGTGATAGAGAGCACTGACACCAGCACCGAGATAGAGAGCAATCACACCACACCAGCACCGTGATAGAGAGCACTGACACCAGCACCATGATAGAGAGCTCTGACAACAGCACCGTGATAGAGAGCTCTGACACCAGCACCGTGATAGAGAGCACTGACACCAGCACCGTGATAGAGAGCTCTGACACCAGCACCGTGATAGAGATCAATGACACCAGCACCGAGATTGAGAGCAATGACACCAGCACCGAGATAGAGAGCAATGACACCAGCACCGAGATAGAGAGCACTGACACCAAACCAGCACCGTGATAGAGAGCACTGACACCAGCACCATGATAGAGAGCACTGACACCAGCTCCATGATAGAGAGTACTGACACTACACCAGCACCGAGATGGAGAGCACTGACACCACACCAGCACCATGATAGAGAGCACTGAGACCACACCAGCACCGAGATAAAGAGCACTGACACCAGCACCAGCACCGTGATAGAGAGCACTGACACCAGCACCATGATAGAGAGCACTGACACCACACCAGCACGGAGATAGAGAGCACCGACACCAAACCAGCACCGTGATAGAGAGCACTGACACCAGCAATGTGATAGAGAGCATTGACACCAGCACCGTGATAGAGAGCACTGAGACCACACCAGCACCGAGATAGAGAGCACTGACACCACACCAGCACCATGATAGAGAGCACTGAGACCACACCAGCACTGAGATGGAGAGCACTGACACCACACCAGCACCGTGATAGAGAACACTGACACCAGCACCGTGATAGAGAGCACTGACACCAGACTAGCACCGTGATAGAGAGCACTGACACCAGCACCGTGATAGAGAACACTGACACCAGCACCGTGATAGAGAGCATTGAGACCACACCAGCAGCGAGATAGAGAGCACTGACACTAGCAACGTGATAGAGAGCACTGATACCAGCACTGTGATAGAGAGCACTGAGACCACACCAGCACCGAGGTAGAGAGCACTGACACCACACCAGCACCGTGATAGAGAGCACTGAGACCACACCAGCACCGAGATAGAGAGCAATGACACCAGCACCGTGATAGAGAACACTGACACCAGCACCGTGATAGAGAGCACTGACACCAGACTAGCACCGTGATAGAGAGCACTGACACCAGCACCGTGATAGAGAACACTGACACCAGCACCGTGATAGAGAGCATTGAGACCACACCAGCAGCGAGATAGAGAGCACTGACACTAGCACCGTGATAGAGAGCACTGACACCAGCACTGTGATAGAGAGCACTGAGACCACACCAGCACCGAGATAGAGAGCACTGACACCACACCAGCACCGTGATAGAGAGCACTGAGACCACACCAGCACCGAGATAGAGAGCAATGACACCAGCACCGTGATAGAGAACACTGACACCAGCACCGTGATAGAGAGCACTGACACCACACCAGCAGTGTGATAGAGAGCACTGACACCAGCACCAAGATAGAGAGCAATCACACCACACCAGCACTGTGATAGAGAGCACTAACACCAGCACCGTAATAGAGAGCATTGGAACCAGCACCTTCATAGAGAGCACTGAGACCACACCAGCACTGAGATAGAGAGCACTGACACCACACCAGCATCATGATAGAGAGCACTGACACCACACCAGCACCGTGATAGAGAGCACTGACACCACATCAGCACCGTGATAGAGAGCACTGACACCAGCACTGTGATAGAGAGCACTGACACCAGCACCATGATAGAGAGCACTGAGACCACACCAACACCGAGATAGAGAGCACTGGCACCACACCAGCACCATGATAGAGAGCACTGACACCAGCACCGTGATAGAGAGCATTGACACCACACCAGCACCATGATAGAGAGCACTGGCACAAGCACCGTGATAGAGAGCACTGACACCACACCAGCACCGAGATAGAGAGCACTGACACCAAACCAGCACCGTGATAGAGAGCACTGAAACCAGCAACGTGATAGAGAGCATTGACACCAGCACCGTGATAGAGAGCACTGACACCACACCAGCACCATGATAGAGAGCACTGGCACCAGCACCGTGATAGAGAGCACTGACACCACACCAGCACCGAGATAGAGAGCACTGACACCACACCAGCACCGTGATAGAGAGCACTGAGACCACACCAGCACCGAGATAGAGAGCACTGACACCACACCAGCACCATGATAGAGAGCACTGAGACCACACCAGCACTGAGATAGAGAGCACTGACACCACACCAGCACCGTGATAGAGAACACTGACACCAGCACCGTGATAGAGAGCACTGACACCAGACTAGCACCGTGATAGAGAGCACTGACACCAGCACCGTGATAGAGAACACTGACACCAGCACCGTGATAGAGAGCATTGAGACCACACCAGCACCGAGATAGAGAGCACTGACACCAGCACCATGATAGAGAGCACTGAGACCACACCAGCACCGAGATAGAGAGCACTGAGACCACACCAGCACTGTGATAGAGAGCACTGAGACCACACCAGCACCGAGATAGAAAGCAATGACACCAGCACCAAGATAGAGAGCACTGACACCAAACTAGCACCGTGATAGAGAGCACTGACACCAGCACCGGGATAGAGAGCACTGACACCACACCAGCACTGAGATAGAGAGCACTGACACCACACCAGCATCGTGATAGAGAGCACTGACACCACACCAGCACCGTGATAGAGAGCACTGACACCAGCACCATGATAGAGAGCACTGATACCACATCAGCACCGTGATAGAGAACACTGACACCAGCACCAAGATAGAGAGCACTGACACCACACCAGCACTGTGATAGAGAGCACTGAGACCACACCAGCACCGAGATAGAAAGCAATGACACCAGCACCGAGATAGAGAGCACTGACACCAAACAAGCACTGTGATAGAGAGCACTGACACCAGCACCGGGATAGAGAGCACTGACACCACACCAGCACTGAGATAGAGAGCACTGACACCACACCAGCATCGTGATAGAGAGCACTGAGACCACACCAGCACTGTGATAGAGAGCACTGACACCAGCACCATGATAGAGAGCACTGAGACCACACCAGCACCGGGATAGAGAGCACTGACACCACACCAGCACTGAGATAGAGAGCACTGACACCACACCAGCATCGTGATAGAGAGCACTGACACCACACCTGCACTGTGATAGAGAGCACTGACACCAGCACCGTGATAGAGAGCACTGATACCACATCAGCACCGTGATAGAGAACACTGACACCAGCACTGTGATAGAGAGCACTGACACCAGCACCATGATAGAGAGCACTGAGACCACACCAGCACCGAGATAGAGAGCACTGGCACCACACCAGCACCGTGATAGAGAGCACTGACACCAGCACCGTGATAGAGAGCACTGACACCAGCACTGTGATAGAGAGCACTGAGGCCACACCAGCACCGAGATAGAGAGCACTGACACCACACCAGCACCGTGATAGAGAGCACTGAGACCACACCAGCACCGAGATAGAGAGCACTGGCACCACACCAGCACCGTGATAGAGAGCACTGACACCAGCACCGTGATAGAGAGCAATGACACCAGCACTGTGATAGAGAGCACTGAGGCCACACCAGCACCGAGATAGAGAGCACTGACACCACACCAGCACCGTGATAGAGAGCACTGAGACCACACCAGCACCGAGATAGAGAGCAATGACACCAGCACATGATAGAGAGCACTGACACCAGCACCGTTATAGAGAGCACTGACACCAGCACTGTGATAGAGAGCACTGACACCAGCACCAAGATAGAGAGCAATCACACCACACCAGCACTGTGATAGAGAGCACTAACACCATCACCGTAATAGAGAGCATTGGCACCAGCACCTTCATAGAGAGCAATGAGACCAAACCAGCACTGAGATAGAGAGCACTGACACCACACCAGCATCATGCTAGAGAGCACTGACACCACACCAGCACCGTAATAGAGAGCACTGACACCAGCACCGTGATAGAGAGCACTGATACCACATCAGCACCGTGATAGAGAGCACTGACACCAGCACTGTGATAGAGAGCACTGACACCAGCACTGTGATAGAGAGCACTGAGGCCACACCAGCACCGAGATAGAGAGCACTGACACCACACCAGCACCGTGATAGAGAGCACTGAGACCACACCAGAACCGAGATAGAGAGCAATGACACCAGCACCATGATAGAGAGCACTGACACCAGCACTGTGATAGAGAGCACTGACACCAGCACTGTGATAGAGAGCACTGACACCAGCACCATGATAGAGAGCACTGAGACCACACCAGCACCGAGAGAGAGCACTGGCACCACACCAGCACCGTGATAGAGAGCACTGACACCAGAACCGTGATAGAGAGCACTAACACCACACCAGCACCATGATAGAGAGCACTGACACCAGCACCATGATAGAGAGCACTGACACCGGCACCGAGATAGAGAGCACTGACACCAGCACTGAGATAGAGAGCACTGACACCACACCAGCACCGTGATAGAGAGCACTGACACTAGCACCGTGATAGAGAGCACTGACACCAGCACTGTGATAGAGAGCACTGACACTAGCACCGTGATAGAGAGCACTGACACCAGCACTGTGATAGAGAGCACTGAGACCACACCAGCACCGAGATAGAGAGCACTGACACCACACCAGCACCGTGATAGAGAGCACTGAGACCACACCAGCACCGAGATAGAGAGCAATGACACCAGCACCGTGATAGAGAGCACTGACACCAGCACCGTGATAGAGAGCACTGACACCACACCAGCACCGTGATAGAGAGCACTGACACCAGCACCAAGATAGAGAGTGTTAGAAAAGTTTTAAATGTTTATTGTGTGACTATTAGAAAAACAATAGTCCTGAGACTGATTTGTTAAAAAGCTTACTTCTGAGCACATTATTGTATTAACTCATTGTATTGTTTTGTCCTAATTAACTCCATAGTAAGTAGGATGATTAGATTTAACTAAATATGATAGCCTAAGAATGCACGGAATATGTATAGCTTATAAAGTGCAAGCCTGTGCCATGACACGTTATTTATGTTCTTTCAGCCAATAGAAGCACAGAGATGTTATTCTTGTGGGATATGTGAGGGCGGAACACTTTCTTTTGTTGGGACTTTTTCTTCAGCTTTCGTGCTGTAAGCATGTCTCCCTGTTGTGGGCCACATCAGAAATAAATTTTCCTGCTTCTCAGAACACCTGATGTTTTTTTTACTGATCACAAGGGAATTTCCTAACAGAGAGCAATCCCACCACACCAGCACTGTGATAGAGAGCACTAACACCAGCACCGTAATAGAGAGCATTGGCACCAGCCCCTTTATAGAGAGCACTGAGACCACACCAGCACTGAGATAGAGAGCACTGACACCACACCAGCATCATGATATAGAGCACTAACACCACATCAGCACCGTGATAGAGAGCACTGACACCAGCACCGTGATAGAGAGCACTGATACCACATCAGCACCGTGATAGAGAGCACTGACACCAGCACCATGATAGAGAGCACTGAGACCACACCAACACCGAGATAGAGAGCACTGGCTCCACACCAGCACTGTGATAGAGAGCACTGACACCAGAACCGTGATAGAGAGCACTGACACCACACCAGCACCATGATAGAGAGCACTGGCACCAGCACCATGATAGAGAGCACTGACACCGGCACCGAGATAGAGAGCACTGACACCAGCACTGAGATAGAGAGCACTGACACCACACCAGCACCGTGATAGAGAGCACTGACACTAGCACCGTGATAGAGAGCACTGACACCAGCACTGTGATAGAGAGCACTGACACTAGCACCGTGATAGAGAGCACTGACACCAGCACTGTGATAGAGAGCACTGAGACCACACCAGCACCGAGATAGAGAGCACTGACACCACACCAGCACCGTGATAGAGAGCACTGAGACCACACCAGCACCGAGATAGAGAGCAATGACACCAGCACCGTGATAGAGAGCACTGACACCAGCACCGTGATAGAGAGCACTGACACCACACCAGCACCGTGATAGAGAGCACTGACACCGGCACCAAGATAGAGAGCACTGACACCAGCACTGAGATAGAGAGCACTGACACCACACCAGCACCGTGATAGAGAGCACTGACACTAGCACCGTGATAGAGAGCACTGACACCAGCACTGTGATAGAGAGCACTGAGACCACACCAGCACCGAGATAGAGAGCACTGACACCAGCACCGTTATAGAGAGCACTGACACCAGCACTGTGATAGAGAGCACTGACACCAGCACCAAGATAGAGAGCAATCACACCACACCAGCACTGTGATAGAGAGCACTAACACCATCACCGTAATAGAGAGCATTGGCACCAGCACCTTCATAGAGAGCACTGAGACCACACCAGCACTGAGATAGAGAGCACTGACACCACACCAGCATCATGCTAGAGAGCACTGACACCACACCAGCACCGTAATAGAGAGCACTGACACCAGCACCGTGATAGAGAGCACTGATACCACATCAGCACCATGATAGAGAGCACTGACACCAGCACTGTGATAGAGAGCACTGACACCAGCACCATGATAGAGAGCACTGAGACCACACCAACACCGAGATAGAGAGCACTGGCTCCACACCAGCACCGTGATAGAGAGCACTGACACCAGCACCGTGATAGAGAGCACTGACACCTCACCAGCACCATGATAGAGAGCACTGACACCAGCACCGTGATAGAGAGCACTGACACCACACCAGCACCGAGATAGAGAGCACTGACACCAAACCAGCACCGTGATAGAGAGCACTGAAACCAGCAACGTGATAGAGAGCACTGACACCAGCACCGTGATAGAGAGCACTGAGACCACACCAGCAGCGAGTTAGAGAGCACTGACACCACACCAGCACCGTGATAGAGAGCACTGAGACCACACCAGCACCGAGATAGAGAGCAATGACACCAGCACATGATAGAGAGCACTGACACCAGCACCGTTATAGAGGGCACTGACACCAGCACTGTGATAGAGAGCACTGACACCAACACCACGATAGAGAGCACTGAGACCACACCAGCACCGAGATAGAGAGCCCTGACACCACACCAGCACCATGATAGAGAGCACTGACACCAGCACCATGATAGAGAGCACTGACACCGGCACCAAGATAGAGAGCACTGACACCAGCACTGAGATAGAGAGCACTGACACCACACCAGCACCGTGATAGAGAGCACTGACACTAGCACCGTGATAGAGAGCACTGACACCAGCACTGTGATAGAGAGCACTGAGACCACACCAGCACCGAGATAGAGAGCACTGACACCACACCAGCACCGTGATAGAGAGCACTGAGACCACACCAGCACCGCGATTGAGAGCAATGACACCAGCACCGTGATAGAGAGCACTGACACCAGCACCGTGATAGAGAGCACTGACACCAGCACCAAGATAGAGAGCAATCACACCACACCAGCACTGTGATAGAGAGCACTAACACCAGCACCATAATAGAGAGCATTGGCACCAGCACCTTCATAGAGAGCACTGAGACCACACCAGCACTGAGATAGAGAGCACTGACACCACACGAGCATCATGATAGAGAGCACTGACACCACACCAGCACCGTAATAGAGAGCACTGACACCAGCACCGTGATAGAGAGCACTGATACCACATCAGCACCGTGATAGAGAGCACTGACACCAGCACTGTGATAGAGAGCACTGACACCAGCACCATGATAGAGAGCACTGAGACCACACCAACACCGAGATAGAGAGCACTGGCACCACACCAGCACCGTGATAGAGAGCACTGACACCAGCACTGTGATAGAGAGCACTGAGGCCACACCAGCACCGAGATAGAGAGCACTGACACCACACCAGCACCGTGATAGAGAGCACTGAGACCACACCAGAACCGAGATAGAGAGCAATGACACCAGCACCATGATAGAGAGCACTGACACCAGCACTGTGATAGAGAGCACTGACACCAGCACTGTGATAGAGAGCACTGACACCAGCACCATGATAGAGAGCACTGAGACCACACCAGCACCGAGAGAGAGCACTGGCACCACACCAGCACTGTGATAGAGAGCACTGACACCAGAACCGTGATAGAGAGCACTAACACCACACCAGCACCATGATAGAGAGCACTGACACCAGCACCATGATAGAGAGCACTGACACCGGCACCGAGATAGAGAGCACTGACACCAGCACTGAGATAGACAGCACTGACACCACACCAGCACCGTGATAGAGAGCACTGACACTATCACCGTGATAGAGAGCACTGACACCAGCACTGTGATAGAGAGCACTGACACTAGCACCGTGATAGAGAGCACTGACACCAGCACTGTGATAGAGAGCACTGAGACCACACCAGCACCGAGATAGAGAGCACTGACACCACACCAGCACCGTGATAGAGAGCACTGAGACCACACCAGCACCGAGATAGAGAGCAATGACACCAGCACCGTGATAGAGAGCACTGACACCAGCACCGTGATAGAGAGCACTGACACCACACCAGCACCGTGATAGAGAGCACTGACACCGGCACCAAGATAGAGAGCGCTGACACCAGCACTGAGATAGAGAGCACTGACACCACACCAGCACCGTGATAGAGAGCACTGACACTAGCACCGTGATAGAGAGCACTGACACCAGCACTGTGATAGAGAGCACTGAGACCACACCAGCACCGAGATAGAGAGCACTGACACCACACCAGCACCGTGATAGAGAGCACTGAGACCACACCAGCACCGAGATAGAGAGCAATGACACCAGCACCGTGATAGAGAGCACTGACACCAGCACCATGATAGAGAGCACTGACACCAGCACCAAGATAGAGAGCAATCACACCACACCAGCACTGTGATAGAGAGCACTAACACCAGCACCGTAATAGAGAGCATTGGCACCAGCACCTTCATAGAGAGCACTGAGACCACACCAGCACTGAGATAGAGAGCACTGACACCACACCAGCATCATGATAGAGAGCACTGACACCACACCAGCACCGTAATAGAGAGCACTGACACCAGCACCGTGATAGAGAGCACTGACACCAGCACCAAGATAGAGAGCAATCACACCACACCAGCACTGTGATAGAGAGCACTAACACCAGCACCGTAATAGAGAGCATTGGCACCAGCACCTTCATAGAGAGCACTGAGACCACACCAGCACTGAGTTAGAGAGCACTGACACCACACCAGCATCATGATAGAGAGCACTGACACCACACCAGCACCGTAATAGAGAGCACTGACACCAGCACCGTGATAGAGAGCACTGATGCCACATCAGCACCGTGATAGAGAGCACTGACACCAGCACTGTGATAGAGAGCACTGACACCAGCACCATGATAGAGAGCACTGAGACCACACCAACACCGAGATAGAGAGCACTGACACCACACCAGCACTGAGATAGAGAGCACTGACACCACACCAGCATCGTGATAGAGAGCACTGACACCACACCAGCACAGTGATAGAGAGCACTGACACCAGCACCGTGATAGAGAGCATTGATACCACATCAGCACCGTGATAGAGAACACTGACACCAGCACCAAGATAGAGAGCACTGACACCACACCAGCACTGTGATAGAGAGCACTGGCACCACACCAGCACCGAGATAGAAAGCAATGACACCAGCACCGAGATAGAGAGCACTGACACCAAACTAGCACCGTGATAGAGAGCACTGAACCCAGCACCGGGATAGAGAGCAATGACACCACACCAGCACTGAGATAGAGAGCACTGACACCACACCAGCATCGTGATAGAGAGCACTGACACCACACCAGCACCGTGATAGAGAGCACTGACACCAGCACCGTGATAGAGAGCATTGATACCACATCAGCACCGTGATAGAGAACACTGACACCAGCACCAAGATAGAGAGCACTGACACCACACCAGCACTGTGATAGAGAGCACTGGCACCACACCAGCACCGAGATAGAAAGCAATGACACCAGCACCGAGATAGAGAGCACTGACACCAAACAAGCACTGTGATAGAGAGCACTGACACCAGCACCGGGATAGAGAGCACTGACACCACACCAGCACTGAGATAGAGAGCACTGACACCACACCAGCATCATGATAGAGAGCACTGACACCACACCAGCACTGTGATAGAGAGCACTGACACCAGCACCAAGATAGAGAGCACTGACACCAGCACCATGATAGAGAGCACTGAGACCACACCAGCACCGGAATAGAGAGCACTGACACCACACCAGCACTGAGATAGAGAGCACTGACACCACACCAGCATCGTGATAGAGAGCACTGACACCACACCAGCACTGTGATAGAGAGCACTGACACCAGCACCGTGATAGAGAGCACTGATACCACATCAGCACCGTGATAGAGAACACTGACACCAGCACTGTGATAGAGAGCACTGACACCAGCACCGTGATAGAGAGCACTGACACCACACCAGCACCGAGATAGAGAGCACTGACACCAAACCAGCACCGTGATAGAGAGCACTGAAACCAGCAACGTGATAGAGAGCACTGACACCAGCACCGTGATAGAGAGCACTGAGACCACACCAGCAGCGAGTTAGAGAGCACTGACACCACACCAGCACCGTGATAGAGAGCACTGAGACCACACCAGCACCGAGATAGAGAGCAATGACACCAGCACATGATAGAGAGCACTGACACCAGCACCGTTATAGAGGGCACTGACACCAGCACTGTGATAGAGAGCACTGACACCAACACCACGATAGAGAGCACTGAGACCACACCAGCACCGAGATAGAGAGCCCTGACACCACACCAGCACCATGATAGAGAGCACTGACACCAGCACCATGATAGAGAGCACTGACACCGGCACCAAGATAGAGAGCACTGACACCAGCACTGAGATAGAGAGCACTGACACCACACCAGCACCGTGATAGAGAGCACTGACACTAGCACCGTGATAGAGAGCACTGACACCAGCACTGTGATAGAGAGCACTGAGACCACACCAGCACCGAGATAGAGAGCACTGACACCACACCAGCACCGTGATAGAGAGCACTGAGACCACACCAGCACCGCGATTGAGAGCAATGACACCAGCACCGTGATAGAGAGCACTGACACCAGCACCGTGATAGAGAGCACTGACACCAGCACCAAGATAGAGAGCAATCACACCACACCAGCACTGTGATAGAGAGCACTAACACCAGCACCATAATAGAGAGCATTGGCACCAGCACCTTCATAGAGAGCACTGAGACCACACCAGCACTGAGATAGAGAGCACTGACACCACACGAGAATCATGATAGAGAGCACTGACACCACACCAGCACCGTAATAGAGAGCACTGACACCAGCACCGTGATAGAGAGCACTGATACCACATCAGCACCGTGATAGAGAGCACTGACACCAGCACTGTGATAGAGAGCACTGACACCAGCACCATGATAGAGAGCACTGAGACCACACCAACACCGAGATAGAGAGCACTGGCACCACACCAGCACCGTGATAGAGAGCACTGACACCAGCACTGTGATAGAGAGCACTGAGGCCACACCAGCACCGAGATAGAGAGCACTGACACCACACCAGCACCGTGATAGAGAGCACTGAGACCACACCAGAACCGAGATAGAGAGCAATGACACCAGCACCATGATAGAGAGCACTGACACCAGCACTGTGATAGAGAGCACTGACACCAGCACTGTGATAGAGAGCACTGACACCAGCACCATGATAGAGAGCACTGAGACCACACCAGCACCGAGAGAGAGCACTGGCACCACACCAGCACTGTGATAGAGAGCACTGACACCAGAACCGTGATAGAGAGCACTAACACCACACCAGCACCATGATAGAGAGCACTGACACCAGCACCATGATAGAGAGCACTGACACCGGCACCGAGATAGAGAGCACTGACACCAGCACTGAGATAGACAGCACTGACACCACACCAGCACCGTGATAGAGAGCACTGACACTATCACCGTGATAGAGAGCACTGACACCAGCACTGTGATAGAGAGCACTGACACTAGCACCGTGATAGAGAGCACTGACACCAGCACTGTGATAGAGAGCACTGAGACCACACCAGCACCGAGATAGAGAGCACTGACACCACACCAGCACCGTGATAGAGAGCACTGAGACCACACCAGCACCGAGATAGAGAGCAATGACACCAGCACCGTGATAGAGAGCACTGACACCAGCACCGTGATAGAGAGCACTGACACCACACCAGCACCGTGATAGAGAGCACTGACACCGGCACCAAGATAGAGAGCGCTGACACCAGCACTGAGATAGAGAGCACTGACACCACACCAGCACCGTGATAGAGAGCACTGACACTAGCACCGTGATAGAGAGCACTGACACCAGCACTGTGATAGAGAGCACTGAGACCACACCAGCACCGAGATAGAGAGCACTGACACCACACCAGCACCGTGATAGAGAGCACTGAGACCACACCAGCACCGAGATAGAGAGCAATGACACCAGCACCGTGATAGAGAGCACTGACACCAGCACCATGATAGAGAGCACTGACACCAGCACCAAGATAGAGAGCAATCACACCACACCAGCACTGTGATAGAGAGCACTAACACCAGCACCGTAATAGAGAGCATTGGCACCAGCACCTTCATAGAGAGCACTGAGACCACACCAGCACTGAGATAGAGAGCACTGACACCACACCAGCATCATGATAGAGAGCACTGACACCACACCAGCACCGTAATAGAGAGCACTGACACCAGCACCGTGATAGAGAGCACTGACACCAGCACCAAGATAGAGAGCAATCACACCACACCAGCACTGTGATAGAGAGCACTAACACCAGCACCGTAATAGAGAGCATTGGCACCAGCACCTTCATAGAGAGCACTGAGACCACACCAGCACTGAGTTAGAGAGCACTGACACCACACCAGCATCATGATAGAGAGCACTGACACCACACCAGCACCGTAATAGAGAGCACTGACACCAGCACCGTGATAGAGAGCACTGATACCACATCAGCACCGTGATAGAGAGCACTGACACCAGCACTGTGATAGAGAGCACTGACACCAGCACCATGATAGAGAGCACTGAGACCACACCAACACCGAGATAGAGAGCACTGACACCACACCAGCACTGAGATAGAGAGCACTGACACCACACCAGCATCGTGATAGAGAGCACTGACACCACACCAGCACCGTGATAGAGAGCACTGACACCAGCACCGTGATAGAGAGCATTGATACCACATCAGCACCGTGATAGAGAACACTGACACCAGCACCAAGATAGAGAGCACTGACACCACACCAGCACTGTGATAGAGAGCACTGGCACCACACCAGCACCGAGATAGAAAGCAATGACACCAGCACCGAGATAGAGAGCACTGACACCAAACTAGCACCGTGATAGAGAGCACTGAACCCAGCACCGGGATAGAGAGCAATGACACCACACCAGCACTGAGATAGAGAGCACTGACACCACACCAGCATCGTGATAGAGAGCACTGACACCACACCAGCACCGTGATAGAGAGCACTGACACCAGCACCGTGATAGAGAGCATTGATACCACATCAGCACCGTGATAGAGAACACTGACACCAGCACCAAGATAGAGAGCACTGACACCACACCAGCACTGTGATAGAGAGCACTGGCACCACACCAGCACCGAGATAGAAAGCAATGACACCAGCACCGAGATAGAGAGCACTGACACCAAACAAGCACTGTGATAGAGAGCACTGACACCAGCACCGGGATAGAGAGCACTGACACCACACCAGCACTGAGATAGAGAGCACTGACACCACACCAGCATCATGATAGAGAGCACTGACACCACACCAGCACTGTGATAGAGAGCACTGACACCAGCACCAAGATAGAGAGCACTGACACCAGCACCATGATAGAGAGCACTGAGACCACACCAGCACCGGAATAGAGAGCACTGACACCACACCAGCACTGAGATAGAGAGCACTGACACCACACCAGCATCGTGATAGAGAGCACTGACACCACACCAGCACTGTGATAGAGAGCACTGACACCAGCACCGTGATAGAGAGCACTGATACCACATCAGCACCGTGATAGAGAACACTGACACCAGCACTGTGATAGAGAGCACTGACACCAGCACCGTGATAGAGAGCACTGGCACCACACCAGCACCGTGATAGAGAGCACTGACACCAGCACCGTGATAGAGAGCACTGACACCGGCACCAAGATAGAGAGCACTGACACCAGCACTGAGATAGAGAGCACTGAGACCACACCAGCACCGAGATAGAGAGCACTGGCACCACACCAGCACCGTGATAGAGAGCACTGACACCAGCACCGTGATAGAGAGCACTGACACCAGCACTGTGATAGAGAGCACTGAGGCCACACCAGCACTGAGATAGAGAGCACTGACACCACACCAGCACCGTGATAGAGAGCACTGACACCAGCACCGTGATAGAGATCACTGACACCGGCACCAAGATAGAGAGCACTGACACCAGCACTGAGATAGAGAGCACTGACACCACACCAGCACCGTGATAGAGAGCACTGACACTAGCACCGTGATAGAGAGCACTGACACCAGCACTGTGATAGAGAGCACTGAGACCACACCAGCACCGAGATAGAGAGCACTGACACCACACCAGCACCGTGATAGAGAGCACTGAGACCACACCAGCACCGCGATTGAGAGCAATGACACCAGCACCGTGATAGAGAGCACTGACACCAGCACCGTGATAGAGAGCACTGACACCAGCACCAAGATAGAGAGCAATCACACCACACCAGCACTGTGATAGAGAGCACTAACACCAGCACCGTAATAGAGAGCATTGGCACCAGCACCTTCATAGAGAGCACTGAGACCACACCAGCACTGAGATAGAGAGCACTGACACCACACCAGCATCATGATAGAGAGCACTGACACCACACCAGCACCGTAATAGAGAGCACTGACACCAGCACTGTGATAGAGAGCACTGATACCACATCAGCACCGTGATAGAGAGCACTGACACCAGCACTGTGATAGAGAGCACTGACACCAGCACCATGATAGAGAGCACTGAGACCACACCAACACCGAGATAGAGAGCACTGGCACCACACCAGCACCGTGATAGAGAGCACTGACACCAGCACTGTGATAGAGAGCACTGAGGCCACACCAGCACCGAGATAGAGAGCACTGACACCACACCAGCACCGTGATAGAGAGCACTGAGACCACACCAGAACCGAGATAGAGAGCAATGACACCAGCACCATGATAGAGAGCACTGACACCAGCACTGTGATAGAGAGCACTGACACCAGCACTGTGATAGAGAGCACTGACACCAGCACCATGATAGAGAGCACTGAGACCACACCAGCACCGAGAGAGAGCACTGGCACCACACCAGCACTGTGATAGAGAGCACTGACACCAGAACCGTGATCGAGAGCACTAACACCACACCAGCACCATGATAGAGAGCACTGACACCAGCACCATGATAGAGAGCACTGACACCGGCACCGAGATAGAGAGCACTGACACCAGCACTGAGATAGAGAGCACTGACACCACACCAGCACCGTGATAGAGAGCACTGACACTAGCACCGTGATAGAGAGCACTGACACCAGCACTGTGATAGAGAGCACTGACACTAGCACCGTGATAGAGAGCACTGACACCAGCACTGTGATAGAGAGCACTGAGACCACACCAGCACCGAGATAGAGAGCACTGACACCACACCAGCACCGTGATAGAGAGCACTGAGACCACACCAGCACCGAGATTGAGAGCAATGACACCAGCACCGTGATAGAGAGCACTGGCACCAGCACCGTGATAGAGAGCACTGACACCACACCAGCACCGTGACAGAGAGCACTGACACCGGCACCAAGGTAGAGAGCACTGACACCAGCACTGAGATAGAAAGCACTGACACCACACCAGCACCGTGATAGAGAGCACTGGCACTAGCACCGTGATAGAGAGCACTGACACCAGCACTGTGATAGAGAGCACTGAGACCACACCAGCACCGAGATAGAGAGCACTGACACCACACCAGCACCGTGATAGAGAGCACTGAGACAACACCAGCACCGAGATAGAGAGCAATGACACCAGCACCGTGATAGAGAGCACTGACACCAGCACCATGATAGAGAGCACTGACACCAGCACCAAGATAGAGAGAAATCACACCACACCAGCACTGTGATAGAGAGCACTAACACCAGCACCGTAATAGAGAGCATTGGCACCAGCACCTTCATAGAGAGCACTGAGACCACACCAGCACTGAGATAGAGACCACTGACACCACACCAGCATCATGATAGAGAGCACTGATACCACACCAGCACTGTAATAGAGAGCACTGACACCAGCACCATGATAGAGAGCACTGATACCACATCAGCACCGTGATAGAGAGCACTGACACCAGCACTGTGATAGAGAGCACTGACACCAGCACCATGATAGAGAGCACTGAGACCACACCAACACCGAGATAGAGAGCACTGACAGCACACCAGCACCGTGATAGAGAGCACTGACACCAGCACTGTGATAGAGAGCACTGAGGCCACATCAGCACCGAGATAGAGAGCACTGACACCACACCAGCACCGTGATAGAGAGCACTGAGACCACACCAGAACCGAGATAGAGAGCAATGACACCAGCACCATAATAGAGAGCACTGACACCAGCACTGTGATAGAGAGCACTGACACCAGCACTGTGATAGAGAGCACTGACAGCAGCACCATGATAGAGAGCACTGAGACCACACCAGCACCGAGAGAGAGCACTGGCACCACACCAGCACTGTGATAGAGAGCACTGACACCAGAACCGTGATAGAGAGCACTGACACCACACCAGCACCATGATAGAGAGCACTGGCACCAGCACCATGATAGAGAGCACTGACACCGGCACCGAGATAGAGAGCACTGACACCAGCACTGAGATAGAGAGCACTGACACCACACCAGCACCGTGATAGAGAGCACTGACACTAGCACCGTGATAGAGAGCACTGACACCAGCACTGTGATAGAGAGCACTGACACTAGCACCGTGATAGAGAGCACTGACACCAGCACTGTGATAGAGAGCACTGAGACCACACCAGCACCGAGATAGAGAGCACTGACACCACACCAGCACCGTGATAGAGAGCACTGAGACCACACCAGCACCGAGATAGAGAGCAATGACACCAGCACCGTGATAGAGAGCACTGACACCAGCACCGTGATAGAGAGCACTGACACCACACCAGCACCGTGATAGAGAGCACTGACACCGGCACCAAGATAGAGAGCACTGACACCAGCAGTGAGATAGAGAGCACTGACACCACACCAGCACCGTGATAGAGAGCACTGACACTAGCACCGTGATAGAGAGCACTGACACCAGCACTGTGATAGAGAGCACTGAGACCACACCAGCACCGAGATAGAGAGCACTGACACCAGCACCGTTATAGAGAGCACTGACACCAGCACTGTGATAGAGAGCACTGACACCAGCACCAAGATAGAGAGCAATCACACCACACCAGCACTGTGATAGAGAGCACTAACACCATCACCGTAATAGAGAGCATTGGCACCAGCACCTTCATAGAGAGCACTGAGACCACACCAGCACTGAGATAGAGAGCACTGACACCACACCAGCATCATGCTAGAGAGCACTGACACCACACCAGCACCGTAATAGAGAGCACTGACACCAGCACCGTGATAGAGAGCACTGATACCACATCAGCACCATGATAGAGAGCACTGACACCAGCACTGTGATAGAGGGCACTGACACCAGCACCATGATAGAGAGCACTGAGACCACACCAACACCGAGATAGAGAGCACTGGCTCCACACCAGCACCGTGATAGAGAGCACTGACACCAGCACCGTGATAGAGAGCACTGACACCTCACCAGCACCATGATAGAGAGCACTGACACCAGCACCGTGATAGAGAGCACTGACACCACACCAGCACCGAGATAGAGAGCACTGACACCAAACCAGCACCGTGATAGAGAGCACTGAAACCAGCAACGTGATAGAGAGCACTGACACCAGCACCGTGATAGAGAGCACTGAGACCACACCAGCAGCGAGTTAGAGAGCACTGACACCACACCAGCACCGTGATAGAGAGCACTGAGACCACACCAGCACCGAGATAGAGAGCAATGACACCAGCACATGATAGAGAGCACTGACACCAGCACCGTTATAGAGGGCACTGACACCAGCACTGTGATAGAGAGCACTGACACCAACACCACGATAGAGAGCACTGAGACCACACCAGCACCGAGATAGAGAGCCCTGACACCACACCAGCACCATGATAGAGAGCACTGACACCAGCACCATGATAGAGAGCACTGACACCGGCACCAAGATAGAGAGCACTGACACCAGCACTGAGATAGAGAGCACTGACACCACACCAGCACCGTGATAGAGAGCACTGACACTAGCACCGTGATAGAGAGCACTGACACCAGCACAGTGATAGAGAGCACTGACACCACACCAGCACCGTGATAGAGAGCACTGACACTATCACCGTGATAGAGAGCACTGACACCAGCACTGTGATAGAGAGCACTGACACTAGCACCGTGATAGAGAGCACTGACACCAGCACTGTGATAGAGAGCACTGAGACCACACCAGCACCGAGATAGAGAGCACTGACACCACACCAGCACCGTGATAGAGAGCACTGAGACCACACCAGCACCGAGATAGAGAGCAATGACACCAGCACCGTGATAGAGAGCACTGACACCAGCACCGTGATAGAGAGCACTGACACCACACCAGCACCGTGATAGAGAGCACTGACACCGGCACCAAGATAGAGAGCGCTGACACCAGCACTGAGATAGAGAGCACTGACACCACACCAGCACCGTGATAGAGAGCACTGACACTAGCACCGTGATAGAGAGCACTGACACCAGCACTGTGATAGAGAGCACTGAGACCACACCAGCACCGAGATAGAGAGCACTGACACCACACCAGCACCGTGATAGAGAGCACTGAGACCACACCAGCACCGAGATAGAGAGCAATGACACCAGCACCGTGATAGAGAGCACTGACACCAGCACCATGATAGAGAGCACTGACACCAGCACCAAGATAGAGAGCAATCACACCACACCAGCACTGTGATAGAGAGCACTAACACCAGCACCGTAATAGAGAGCATTGGCACCAGCACCTTCATAGAGAGCACTGAGACCACACCAGCACTGAGATAGAGAGCACTGACACCACACCAGCATCATGATAGAGAGCACTGACACCACACCAGCACCGTAATAGAGAGCACTGACACCAGCACCGTGATAGAGAGCACTGACACCAGCACCAAGATAGAGAGCAATCACACCACACCAGCACTGTGATAGAGAGCACTAACACCAGCACCGTAATAGAGAGCATTGGCACCAGCACCTTCATAGAGAGCACTGAGACCACACCAGCACTGAGTTAGAGAGCACTGACACCACACCAGCATCATGATAGAGAGCACTGACACCACACCAGCACCGTAATAGAGAGCACTGACACCAGCACCGTGATAGAGAGCACTGATACCACATCAGCACCGTGATAGAGAGCACTGACACCAGCACTGTGATAGAGAGCACTGACACCAGCACCATGATAGAGAGCACTGAGACCACACCAACACCGAGATAGAGAGCACTGACACCACACCAGCACTGAGATAGAGAGCACTGACACCACACCAGCATCGTGATAGAGAGCACTGACACCACACCAGCACCGTGATAGAGAGCACTGACACCAGCACCGTGATAGAGAGCATTGATACCACATCAGCACCGTGATAGAGAACACTGACACCAGCACCAAGATAGAGAGCACTGACACCACACCAGCACTGTGATAGAGAGCACTGGCACCACACCAGCACCGAGATAGAAAGCAATGACACCAGCACCGAGATAGAGAGCACTGACACCAAACTAGCACCGTGATAGAGAGCACTGAACCCAGCACCGGGATAGAGAGCAATGACACCACACCAGCACTGAGATAGAGAGCACTGACACCACACCAGCATCGTGATAGAGAGCACTGACACCACACCAGCACCGTGATAGAGAGCACTGACACCAGCACCGTGATAGAGAGCATTGATACCACATCAGCACCGTGATAGAGAACACTGACACCAGCACCAAGATAGAGAGCACTGACACCACACCAGCACTGTGATAGAGAGCACTGGCACCACACCAGCACCGAGATAGAAAGCAATGACACCAGCACCGAGATAGAGAGCACTGACACCAAACAAGCACTGTGATAGAGAGCACTGACACCAGCACCGGGATAGAGAGCACTGACACCACACCAGCACTGAGATAGAGAGCACTGACACCACACCAGCATCATGATAGAGAGCACTGACACCACACCAGCACTGTGATAGAGAGCACTGACACCAGCACCAAGATAGAGAGCACTGACACCAGCACCATGATAGAGAGCACTGAGACCACACCAGCACCGGAATAGAGAGCACTGACACCACACCAGCACTGAGATAGAGAGCACTGACACCACACCAGCATCGTGATAGAGAGCACTGACACCACACCAGCACTGTGATAGAGAGCACTGACACCAGCACCGTGATAGAGAGCACTGATACCACATCAGCACCGTGATAGAGAACACTGACACCAGCACTGTGATAGAGAGCACTGACACCAGCACCGTGATAGAGAGCACTGGCACCACACCAGCACCGTGATAGAGAGCACTGACACCAGCACCGTGATAGAGAGCACTGACACCGGCACCAAGATAGAGAGCACTGACACCAGCACTGAGATAGAGAGCACTGAGACCACACCAGCACCGAGATAGAGAGCACTGGCACCACACCAGCACCGTGATAGAGAGCACTGACACCAGCACCGTGATAGAGAGCACTGACACCAGCACTGTGATAGAGAGCACTGAGGCCACACCAGCACTGAGATAGAGAGCACTGACACCACACCAGCACCGTGATAGAGAGCACTGACACCAGCACCGTGATAGAGATCACTGACACCGGCACCAAGATAGAGAGCACTGACACCAGCACTGAGATAGAGAGCACTGACACCACACCAGCACCGTGATAGAGAGCACTGACACTAGCACCGTGATAGAGAGCACTGACACCAGCACTGTGATAGAGAGCACTGAGACCACACCAGCACCGAGATAGAGAGCACTGACACCACACCAGCACCGTGATAGAGAGCACTGAGACCACACCAGCACCGCGATTGAGAGCAATGACACCAGCACCGTGATAGAGAGCACTGACACCAGCACCGTGATAGAGAGCACTGACACCAGCACCAAGATAGAGAGCAATCACACCACACCAGCACTGTGATAGAGAGCACTAACACCAGCACCGTAATAGAGAGCATTGGCACCAGCACCTTCATAGAGAGCACTGAGACCACACCAGCACTGAGATAGAGAGCACTGACACCACACCAGCATCATGATAGAGAGCACTGACACCACACCAGCACCGTAATAGAGAGCACTGACACCAGCACTGTGATAGAGAGCACTGATACCACATCAGCACCGTGATAGAGAGCACTGACACCAGCACTGTGATAGAGAGCACTGACACCAGCACCATGATAGAGAGCACTGAGACCACACCAACACCGAGATAGAGAGCACTGGCACCACACCAGCACCGTGATAGAGAGCACTGACACCAGCACTGTGATAGAGAGCACTGAGGCCACACCAGCACCGAGATAGAGAGCACTGACACCACACCAGCACCGTGATAGAGAGCACTGAGACCACACCAGAACCGAGATAGAGAGCAATGACACCAGCACCATGATAGAGAGCACTGACACCAGCACTGTGATAGAGAGCACTGACACCAGCACTGTGATAGAGAGCACTGACACCAGCACCATGATAGAGAGCACTGAGACCACACCAGCACCGAGAGAGAGCACTGGCACCACACCAGCACTGTGATAGAGAGCACTGACACCAGAACCGTGATCGAGAGCACTAACACCACACCAGCACCATGATAGAGAGCACTGACACCAGCACCATGATAGAGAGCACTGACACCGGCACCGAGATAGAGAGCACTGACACCAGCACTGAGATAGAGAGCACTGACACCACACCAGCACCGTGATAGAGAGCACTGACACTAGCACCGTGATAGAGAGCACTGACACCAGCACTGTGATAGAGAGCACTGACACTAGCACCGTGATAGAGAGCACTGACACCAGCACTGTGATAGAGAGCACTGAGACCACACCAGCACCGAGATAGAGAGCACTGACACCACACCAGCACCGTGATAGAGAGCACTGAGACCACACCAGCACCGAGATTGAGAGCAATGACACCAGCACCGTGATAGAGAGCACTGGCACCAGCACCGTGATAGAGAGCACTGACACCACACCAGCACCGTGACAGAGAGCACTGACACCGGCACCAAGGTAGAGAGCACTGACACCAGCACTGAGATAGAAAGCACTGACACCACACCAGCACCGTGATAGAGAGCACTGGCACTAGCACCGTGATAGAGAGCACTGACACCAGCACTGTGATAGAGAGCACTGAGACCACACCAGCACCGAGATAGAGAGCACTGACACCACACCAGCACCGTGATAGAGAGCACTGAGACAACACCAGCACCGAGATAGAGAGCAATGACACCAGCACCGTGATAGAGAGCACTGACACCAGCACCATGATAGAGAGCACTGACACCAGCACCAAGATAGAGAGAAATCACACCACACCAGCACTGTGATAGAGAGCACTAACACCAGCACCGTAATAGAGAGCATTGGCACCAGCACCTTCATAGAGAGCACTGAGACCACACCAGCACTGAGATAGAGACCACTGACACCACACCAGCATCATGATAGAGAGCACTGATACCACACCAGCACTGTAATAGAGAGCACTGACACCAGCACCATGATAGAGAGCACTGATACCACATCAGCACCGTGATAGAGAGCACTGACACCAGCACTGTGATAGAGAGCACTGACACCAGCACCATGATAGAGAGCACTGAGACCACACCAACACCGAGATAGAGAGCACTGACAGCACACCAGCACCGTGATAGAGAGCACTGACACCAGCACTGTGATAGAGAGCACTGAGGCCACATCAGCACCGAGATAGAGAGCACTGACACCACACCAGCACCGTGATAGAGAGCACTGAGACCACACCAGAACCGAGATAGAGAGCAATGACACCAGCACCATAATAGAGAGCACTGACACCAGCACTGTGATAGAGAGCACTGACACCAGCACTGTGATAGAGAGCACTGACAGCAGCACCATGATAGAGAGCACTGAGACCACACCAGCACCGAGAGAGAGCACTGGCACCACACCAGCACTGTGATAGAGAGCACTGACACCAGAACCGTGATAGAGAGCACTGACACCACACCAGCACCATGATAGAGAGCACTGGCACCAGCACCATGATAGAGAGCACTGACACCGGCACCGAGATAGAGAGCACTGACACCAGCACTGAGATAGAGAGCACTGACACCACACCAGCACCGTGATAGAGAGCACTGACACTAGCACCGTGATAGAGAGCACTGACACCAGCACTGTGATAGAGAGCACTGACACTAGCACCGTGATAGAGAGCACTGACACCAGCACTGTGATAGAGAGCACTGAGACCACACCAGCACCGAGATAGAGAGCACTGACACCACACCAGCACCGTGATAGAGAGCACTGAGACCACACCAGCACCGAGATAGAGAGCAATGACACCAGCACCGTGATAGAGAGCACTGACACCAGCACCGTGATAGAGAGCACTGACACCACACCAGCACCGTGATAGAGAGCACTGACACCGGCACCAAGATAGAGAGCACTGACACCAGCAGTGAGATAGAGAGCACTGACACCACACCAGCACCGTGATAGAGAGCACTGACACTAGCACCGTGATAGAGAGCACTGACACCAGCACTGTGATAGAGAGCACTGAGACCACACCAGCACCGAGATAGAGAGCACTGACACCAGCACCGTTATAGAGAGCACTGACACCAGCACTGTGATAGAGAGCACTGACACCAGCACCAAGATAGAGAGCAATCACACCACACCAGCACTGTGATAGAGAGCACTAACACCATCACCGTAATAGAGAGCATTGGCACCAGCACCTTCATAGAGAGCACTGAGACCACACCAGCACTGAGATAGAGAGCACTGACACCACACCAGCATCATGCTAGAGAGCACTGACACCACACCAGCACCGTAATAGAGAGCACTGACACCAGCACCGTGATAGAGAGCACTGATACCACATCAGCACCATGATAGAGAGCACTGACACCAGCACTGTGATAGAGGGCACTGACACCAGCACCATGATAGAGAGCACTGAGACCACACCAACACCGAGATAGAGAGCACTGGCTCCACACCAGCACCGTGATAGAGAGCACTGACACCAGCACCGTGATAGAGAGCACTGACACCTCACCAGCACCATGATAGAGAGCACTGACACCAGCACCGTGATAGAGAGCACTGACACCACACCAGCACCGAGATAGAGAGCACTGACACCAAACCAGCACCGTGATAGAGAGCACTGAAACCAGCAACGTGATAGAGAGCACTGACACCAGCACCGTGATAGAGAGCACTGAGACCACACCAGCAGCGAGTTAGAGAGCACTGACACCACACCAGCACCGTGATAGAGAGCACTGAGACCACACCAGCACCGAGATAGAGAGCAATGACACCAGCACATGATAGAGAGCACTGACACCAGCACCGTTATAGAGGGCACTGACACCAGCACTGTGATAGAGAGCACTGACACCAACACCACGATAGAGAGCACTGAGACCACACCAGCACCGAGATAGAGAGCCCTGACACCACACCAGCACCATGATAGAGAGCACTGACACCAGCACCATGATAGAGAGCACTGACACCGGCACCAAGATAGAGAGCACTGACACCAGCACTGAGATAGAGAGCACTGACACCACACCAGCACCGTGATAGAGAGCACTGACACTAGCACCGTGATAGAGAGCACTGACACCAGCACAGTGATAGAGAGCACTGAGACCACACCAGCACCGAGATAGAGAGCACTGACACCACACCAGCACCGTGATAGAGAGCACTGAGACCACACCAGCACCGCGATTGAGAGCAATGACACCAGCACCGTGATAGAGAGCACTGACACCAGCACCGTGATAGAGAGCACTGACACCAGCACCAAGATAGAGAGCAATCACACCACACCAGCACTGTGATAGAGAGCACTAACACCAGCACCATAATAGAGAGCATTGGCACCAGCACCTTCATAGAGAGCACTGAGACCACACCAGCACTGAGATAGAGAGCACTGACACCACACGAGCATCATGATAGAGAGCACTGACACCACACCAGCACCGTAATAGAGAGCACTGACACCAGCACCGTGATAGAGAGCACTGATACCACAT
Organism: Lithobates pipiens; assembly: GCF_037356315.1. NCBI lineage: Eukaryota > Metazoa > Chordata > Amphibia > Anura > Ranidae > Lithobates > Lithobates pipiens. The sequence continues at coordinate 603,101,248 of NW_027507748.1, read as the reverse complement.
CAGCACCGTGATAGAGAGCACTGACACCAGCACTGTGATAGAGAGCACTGACACCAGCACCATGATAGAGAGCACTGAGACCACACCAACACCGAGATAGAGAGCACTGGCACCACACCAGCACCGTGATAGAGAGCACTGACACCAGCACTGTGATAGAGAGCACTGAGGCCACACCAGCACCGAGATAGAGAGCACTGACACCACACCAGCACCGTGATAGAGAGCACTGAGACCACACCAGAACCGAGATAGAGAGCAATGACACCAGCACCATGATAGAGAGCACTGACACCAGCACTGTGATAGAGAGCACTGACACCAGCACTGTGATAGAGAGCACTGACACCAGCACCATGATAGAGAGCACTGAGACCACACCAGCACCGAGAGAGAGCACTGGCACCACACCAGCACTGTGATAGAGAGCACTGACACCAGAACCGTGATAGAGAGCACTAACACCACACCAGCACCATGATAGAGAGCACTGACACCAGCACCATGATAGAGAGCACTGACACCGGCACCGAGATAGAGAGCACTGACACCAGCACTGAGATAGAGAGCACTGACACCACACCAGCACCGTGATAGAGAGCACTGACACTAGCACCGTGATAGAGAGCACTGACACCAGCACTGTGATAGAGAGCACTGACACTAGCACCGTGATAGAGAGCACTGACACCAGCACTGTGATAGAGAGCACTGAGACCACACCAGCACCGAGATAGAGAGCACTGACACCACACCAGCACCGTGATAGAGAGCACTGAGACCACACCAGCACCGAGATAGAGAGCAATGACACCAGCACCGTGATAGAGAGCACTGACACCAGCACCGTGATAGAGAGCACTGACACCACACCAGCACCGTGATAGAGAGCACTGACACCGGCACCAAGATAGAGAGCACTGACACCAGCACTGAGATAGAGAGCACTGACACCACACCAGCACCGTGATAGAGAGCACTGACACTAGCACCGTGATAGAGAGCACTGACACCAGCACTGTGATAGAGAGCACTGAGACCACACCAGCACCGAGATAGAGAGCACTGACACCACACCAGCACCGTGATAGAGAGCACTGAGACCACACCAGCACCGAGATAGAGAGCAATGACACCAGCACCGTGATAGAGAGCACTGACACCAGCACCATGATAGAGAGCACTGACACCAGCACCAAGATAGAGAGCAATCACACCACACCAGCACTGTGATAGAGAGCACTAACACCAGCACCGTAATAGAGAGCATTGGCACCAGCACCTTCATAGAGAGCACTGAGACCACACCAGCACTGAGATAGAGAGCACTGACACCACACCAGCATCATGATAGAGAGCACTGACACCACACCAGCACCGTAATAGAGAGCACTGACACCAGCACCGTGATAGAGAGCACTGACACCAGCACCAAGATAGAGAGCAATCACACCACACCAGCACTGTGATAGAGAGCACTAACACCAGCACCGTAATAGAGAGCATTGGCACCAGCACCTTCATAGAGAGCACTGAGACCACACCAGCACTGAGTTAGAGAGCACTGACACCACACCAGCATCATGATAGAGAGCACTGACACCACACCAGCACCGTAATAGAGAGCACTGACACCAGCACCGTGATAGAGAGCACTGATACCACATCAGCACCGTGATAGAGAGCACTGACACCAGCACTGTGATAGAGAGCACTGACACCAGCACCATGATAGAGAGCACTGAGACCACACCAACACCGAGATAGAGAGCACTGGCACCACACCAGCACCGTGATAGAGAGCACTGACACCAGCACTGTGATAGAGAGCACTGAGGCCACACCAGCACCGAGATAGAGAGCACTGACACCACACCAGCACCGTGATAGAGAGCACTGAGACCACACCAGAACCGAGATAGAGAGCAATGACACCAGCACCATGATAGAGAGCACTGACACCAGCACTGTGATAGAGAGCACTGACACCAGCACTGTGATAGAGAGCACTGACACCAGCACCATGATAGAGAGCACTGAGACCACACCAGCACCGAGAGAGAGCACTGGCACCACACCAGCACCGTGATAGAGAGCACTGACACCAGAACCGTGATAGAGAGCACTAACACCACACCAGCACCATGATAGAGAGCACTGACACCAGCACCATGATAGAGAGCACTGACACCGGCACCGAGATAGAGAGCACTGACACCAGCACTGAGATAGAGAGCACTGACACCACACCAGCACCGTGATAGAGAGCACTGACACTAGCACCGTGATAGAGAGCACTGACACCAGCACTGTGATAGAGAGCACTGACACTAGCACCGTGATAGAGAGCACTGACACCAGCACTGTGATAGAGAGCACTGAGACCACACCAGCACCGAGATAGAGAGAACTGACACCACACCAGCACCGTGATAGAGAGCACTGAGACCACACCAGCACCGAGATAGAGAGCAATGACACCAGCACCGTGATAGAGAGCACTGACACCAGCACCGTGATAGAGAGCACTGACACCACACCAGCACCGTGATAGAGAGCACTGACACCAGCACCAAGATAGAGAGCAATCCCACTACACCAGCACTGTGATAGAGAGCACTAACACCAGCACCGTAATAGAGAGCATTGGCACCAGCACCTTCATAGAGAGCACTGAGACCACACCAGCACTGAGATAGAGAGCACTGACACCACACCAGCATCATGATATAGAGCACTAACACCACATCAGCACCGTGATAGAGAGCACTGACACCAGCACCGTGATAGAGAGCACTGATACCACATCAGCACCGTGATAGAGAGCACTGACACCAGCACCATGATAGAGAGCACTGAGACCACACCAACACCGAGATAGAGAGCACTGGCTCCACACCAGCACCGTGATAGAGAGCACTGACACCAGCACCGTGATAGAGAGCACTGACACCACACCAGCACCATGATAGAGAGCACTGACACCAGCACCGTGATAGAGAGCACTGACACCACACCAGCTCCGAGATAGAGAGCACTGACACCAAACCAGCACCGTGATAGAGAGCACTGAAACCAGCAACGTGATAGAGAGCATTGACACCAGCACCGTGATAGAGAGCACTGAGACCACACCAGCAGCGAGTTAGAGAGCACTGACACCACACCAGCACCATGATAGAGAGCACTGAGACCACACCAGCACTGAGATAGAGAGCACTGACACCACACCAGCACCGTTATAGAGAACACTGACACCATCACCGTGATAGAGAGCACTGACACCAGACTAGCACCGTGATAGAGAGCACTGACACCAGCACCGTGATAGAGAACACTGACACCAGCACCGTGATAGAGAGCATTGAGACCACACCAGCACCGAGATAGAGAGCACTGACACCAGCACCGAGATAGAGAGCACTGACACCAGCACCATGATAGAGAGCACTGTGACCACACCAGCACCGAGATAGAGAGCACTGAGACCACACCAGCACTGTGATAGAGAGCACTGAGACCACACCAGCACCGAGATAGAAAGCAATGACACCAGCACCGAGATAGAGAGCACTGACACCAAACTAGCACCGTGATAGAGAGCACTGACACCAGCACCGGGATAGAGAGCACTGACACCACACCAGCACTGAGATAGAGAGCACTGACACCACACCAGCATCGTGATAGAGAGCACTGACACCACACCAGCACCGTGATAGAGAGCACTGACACCAGCACCGTGATAGAGAGCATTGATACCACATCAGCACCGTGATAGAGAACACTGACACCAGCACCAAGATAGAGAGCACTGACACCACACCAGCACTGTGATAGAGAGCACTGAGAACACACCAGCACCGAGATAGAAAGCAATGACACCAGCACCGAGATAGAGAGCACTGACACCAAACAAGCACTGTGATAGAGAGCACTGACACCAGCACCGGGATAGAGAGCACTGACACCACACCAGCACTGAGATAGAGAGCACTGACACCACACCAGCATCGTGATAGAGAGCACTGACACCACACCAGCACTGTGATAGAGAGCACTGACACCAGCACCAAGATAGAGAGCACTGACACCAGCACCATGATAGAGAGCACTGAGACCACACCAGCACTGTGATAGAGAGCACTGAGACCACACCAGCACCGAGATAGAAAGCAATGACACCAGCACCGAGATAGAGAGCACTGACACCAAACTAGCACCGTGATAGAGAGCACTGGCACCAGCACCGGGATAGAGAGCACTGACACCACACCAGCACTGAGATAGAGAGCACTGACACCACACCAGCATCGTGATGGAGAGCACTGACACCACACCAGCACCGTGATAGAGAGCACTGACACCAGCACCGTGATAGAGAGCATTGATACCACATCAGCACCGTGATAGAGAACACTGACACCAGCACCAAGATAGAGAGCACTGACACCACACCAGCACTGTGATAGAGAGCACTGAGAACACACCAGCACCGAGATAGAAAGCAATGACACCAGCACCGAGATAGAGAGCACTGACACCAAACAAGCACTGTGATAAAGAGCACTGACACCAGCACCGGGATAGAGAGCACTGACACCACACCAGCACTGAGATAGAGAGCACTGACACCACACCAGTATCGTGATAGAGAGCACTGACACCACACCAGCACTGTGATAGAGAGCACTGACACCAGCACCAAGATAGAGAGCACTGACACCAGCACCATGATAGAGAGCACTGAGACCACACCAGCACCGGAATAGAGAGCACTGACACCACACCAGCACTGAGATAGAAAGCACTGACACCACACCAGCATCGTGATAGAGAGCACTGACACCACACCAGCACTGTGATAGAGAGCACTGACACCAGCACCGTGATAGAGAGCACTGATACCACATCAGCACCGTGATAGAGAACACTGACACCAGCACTGTGATAGAGAGCACTGACACCAGCACCGTGATAGAAAGCACTGAGACCACTCCAGCACCGAGATAGAGAGCACTGGCACCACACCAGCACCGTGATAGAGAGCACTGACACCAGCACCGTGATAGAGAGCACTGACACCAGCACTGTGATAGAGAGCACTGAGGCCACACCAGCACCGAGATAGAGAGCACTGACACCACACCAGCACCGTGATAGAGAGCACTGACACCAGCACCGTGATAGAGAGCACTGACACCAGCACTGTGATAGAGAGCACTGAGGCCACACCAGCACCGAGATAGAGAGCACTGACACCACACCAGCACCGTGATAGAGAGCACTGAGACCACACCAGCACCGAGAGAGAGAGCAATGACACCAGCACATGATAGAGAGCACTGACACCAGCACCGTTATAGAGGGCACTGACACCAGCACTGTGATAGAGAGCACTGACACCAGCACCACGATAGAGAGCACTGAGACCACACCAGCACCGAGATAGAGAGCCCTGGCACCACACCAGCACCATGATAGAGAGCACTGACACCAGCACCATGATAGAGAGCACTGACACCGGCACCAAGATAGAGAGCACTGACACCAGCACTGAGATAGAGAGCACTGACACCACACCAGCACCGTGATAGAGAGCACTGACACTAGCACCGTGATAGAGAGCACTGACACCAGCACTGTGATAGAGAGCACTGAGACCACACCAGCACCGAGATAGAGAGCACTGACACCACACCAGCACCGTGATAGAGAGCACTGAGACCACACCAGCACCGCGATTGAGAGCAATGACACCAGCACCGTGATAGAGAGCACTGACACCAGCACCGTGATAGAGAGCACTGACACCAGCACCAAGATAGAGAGCAATCACACCACACCAGCACTGTGATAGAGAGCACTAACACCAGCACCGTAATAGAGAGCATTGGCACCAGCACCTTCATAGAGAGCACTGAGACCACACCAGCACTGAGATAGAGAGCACTGACACCACACCAGCATCATGATAGAGAGCACTGACACCACACCAGCACCGTAATAGAGAGCACTGACACCAGCACCGTGATAGAGAGCACTGATACCACATCAGCACCGTGATAGAGAGCACTGACACCAGCACTGTGATAGAGAGCACTGACACCAGCACCATGATAGAGAGCACTGAGACCACACCAACACCGAGATAGAGAGCACTGGCACCACACCAGCACCGTGATAGAGAGCACTGAGGCCACACCAGCACCGAGATAGAGAGCACTGACACCACACCAGCACCGTGATAGAGAGCACTGAGACCACACCAGAACCGAGATAGAGAGCAATGACACCAGCACCATGATAGAGAGCACTGACACCAGCACTGTGATAGAGAGCACTGACACCAGCACTGTGATAGAGAGCACTGACACCAGCACCATGATAGAGAGCACTGAGACCACACCAGCACCGAGAGAGAGCACTGGCACCACACCAGCACTGTGATAGGGAGCACTGACACCAGAACCATGATAGAGAGCACTAACACCACTCCAGCACCATGATAGAGAGCACTGACACCAGCACCATGATAGAGAGCAGTGACACCGGCACCGAGATAGAGAGCACTGACACCAGCACTGAGATAGAGAGCACTGACACCACACCAGCACCGTGATAGAGAGCACTGACACTAGCACCGTGATAGAGAGCACTGACACCAGCACTGTGATAGAGAGCACTGACACTAGCACCGTGATAGAGAGCACTGACACCAGCACTGTGATAGAGAGCACTGAGACCACACTGGCACCGAGATAGAGAGCACTGACACCACACCAGCACCGTGATAGAGAGCACTGAGACCACACCAGCACCGAGATAGAGAGCAATGACACCAGCACCGTGATAGAGAGCACTGGCACCAGCACCGTGATAGAGAGGACTGACACCACACCAGCACCGTGATAGAGAGCACTGACACCGGCACCAAGATAGAGAGCACTGACACCAGCACTGAGATAGAGAGCACTGACACAACACCAGCACCGTGATAGAGAGCACTGACACTAGCACCGTGATAGAGAGCACTGACACCAGCACTGTGATAGAGAGCACTGAGACCACACCAGCACCGAGATAGAGAGCACTGACACCACACCAGCACCGTGATAGAGAGCACTGAGACCACACCAGCACCGAGATAGAGAGCACTGACACCAGCACCATGATAGAGAGCACTGAGACCACACCAGCACCGAGATAGAGAGCACTGAGACCACACCAGCACTGTGATAGAGAGCACTGAGACCACACCAGCACCGAGATAGAAAGCAATGACACCAGCACCGAGATAGAGAGCACTGACACCAAACTAGCACCGTGATAGAGAGCACTGACACCAGCACCGGGATAGAGAGCACTGACAGCACACCAGCACTGAGATAGAGAGCACTGACACCACACCAGCATCGTGATAGAGAGCACTGACACCACACCAGCACCGTGATAGAGAGCACTGACACCAGCACCGTGATAGAGAGCATTGATACCACATCAGCACCGTGATAGAGAACACTGACACCAGCACCAAGATATAGAGCACTGACACCACACCAGCACTGTGATAGAGAGCACTGAGACCACACCAGCACCGAGATAGAAAGCAATGACACCAGCACCGAGATAGAGAGCACTGACACCAAACAAGCACTGTGATAGAGAGCACTGACACCACACCAGCACTGAGATAGAGAGCACTGACACCACACCAGCATCGTGATAGAGAGCACTGACACCACACCAGCACTGTGATAGAGAGCACTGACACCAGCACCAAGATAGAGAGCAATGACACCAGCACCATGATAGAGAGCACTGAGACCACACCAGCACCGGGATAGAGAGCACTGACACCAGCACTGTGATAGAGAGCACTGACACGAGCACCGTGATAGAGAGCATTGATACCACATCAGCACCGTGATAGAGAACACTGACACCAGCACCAAGATAGAGAGCACTGACACCACACCAGCACTGTGATAGAGAGCACTGAGACCACACCAGCACCGAGATAGAAAGCAATGACACCAGCACCGAGATAGAGAGCACTGACACCAAACAAGCACTGTGATAGAGAGCACTGACACCACACCAGCACTGAGATAGAGAGCACTGACACCACACCAGCATCGTGATAGAGAGCACTGACACCACACCAGCACTGTGATAGAGAGCACTGACACCAGCACCAAGATAGAGAGCACTGACACCAGCACCATGATAGAGAGCACTGAGACCACACCAGCACCGGGATAGAGAGCACTGACACCACACCAGCACTGAGATAGAGAGCACTGACACCACACCAGCATCGTGATAGAGAGCACTGACACCACACCAGCACTGTGATAGAGAGCACTGACACCAGCACCGTGATAGAGAGCACTGATACCACATCAGCACCGTGATAGAGAACACTGACACCAGCACTGTGATAGAGAGCACTGACACCAGCACCGTGATAGAGAGCACTGAGACCACACCAGCACCGAGATAGAGAGCACTGGCACCACACCAGCACCGTGATAGAGAGCACTGACACCAGCACCGTGATAGAGAGCACTGACACCAGCACTGTGATAGAGAGCACTGAGGCCACACCAGCACCGAGATAGAGAGCACTGACACCACACCAGCACCGTGATAGAGAGCACCGACACCAGCACCGTGATAGAGAGCACTGACACCAGCACCGTGATAGAGAGCACTGAGGCCACACCAGCACCGAGATAGAGAGCACTGACACCACACCAGCACCGTGATAGAGAGCACTGAGACCCTACCAGCACCGAGATAGAGAGCAATGACACCAGCACATGATAGAGAGCACTGACACCAGCACCGTTATAGAGGGCACTGACACCAGCACTGTGATAGAGAGCACTGACACCATCACCACGATAGAGAGCACTGAGACCACACCAGCACCGAGATAGAGAGCCCTGGCACCACACCAGCACCATGATAGAGAGCACTGACACCAGCACCATGATAGAGAGCACTGACACCGGCACCAAGATAGAGAGCACTGACACCAGCACTGAGATAGAGAGCACTGACACCACACCAGCACCGTGATAGAGAGCACTGACACTAGCACCGTGATAGAGAGCACTGACACCAGCACTGTGATAGAGAGCACTGAGACCACACCAGCACCGAGATAGAGAGCACTGACACCACACCAGCACCGCGATTGAGAGCAATGACACCAGCACCGTGATAGAGAGCACTGACACCAGCACCGTGATAGAGAGCACTGACACCAGCACCAAGATAGAGAGCAATCACACCACACCAGCACTGTGATAGAGAGCACTAACACCAGCACCATAATAGAGAGCATTGGCACCAGCACCTTCATAGAGAGCACTGAGACCACACCAGCACTGAGATAGAGAGCACTGACACCACACCAGCATCATGATAGAGAGCACTGACACCACACCAGCACCGTAATAGAGAGCACTGACACCAGCACCGTGATAGAGAGCACTGATACCACATCAGCACGTGATAGAGAGCACTGACACCAGCACTGTGATAGAGAGCACTGACACCAGCACCATGATAAAGAGCACTGAGACCACACCAACACCGAGATAGAGAGCACTGGCACCACACCAGCACCGTGATAGAGAGCACTGACACCAGCACTGTGATAGAGAGCACTGAGGCCACACCAGCACCGAGATAGAGAGCACTGACACCACACCAGCACCGTGATAGAGAGCACTGAGACCACAACAGAACCGAGATAGAGAGCAATGACACCAGCACCATGATAGAGAGCACTGACACCAGCACTCTGATAGAGAGCACTGACACCAGCACTGTGATAGAGAGCACTGACACCAGCACCATGATAGAGAGCACTGAGACCACACCAGCACCGAGAGAGAGCACTGGCACCACACCAGCACTGTGATAGAGAGCACTGACACCAGAACCGTGATAGAGAGCACTAACACCACACCAGCACCATGATAGAGAGCACTGACACCAGCACCATGATAGAGAGCACTGACACCGGCACCGAGATAGAGAGCACTGACACCAGCACTGAGATAGAGAGCACTGACACCACACCAGCACCGTGATAGAGAGCACTGACACTAGCACCGTGATAGAGAGCACTGACACCAGCACTGTGATAGAGAGCACTGACACTAGCACCGTGATAGAGAGCACTGACACCAGCACTGTGATAGAGAGCACTGAGACCACACCAGCACCGAGATAGAGAGCACTGACACCACACCAGCACCGTGATAGAGAGCACTGAGACCACACCAGCACCGAGATAGAGAGCAATGACACCAGCACCGTGATAGAGAGCACTGACACCAGCACCGTGATAGAGAGCACTGACACCACACCAGCACCGTGATAGAGAGCACTGACACCGGCACCAAAATAGAGAGCACTGACACCAGCACTGAGATAGAGAGCACTGACACCACACCAGCACCGTGATAGAGAGCACTGACACTAGCACCGTGATAGAGAGCACTGACACCAGCACTGTGATAGAGAGCACTGAGACCACACCAGCACCGTGATAGAGAGCACTGAGGCCACACCAGCACCGAGATAGAGAGCAATGACAACAGCACCGTGATAGAGAGCACTGACACCAGCACCATGATAGAGAGCACTGACACCAGCACCAAGATAGAGAGCAATCACACCACACCAGAACTGTGATAGAGAGCACTAACACCAGCACCGTAATAGAGAGCATTGGCACCAGCACCTTCATAGAGAGCACTGAGACCACACCAGCACTGAGATAGAGAGCACTGACACCACACCAGCATCATGATAGAGAGCACTGACACCACACCAGCACCGTAATAGAGAGCACTGACACCAGCACCGTGATAGAGAGCACTGATACCACATCAGCACCGTGATAGAGAGCACTGACACCAGCACTGTGATAGAGAGCACTGACACCAGCACCATGATAGAGAGCACTGAGACCACACCAACACCGAGATAGAGAGCACTGGCACCACACCAGCACCGTGATAGAGAGCACTGACACCAGCACTGTGATAGAGAGCACTGAGGCCACACCAGCACCGACATAGAGAGCACTGACACCACACCAGCACCGTGATAGAGAGCACTGAGACCACACCAGAACCGAGATAGAGAGCAATGACACCAGCACCATGATAGAGAGCACTGACACCAGCACTGTGATAGAGAGCACTGACACCAGCACTGTGATAGAGAGCACTGACACCAGCACCATGATAGAGAGCACTGAGACCACACCAGCACCGAGAGAGAGCACTGGCACCACACCAGCACTGTGATAGAGAGCACTGACACCAGAACCGTGATAGAGAGCACTGACACCACACCAGCACCATGATAGAGAGCACTGGCACCAGCACCATGATAGAGAGCACTGACACCGGCACCGAGATAGAGAGCACTGACACCAGCACTGAGATAGAGAGCACTGACACCACACCAGCACCGTGATAGAGAGCACTGACACTAGCACCGTGATAGAGAGCACTGACACCAGCACTGTGATAGAGAGCACTGACACTAGCACCGTGATAGAGAGCACTGACACCAGCACTGTGATAGAGAGCACTGAGACCACACCAGCACCGAGATAGAGAGCACTGACACCACACCAGCACCGTGATAGAGAGCACTGAGACCACACCAGCACCGAGATAGAGAGTAATGACACCAGCACCGTGATAGAGAGCACTGACACCAGCACCGTGATAGAGAGCACTGACACCACACCAGCACCGTGATAGAGAGCACTGAGACCACACCAGCACCGAGATAGAGAGTAATGACACCAGCACCGTGATAGAGAGCACTGACACCAGCACCGTGATAGAGAGCACTGACACCAGCACCAAGATAGAGAGCAATCACACCACACCAGCACTGTGATAGAGAGCACTAACACCAGCACCGTAATAGAGAGCATTGGCACCAGCACCTTCATAGAGAGCACTGAGACCACACCAGCACTGAGATAGAGAGCACTGACACCACACCAGCATCATGATAGAGAGCACTGACACCACACCAGCACCGTAATAGAGAGCACTGACACCAGCACCGTGATAGAGAGCACTGATACCACATCAGCACCGTGATAGAGAGCACTGACACCAGCACTGTGATAGAGAGCACTGACACCAGCACCATGATAGAGAGCACTGAGACCACACCAACACCGAGATAGAGACCACTGGCACCACACCAGCACCGTGATAGAGAGCACTGACACCAGCACTGTGATAGAGAGCACTGAGGCCACACCAGCACCGAGATAGAGAGCACTGACACCACACCAGCATCATGATAGAGAGCCCTGGCACCACACCAGCACCATGATAGAGAGCACTGACACCAGCACCATGATAGAGAGCACTGACACCGGCACCAAGATAGAGAGCACTGACACCAGCACTGAGATAGAGAGCACTGACACCACACCAGCACCGTGATAGAGAGCACTGACACTAGCACCGTGATAGAGAGCACTGACACCAGCACTGTGATAGAGAGCACTGAGACCACACCAGCACCGAGATAGAGAGCACTGACACCACACCAGCACAGTGATAGAGAGCACTGAGACCACACCAGCACTGAGATAGAGAGCAATGACACCAGCACCGTGATAGAGAGCACTGACACCAGCACCATGATAGAGAGCACTGACACCAGCACCAAGATAGAGAGCAATCACACCACACCAGCACTGTGATAGAGAGCACTAACACCAGCACCGTAATAGAGAGCATTGGCACCAGCACCTTCATAGAGAGCACTGAGACCACACCAGCACTGAGATAGAGAGCACTGACACCACACCAGCATCATGATAGAGAGCACTGACACCACACCAGCACCGTAATAGAGAGCACTGACACCAGCACCGTGATAGAGAGCACTGATACCACATCAGCACCGTGATAGAGAGCACTGACACCAGCACTGTGATAGAGAGCACTGACACCAGCACCATGATAGAGAGCACTGAGACCACACCAACACCGAGATAGAGAGCACTGGCACCACACCAGCACCGTGATAGAGAGCACTGACACCAGCACTGTGATAGAGAGCACTGAGGCCACACCAGCACCGAGATAGAGAGCACTGACACCACACCAGCACCGTGATAGAGAGCACTGAGACCACACCAGAACCGAGATAGAGAGCAATGACACCAGCACCATGATAGAGAGCACTGACACCAGCACTGTGATAGAGAGCACTGACACCAGCACTGTGATAGAGAGCACTGACACCAGCACCATGATAGAGAGCACTGAGACCACACCAGCACCGAGAGAGAGCACTGGCACCACACCAGCACTGTGATAGAGAGCACTGACACCAGAACCGTGATAGAGAGCACTGACACCACACCAGCACCATGATAGAGAGCACTGGCACCAGCACCATGATAGAGAGCACTGACACCGGCACCGAGATAGAGAGCACTGACACCAGCACTGAGATAGAGAGCACTGACACCACACCAGCACCGTGATAGAGAGCACTGACACTAGCACCGTGATAGAGAGCACTGACACCAGCACTGTGATAGAGAGCACTGACACTAGCACCGTGATAGAGAGCACTGACACCAGCACTGTGATAGAGAGCACTGAGACCACACCAGCACCGAGATAGAGAGCACTGACACCACACCAGCACCGTGATAGAGAGCACTGAGACCACACCAGCACCGAGATAGAGAGTAATGACACCAGCACCGTGATAGAGAGCACTGACACCAGCACCGTGATAGAGAGCACTGACACCACACCAGCACCGTGATAGAGAGCACTGAGACCACACCAGCACCGAGATAGAGAGTAATGACACCAGCACCGTGATAGAGAGCACTGACACCAGCACCGTGATAGAGAGCACTGACACCAGCACCAAGATAGAGAGCAATCACACCACACCAGCACTGTGATAGAGAGCACTAACACCAGCACCGTAATAGAGAGCATTGGCACCAGCACCTTCATAGAGAGCACTGAGACCACACCAGCACTGAGATAGAGAGCACTGACACCACACCAGCATCATGATAGAGAGCACTGACACCACACCAGCACCGTAATAGAGAGCACTGACACCAGCACCGTGATAGAGAGCACTGATACCACATCAGCACCGTGATAGAGAGCACTGACACCAGCACTGTGATAGAGAGCACTGACACCAGCACCATGATAGAGAGCACTGAGACCACACCAACACCGAGATAGAGAGCACTGGCACCACACCAGCACCGTGATAGAGAGCACTGACACCAGCACTGTGATAGAGAGCACTGAGGCCACACCAGCACCGAGATAGAGAGCACTGACACCACACCAGCATCATGATAGAGAGCCCTGGCACCACACCAGCACCATGATAGAGAGCACTGACACCAGCACCATGATAGAGAGCACTGACACCGGCACCAAGATAGAGAGCACTGACACCAGCACTGAGATAGAGAGCACTGACACCACACCAGCACCGTGATAGAGAGCACTGACACTAGCACCGTGATAGAGAGCACTGACACCAGCACTGTGATAGAGAGCACTGAGACCACACCAGCACCGAGATAGAGAGCACTGACACCACACCAGCACAGTGATAGAGAGCACTGAGACCACACCAGCACTGAGATAGAGAGCAATGACACCAGCACCGTGATAGAGAGCACTGACACCAGCACCATGATAGAGAGCACTGACACCAGCACCAAGATAGAGAGCAATCACACCACACCAGCACTGTGATAGAGAGCACTAACACCAGCACCGTAATAGAGAGCATTGGCACCAGCACCTTCATAGAGAGCACTGAGACCACACCAGCACTGAGATAGAGAGCACTGACACCACACCAGCATCATGATAGAGAGCACTGACACCACACCAGCACCGTAATAGAGAGCACTGACACCAGCACCGTGATAGAGAGCACTGATACCACATCAGCACCGTGATAGAGAGCACTGACACCAGCACTGTGATAGAGAGCACTGACACCAGCACCATGATAGAGAGCACTGAGACCACACCAACACCGAGATAGAGAGCACTGGCACCACACCAGCACCGTGATAGAGAGCACTGACACCAGCACTGTGATAGAGAGCACTGAGGCCACACCAGCACCGAGATAGAGAGCACTGACACCACACCAGCACCATGATAGAGAGCACTGAGACCACACCAGAACCGAGATAGAGAGCAATGACACCAGCACCATGATAGAGAGCACTGACACCAGCACTGTGATAGAGAGCACTGACACCAGCACTGTGATAGAGAGCACTGACACCAGCACCATGATAGAGAGCACTGAGACCACACCAGCACCGAGAGAGAGCACTGGCACCACACCAGCACCGTGATAGAGAGCACTGACACCAGAACCGTGATAGAGAGTGTTAGAAAAGTTTTAAATGTTTATTGTGTGACTATTAGAAAAACAATAGTCCTGAGAACTGATTTGTTAAAAAGCTTACTTCTGAGCACATTATTGTATTAACTCATTGTATTGTTTTGTCTTAATTAACTCCATAGTAAGTTGTAGAATCATTAGATTTAACTAAATATGATAGCCTAAGAATGTACGGAACATGGATAGCTAATAAAGGTACCAGTTCTTACCATGACAACGTTATTTATGTTCCCTCAGCCAATAGAAGCATAGAGATGTTATTCTTGTGGGGTATGTGAAGACGGGACACTTTCTTTTGTTGAGACTTTTTTCCTGCAGCTTGTCCTGTAAGCATGTCTCCCTGTTGTGGGCCACATCAGAAATAAATTGTTTGCTTCTCAAGTACACCTGGAGTTTTTACTGATCACAAGGGAAGTTCCTAACATTTTTGGTCTTTCGAGCCGGAAGCAACATGCTGGTTTTCAGATCAGACTGCCCCGACAAAACTTCGGTGAGTATTGGACTTTGAAGCTCACCGAACGCTTAAAAGTCCCCCCAATCAATGTTATTTGGTGAAAAAGGGGCGGGGTACAAAAAGATCTGGATTCCACTGTCTGTTTCCGAACCTTGTGTGATCCAGTCCAGGTGTTTGAGAGGTAAGATAATTTAAATTATTCTTAATTCTTTCTAAGAGTCTTTTCTTCTCTTTCTCTTTGCTTCTGGTTTAATGTGTTGTAATTGCAGACATTGGTATTGATCGTATAATATCTAGATGATCCAGTGCTCGTAGACAGAGACACTTGGGGACGTTGTCTAGGGTAAAAAATTACGTCGCCCGCTGTCCGGACAGATAACAAAAAGATTTGAGGTATACCGAATGTCAGAGGTTGAATGCCTGACTATTTAAGCGCTGTTTAGTTAAGTGATCTACAAAGATCGCAAGGCTAACTTTCTTCTGTGTGTGTTTACTTTATCTTTGTTCATGTTTAACCCTTTTTGATTCTCTCGATAGTGTGGGGAGTGCTGATGTTTTTTTTTCTCTTGTATTGCTTTGTTCGTTTACATGTTTTTGTGCTGCGTATTTCTAAAAGGAGATAAGAAGCCAAGCACTGAACTCTCTCCCCCTCCCCCTCCCCCTCCCCTCATGTAAGGAATGAGGATTGCTCGTGCAAGAAGTTGTAAAAGTTAACCCTTGATTAGCTATGACAATACAGAAGGGTTATATTGTAAATATTGAAACTTAGCATAAAAGAAAAAGAAGGTAGATTGCACTTTGGAGTAAATAGAATGTTGTAGAATTATTATCAGGTGGCTTGATGAATGTGAAAAGAAAAGAAAAAAAGGCTGAGAATGTTTTCATTGCTATGAAGGTCAAGAAGCTGTTTCTCGGAAACAAGAAAATGCAGATTGCCTGACAGAGGTTAATTTGTGCATCTGTGAAAATATTAGGACTTTTGGTGGGAAAGAGTCTGAATAATAGTCCTAAAGTAAATATTTATATTGGATTGGAGTTATTTTTAGAATTCATAGACTTTCAACTGTGAAGTGTTAATGATGCAATGCTGTTTATATTTGGGTACATTTATAAGTCAAAAGGCTAAGTTCTGAATCAGAATACTAAAAAAATTAAAAAGAAAGAAAGTTCTATTTTGGGGCCCTGTGGATAAGCTTAAAATGTCAGGACCCAAAGTTCAAAAAAGGTATGGGTTGGAAATGGCGGAGTATTGGCTTCAGCATGCTAGAATTAGGGTAGAAGGAAGAACAAAGGAAAAATGCCAAGCCCAATTGTCCCTAGTGGACAAAGAGGATGATCTCATCTGCTATACCCAGAGACCACCCCCCTATAATGGTCCTCCCCCTCAGGTGCAAGTAACTGCCCAGAGTAACACCTTCCCTGTGACATCCACCCCTGTCAAAGGAACCGCCTCTGAACAAAACCCCAACTCCACTTCCTCAATCTCTCCAGACAGTAGTTCAGTCCTGGAGATGAACAGATCGATCCTTGAAACATTAACTGATGCCATATCTCATGTACTAGGTGCCCCAGCAGGAGCCAAGAGACTAAGTAAACCTCCTATTAGGTATGGTGTGGAGGACGGTGAGGAATACCCCTGTGCCCCAGAAAATGCACAGGGACGGGGGGATCCATTGCCTCCAGAAAGCCCAGACTTAGGGAACAGGTTGACTGCCTTATTGAACAGATGCCAGCTTAGATGGGTACAATGGACTGATTGGCAAAAAAAATAAATATGACAGTACAAGAAGACAAGGAAAGTGTCAGTGACTACCTAAATAAATTATGAGAGATTTTTAGAGTGTTCTCCGGGCTCCCCGAAGCTGAGGATGTGAATAGTGCATATCAGCAACAGCTAAAGATTGCTTTTTTAAATGGATTGAAACAGGATCATAAGGATTACATTGTTAAAAACATGGTTACTTACCGAACTGCATCAGTTTTTAGATGTTTTACAATATGCTAAGCATTCTGAGAAGTATTTGAAAGCAAAAGCAAAAAAGAATGTGAAAGTAAAGGTTCTTGTGCAAGGTGATGAAGGAGAGGAGGATGCAGAAGAGTACACTGCTGAGGCAGAACCAGAGGGGTCTCATAGAGGAAGAGGCACAGGTGGTTTTAGAGGAAGGATTACTCTACAGAAATAGACAGTGCAACGAGAGTACTTCCACCCTGTGTACAAGCACTGGTAGCATCAGCGGTGTAGTGGTTAGCACTCTCGCCTAGCAGTGAAGGGGGTCACTGGTTCGAATCCCAATCATGGCGCTGCCTGCCTGGAGTTTGCATGTACTCCCTGTGCCTGCGTGGATTTCCTCCGGGTGCTCTGGTTTCCTCCAGCACTCCGGGGACATGCAGGTGGGTTGATTGGCTTCTGTCCCGGTTTGGCCTTGGTATATGAATGGGGACGTTGGATCCTTGGGGGTGGAGAACGATGTGGGTGTACAGGGGTAGGGGCTAGACACTCACTCAGGCTGAACCGGATGGACTGGTGTCTTTATTCAACTTTACTAACTGAAAAGGTACCACATGCAGTGTTTGTTATCCTGTTACAACAAAAGGTATCACATTTGAGCCCAGCACGACACCTTTCCTGCATGACAATACTCTTGACAAAACCTCACTTAACAATACAGAGGTGTACTACATTAAAACCATCCACACTACTACTTCCTACGGATGGGTATAAACATGACTGCACTGTTGCCATCGCTGAAAAGGTACTGCCACAAAGTGATCTGAAAGATATACCGTTATCTAACCCTGACATGATACTTCTTGTTGATGGTTCTAGTAAGAAAAATCCAGATGGCACAAATACAACAAGAGATGCAGTAGTGACACAGGATGAGATTTTGGAAGCGGGGCCACTACCAAAACATTATTCAGCACAAGTTGCAGAACTTGTAGCATTGACAAGAGCATGTATACTGTCAGAAGGAAAATCTGTAACCATATACACTGACAGTCAATATGCCTTTTCAACAGTGCATGTTTTCGCACAACAATGGAAAAGCAGGGGGATGATCACCTCCAGTGATAAACCAATTTCACATACGGACTTCATTTTAGAACTCCTAGATGCAATACAGTTACCAAAAAAGCTTGCAATCTGTAAATGTCAAGCACACACAAAATATACGGACCCCATCTCAAAGGGAAATAAAAGGGCAGATGAAGCTGCACATAAAATAATGACGAGAAATCATAGTGATAGATCAAACAGTCCTTACTGATATGCAGCAAAATGCCCCCCTGGGGAAAACAATATTGGAAAACAAAGGGTTGCATAATAATTGATGACATTTACACATCACCTGAAGGGAAACCGGTATTACCAAAATCTTTATTTAGGTATGCAGCAGTATTGACACATGGAGTAACGCATGTGTCAAACAGGGGGGTGACTGAGATGTTAAATAAAGTATGTACAGCCTATGGCTTCACAAACTACTCAAAAACTTTTTGCTCTCAATGTCTTATATGTGCAAGACACAATGCTCAGGGAGGTATAAGACCACAGAAAGGGAAGTTCCCTACACCACAATATCCATTACAACACATTTGCATGGATTTTATTGAATTAGACAAATGTGAAAGGAAGGAATATTGTTTGGTACCCAGGCACCCTGACCAAATGGGTGGAGATATTCCCGACAGGAAGTGCAGATGCACAGACTGTAGCCAAAGCATTACTAAGAGATATTATTCCTAGATTTGGAATCCCTGAAAGGATTTACAGTGATAATGGACCCCATTTTGTAATTAACAAATATACAACATTTGACAGAAGTGATGAGTATTAAAGGGAAATACCATTGTGCCTATCATCCCCAATCAGCTGGATTGGTAGAAAGACATAATGGCATTCTAAAAAGCAAACTGAGAAAAGCTATGGAAGAAATAGGTAAAAATAATTGGATGTATTGCCTACTAGTAGCTGTGACTAGTATGCATATTACACCCACAAAAGAAGGTTTGAGCCCATTTGAAATAATATATGGAAGGCCATATAAAATACCCTTATTGCCAAATGAAACACCGGCTGAAGAATCTGAACGTACTCTATCAGAATATATGTCTAATCTGTTGAAACAGAAGCAAATTAATGAAGTCTGTTCTATTCCAGAAGGTCCAATCCAAGGAGAAGAGAAAATCCATATTGGAGACTGGGTCCTGGTAAAAATAATAAAGAGAAAGCATTGGCACTCACCTAAGTGGGAGGGACCGTATCAAGTTCTTCTCATCACTCCTACGGCTATAAGGATAGCAGAGAGGTCTACCTGGATTCACCAGTCCCATTGTAAGAAGGTTTTACAGGCAGAGTAGGGCCAGTTGGCTACAAGAGGTCCAGAAAATCCGGCTACAAAGGGAGGTCTCACACAAGGTGGGACTTGTCTCAAACCGGTGAAGTCTCCCTCCCCTTCCAACTCCCCTATCCTATCCGCTGGAACTCTGTGGCTGGTTAGGATGAAAGGGACAGTAATTATCCTTGGGTTACTGGTGACTCTAGGAGAGGCATCCATAAGAGGGGGTAGGCGCTATGGAAGAGTAGAGGAACCTTTGAATTGGGAAAGAACAGGAAAAGCATTAAATCTAACCTTTATAGAGGGAATAACTAGCACTATACTGGTAGACTTCTGTCAGATTGCAGATTGTGGGGATACAACTGGGGCTAGAGGACTTCTATGGGCAGATAAATATATCTGCTGGCTCTGGAATAAGGCAGGATGTCAAGCATGGGATCAGGCCCTGTGGACTACAGCGCATCAAGATTGGGGGTATAATCAACCAGGGGCTAAAAAGAGTGGAATAAAGGACAGACTCATAATCACAAAAGCGGCCAACTCCCCCTGCACAAATAGTAAGAACTGTAACCAACTATTAATAACATTAAAGGAGCCGAGGAAGGAAGATCAGCGGTTGTATTCCATGGGAGCATGGGTGTCAGGAACTGATCCCTCAGGAACATTTTTCCTTGAGGTATTACTACCAAATAAAACTAGACAACAGGAAAAGGTAGACTCAGAAGGGAAAGAAGAAGGCCATACTAAAATAGAAGTTCTGAGTATACAGTGGTGTGAAAAAGTGGTTGCCCCCTTCCTCATTTCCTGTTCCTTTGCATGTTTGTCACACTTAAGTGTTTCGGAACATCAAACCAATTTAAACAATAGTCAAGGACAACACAAGTAAACACAAAATGCAATTTGTAAATGAAGGTGTTTATTATTAAAAGTGAAAAAAAATCCAAACCATCATGGCCCTGTGTGAAAAAGTGATTGCCCCCCTTGTTAAAACATACTATAACTGTGGTTGTCCACACCTGAGTTCAATTTCTCTAGCCACACCCAGGCCTGATTATTGCCACACCTGTTCACAATCAAGGCATCACTTAAATAGGAGCTGCTTGACACAGTATGGTCCACCAGAAGATCCTTAAAAGCTACACATCATGCCAAGACCCAAAGAAATTCAGGAACAATTGAGAAAGAAAGTAATTGAGATCTATCAGTCTGGAAAGGATTATAAAGCCATTTCCAAAGCTTTGGGAATCCAGCGAACCACAGTGAGAGCCATTATCCACAAATGGCGAAGACATGGAACTGTGGTGAACTTTCCCAGCAGTTGCCGGCCGCCCAAAATTACCCCAAGAGCGCAGCGACGACTCATCCAAGAGGTCACAAAAGACCCCACAACAACGTCCAAGGAACTGCAGGCCTCACTTGCCTCAGTTAAGGTCAGCGTTCATGCCTCCACCATCAGGAAAAGACTGGGCAAAAATGGCCTGCATGGCAGAGTTCCAAGGAGAAAACCACTGCTGAGCAAAAAGAACATCAAAGCTCGTCTCAATTTCTCCACAACACATCTTGATGATCCCCAAGACTTTTGGGACAACATTCTGTGGACCGATGAGACAAAAGTGGAACTCTTTGGAAGGTGTGTGTCCAAGTATATCTGGCGTAGAAGGAACACTGCATTTCATAAAAAGAACATTATACCAACAGTAAAATATGGTGGTGGTAGTGTGATGGTCTGGGGCTGTTTTGCTGCTTCAGGACCTGGAAGACTTGCCTTGATAAAAGGAACTATGAATTCTGCTGTCTACCAAGAGATCCTGAAGGAGAATGTCCGACCATCTGTTCGTGTACTCAAGCTGAAACGAACTTGGGTTCTGCAGCAGGACAATGATCCTAAACACACCAGCAAGTCCACCACCGAATGGCTGAAGAAAAACAAAATGAAGACTTTGGAGTGGCCTAGCCAAAGTCCTGACCTGAATCCTATTGAGATGTTGTGGTATGACCTTAAAAAGGCAGTTTATGCTCGAAAACCCTCTAATGTAACTGAATTCGGACAATTCTGCAAAGATGAGTGGGCCAAAATTCATCCAGGACGCTGTAAAAGCCTCATTGCACGTTATCGCAAACGCTTGGTTGCAGTTGTTGCTGCTAAGGGTGGCCCAACCAGTTATTAGGTTTAGGGGGCAATCACTTTTTCACACAGGGCCATGATGGTTTGGATTTTTTTTCACCTTTAATAATAAACACCTTCATTTACAAATTGCATTTTGTGTTTACTTGTGTTGTCCTTGACTATTGTTTAAATTGGTTTGATGTTCCGAAACACTTAAGTGTGACAAACATGCAAAGGAACAGGAAATGAGGAAGGGGGCAAACACTTTTTCACACCACTGTAACTATAAGATTCACTAACCTAACAATAGAAGATGCCATAGCTTTGGAGACAGGCTACCAAGAAAAAAATGAGTGGTTAGAATGGTTGAGGTACACGGTTAGAACTCTGAAAAAGGAAAACTGTTCAGTTTGTGCCGGAGCCAGACCACATTTAGCAACAGTTCCTTTTCCTCTAGATCACAATACAGATCCAGAAGGTTTAAAATGTATGTTGCAATTGTATAATAAGAGCTATAAACCTGAAGCAAATTCTACTTGTCACACATTGAGTTTGTTGTTTCCCCCAGTACAGAGACCTCAGATACCTCCAGCGGTTACCACTTATCCGGGCAACTTTACTTGTTTTGCACTCCCAGGGAACCGTAGCGCGGTGGATCTTGGGTCACTACCTAATGACTACTGTGTAGAGAGGATTAACACGGACAATGGTGACTGGGTTGAACATGACATTCAGAGAGCTGATGTCTGGTGGATGTGTGGGGATAAGAAACTGCGAGCTAGACTACCAGCCAATGCCCAAGGGGATTGCGCTATGGTCCAGCTGGCTATGCCCCTGAGAATCCTGTCAGAATACCCGTGGACTAAGAGTCACCGACAGTATCGGAGGGACACCTCTCCCTTGGGGTCATTTGACTCTCAGATCTACATAGATGAGATTGGGGTTCCTCGCGGGGTGCCGGACGAGTTTAAAGCCAGGAATCAGGTGACAGCTGGGTTTGAGTCTCTTCTCTGGTGGGTGACTATAAATAAAAATTTTAACTGGATTAATTATATATTATAACCAACAACGATTTGTAAACTATACTAGGGATGCTGTGAAGGGCCTAGCAGAACAGTTGGCCCCCACATCTCTAATGGCCTAGCAGAACCGAATGGCTTTAGATATGGTCTTAGCTGAAAGAGGAGGGTATGCAAAATGTTTGGTAGCATGTGTTGTACCTTTAACCCTACAATACAGCTCCTGGAGGGACCGTGACCAGAGCCTTGGAAGGACTGACTGCGCTATCGAATGAATTGGCGGAAAACTCAGGTATTAATGATCCATTCACAACTTGGCTTGAAGGATGGTTCGGTAAATGGACTGGATTTATCACATCATGTTTGATCTCAATCGCTGTGGCTTTGGCCGTTTTGGTCACTCGTGGATGCTGCTGCATTCCCTGTATTCGAGGACTTTCACAAAAACTCATTGAAACTGCAGTCTCAAGAACAATGTATCAAACCCTCTCTACCTCTGAGGATACCTATGTGGACATTGAAGCTCAACTTAATGACATACAGTCCGAAAGTGTATAACACAGGGACTTTCATCGAAATGTGTTGAGATAAAATAGTCACACAAAGAGGAGGGAATGTTAGAAAAGTTTTAAATGTTTATTGTGTGACTATTAGAAAAACAATAGTCCTGAGAACTGATTTGTTAAAAAGCTTACTTCTGAGCACATTATTGTATTAACTCATTGTATTGTTTTGTCTTAATTAACTCCATAGTAAGTTGTAGAATCATTAGATTTAACTAAATATGATAGCCTAAGAATGTACGGAACATGGATAGCTAATAAAGGTACCAGTTCGTACCATGACAACGTTATTTATGTTCCCTCAGCCAATAGAAGCATAGAGATGTTATTCTTGTGGGGTATGTGAAGGCGGGACACTTTCTTTTGTTGAGACTTTTTTCCTGCAGCTTGTCCTGTAAGCATGTCTCCCTGTTGTGGGCCACATCAGAAATAAATTGTTTGCTTCTCAAGAACACCTGGAGTTTTTACTGATCACAAGGGAAGTTCCTAACAGAGAGCACTGACACCACACCAGCACCATGATAGAGAGCACTGACACCAGCACCATGATAGAGAGCACTGACACCGGCACCGAGATAGAGAGCACTGACACCAGCACTGAGATAGAGAGCACTGACACCACACCAGCACCGTGATAAAGAGCACTGACACTAGCACCGTGATAGAGAGCACTGACACCAGCACTGTGATAGAGAGCACTGACACTAGCACCGTGATAGAGAGCACTGACACCAGCACTGTGATAGAGAGCACTGAGACCGCACCAGCACCGAGATAGAGAGCAATGACACCACACCAGCACCGTGATAGAGAGCACTGAGACCACACCAGCACCGAGATAGAGAGCAATGACACCAGCACCGTGATAGAGAGCACTGACACCAGCACCGTGATAGAGAGCACTGACACCACACCAGCACCGTGATAGAGAGCACTGACACCAGCACCAAGATAGAGAGCAATCACACCACACCAGCACTGTGATAGAGAGCACTAACACCAGCACCGTAATAGAGAGCATTGGCACCAGCACCTTCATAGAGAGCACTGAGACCACACCAGCACTGAGATAGAGAGCACTGACACCACACCAGCATCATGATAGAGAGCACTAACACCACATCAGCACCGTGATAGAGAGCACTGACACCAGCACCGTGATAGAGAGCACTGATACCACATCAGCACCGTGATAGAGAGCACTGACACCAGCACCATGATAGAGACCACTGAGACCACACCAACACCGAGATAGAGAGCACTGGCTCCACACCAGCACCGTGATAGAGAGCACTGACACCAGCACCGTGATAGAGAGCACTGACACCACACCAGCACCATGATAGAGAGCACTGACACCAGCACCGTGATAGAGAGCACTGACACCACACCAGCACCGAGATAGAGAGCACTGACACCAAACCAGCACCGTGATAGAGAGCACTGAAACCAGCAACGTGATAGAGAGCACTGAGATCACACCAGCAGCGAGATAGAGAGCACTGACACCACACCAGCACCATGATAGAGAGCACTGAGACCACACCAGCACTGAGATAGAGAGCACTGACACCACACCAGCACCGTGATAGAGAACACTGACACCATCACCGTGATAGAGAGCACTGACACCAGACTAGCACCGTGATAGAGAGCACTGACACCAGCACCGTGATAGAGAACACTGACACCAGCACCGTGATAGAGAACACTGACACCAGCACCGTGATAGAGAGCATTGAGACCACACCAGCACCGAGATAGAGAGCACTGACACCAGCACCGAGATAGAGAGCACTGACACCAGCACCATGATAGAGAGCACTGAGACCACACCAGCACCGAGATAGAGAGCACTGAGACCACACCAGCACTATGATAGAGAGCACTGAGACCACACCAGCACCGAGATAGAAAGCAATGACACCAGCACCGAGATAGAGAGCACTGACACCAAACTAGCACGGTGATAGAGAGCACTGACACCAGCACCGGGATAGAGAGCACTGACACCACACCAGCACTGAGATAGAGAGCACTGACACCACACCAGCATAGTGATAGAGAGCACTGACACCACACCAGCACCGTGATAGAGAGCACTGACACCAGCACCGTGATAGAGAGCACTGATACCACATCAGCACCGTGATAGAGAACACTGACACCAGCACCAAGATAGAGAGCACTGACACCAGCACCATGATAGAGAGCACTGAGACCACACCAGCACCGAGATAGAAAGCAATGACACCAGCACCGAGATAGAGAGCACCGACACCAAACTAGCACTGTGATAGAGAGCACTGACACCAGCACCGGGATAGAGAGCACTGACATCACACCAGCACTGAGATAGAGAGCGCTGACACCACACCAGCATCGTGATAGAGAGCACTGACACCACACCAGCACTGTGATAGAGAGCACTGACACCAGCACCGTGATAGAGAGCACTGATACCACATCAGCACCGTGATAGAGAACACTGACACCAGCACTGTGATAGAGAGCACTGACACCACACCAGCACTGTGATAGAGAGCACTGAGACCACACCAGCACGAGATAGAAATCAATGACACCAGCACCGAGATAGAGAGCACTGACACCAAACTAGCACTGTGATAGAGAGCACTGACACCAGCACCGGGATAGAGAGCACTGACACCACACCAGCACTGAGATAGAGAGCACTGACACCACACCAGCATCGTGATAGAGAGCACTGACACCAGCACCATGATAGAGAGCACTGAGACCACATCAGCCCCGGGATAGAGAGCACTGACACCACACCAGCACTGAGATAGAGAGCACTGACACCACACCAGCATCGTGATAGAGAGCACTGACACCACACCAGCACTGTGATAGATAGCACTGACACCAGCACTGTGATAGAGAGCACTGACACCAGCACCATGATAGAGAGCACTGAGACCACACCAGCACCGAGATAGAGAGCACTGACACCACACCAGCACTGTGATAGAGAGCACTGAGACCACACCAGCACCGAGATAGAAAGCAATGACACCAGCACCGAGATAGAGAGCACTGACACCAAACTAGCACTGTGATAGAGAGCACTGACACCAGCACCAGGATAGAAAGCACTGACACCACACCAGCACTGAGATAGAGAGCACTGACACCACACCAACATCGTGATAGAGAGCATTGACACCACACCAGCACTGTGATAGAGAGCACTGACACCAGCACCGTGATAGAGAGCACTGATACCACATCAGCACCGTGATAGAGAACACTGACACCAGCACTGTGATAGAGAGCACTGACACCAGCACCGTGATAGAGAGCATTGAGACCACACCAGCACCGTGATAAAGAGCACTGACACCAGCACCGTGATAGAGAGCACTGACACCAGCACTGTGATAGAGAGCACTGAGGCCACACCAGCACCGAGATAGAGAGCACTGACACCACACCAGCACCGTGATAGAGAGCACTGAGATCACACCAGCACCGAGATAGAGAGCAATGACACCAGCACCATGATAGAGTGCACTGACACCAGCACCGTTATAGAGAGCACTGACACCAGCACTGTGATAGAGAGCACTGACACCAGCACCATGATAGAGAGCACTGAGACCACACCAGCACCGAGATAGAGAGCACTGGCACCACACCAGCACCATGATAGAGAGCACTGACACCAGCACCATGATAGAGAGCACTGACACCGGCACCAAGATAGAGAGCACTGACACCAGCACTGAAATAGAGAGCACTGACACCACACCAGCACCGTGATAGAGAGCACTGACACTAGCACCGTGATAGAGAGCACTGACACCAGCACCGTGATAGAAAGCACTGACACAAGCACCAAGATAGAGAGCAATGACAACACTCTAGCACCGAGATAGAGAGCACTGACACCAGCACCATGATAGAGAGCACTGAGACCACACCAGCACTGAGATAGAGAGCAGTGACACCACACCAGCACCATGATAGAGAACACTGACACCAGCACCGTGATAGAGAGCACTGACACCACACCAGCATCATGATAGATAGCACTGAGAACACACCAGCACCAAGATAGAGAGCACTGACACCACACCAGCACCATGATAGAGAGCAGAGACCACACAAGTACCGAGATAGAGAACACTGACACCAGCACCGTGATAGAGAGCACTGACACCAGCACCGTGATAGAGAGCACTGACACCAGCACCGTGATAGAGAGCACTGACACCACACCAGCGCCGAGATAGAGAGCACTGACACCACACCAGCACCATGATAGAGAGCACTGACACCAGCACTGAGATAGAGAACACTGACACCAAACCAGCACCGTGATAGAGAGCACTGACACCAGCACCATAATAGAGAGCACTGACACCAGTACCGTGATAGAGAGCATTGATACCAGCACCGTGATATAGAGCACTGATACCACACCAGAACCAAGATAGAGAGCACTGACACCACACCAGCACCAGGATAGAGAGCACTGAGACCACACCAGCACCGAGATAGAGAGCACTGACACCATGCCAGTACCATGATAGAGAGCACTGACACCAGCACCGTGATAGAGAGCACTGACACCAGCACCATGATAGAGAGCCCTGAGACCACACCAGCACCGAGATAGAGAGCAATGAAACCACACCAGCACCGTGATAGAGAGCACTGACACCAGCACCGTGATAGAGAGCACTGACACCAGCACCGTGATAGAGAGCACTGATACCAGTACCGTGATAGAGAGCACTGATACCAGCACCGTGATAGAGAGCACTGAGACCACACCAGCACCGAGATAGAGAGCACTGACACCACACCAGCACCAAGATGGAGAGCACTGACAGAAGCACCGATACCAGCAACTTACTGCGGAACCCAAAAATATGACACCGCTCAACATCTTCAAACAGGAGGGTACGGGCATATAGTACAGTGTACAAGAAAGTGAGCCAAAGGTAGAAAACAGGTCTGTGTGCTCGAATAAATAAATTGTTTATAGAGTTATGCATATACATGGTCTACTGGTCACATGTTTTGAATTCCTCCGAGATCCATGCCTCATTCATTTTTATAAATATGAGGTAGTCAACACTGTCATGAGCTAGACGAGTGCGCTTATCGGTCATGATCCCCCTGCTGCGCTGAACGACCTTTCGGACAGGACACTGGACGAGGGGCAAGCCAACAGTTCCATTGCAAATTGGGCAAGCTC
This sequence comes from Lithobates pipiens, assembly GCF_037356315.1. NCBI lineage: Eukaryota > Metazoa > Chordata > Amphibia > Anura > Ranidae > Lithobates > Lithobates pipiens. Next base: position 603,072,043 of record NW_027507748.1, on the reverse strand, counting down.
TTTCCAGAGGTCAAGCCTGCCCACCCAGTAGTCCAGGGGTTCATCACTCCTCAGAGCGTCCACATTGGCCGTTAACCCGATGTAGTCGGACAACTGTCAGTCTAGGCGTTCCCTGATGCTGGATCCGGATGAGACCTGTCGATGGGTCAGCTGAAAGAATGACCTCATATCAGAAGTCACCAACACATCTTCAAACCACCCTCTTCTTGCAGGCACTGTTGGATTGGCACCCGCAACTCTTTAGCCGCATACACACGGGCGGACTGTCTGGCCAACTTAGTCAGTCGAAACACATTTCAGCGGACAGTCCGCTCGTGTGTGGGCTTCAGCGGACTTTTTCAGCGTGCAGTCTAGCGGACTAAGTATTTCGGAATTTCCGTAATATTGTCCGTCAGACTTTGGTTTCAGCGGACAATCCGCTCGTGAGTAGGCTAGTTCGACGGACTAAGTATGGCGCATGCTCAGAAAGGATTTACACGGCGAAAGGTTGCATTGCTGTGTATTGGACTTCCTATTTCTAGTCCCATCGTACGTGCTGTACACGTCATTGCGCAAGCTTTCGACGGACTGTTTTGCATCCGTGTGTGGTCAAGTCCGTTCATTCGAAAGTAGGACGGACTGTCCGTCGGATTGTCTGACGGACTAAGTTGGCCATACAGTCCGCCCGTGTGTACGCGGCTTTTCTCTGGCAGTGGGAATTTCTCCTCTGCCAGCACACACAAAAGCAGAATTTCTCGAAGCAAGGCCTGTAAGTGCTCCATTCTGACAGCCCTCTGTGACGGTGGTAACATTTCTGCCATTTTGTTTTTGTACCGGGGGTCTAAGTATGTTGCCACCCAGTACTGGTCCTTGACCTTTATGCTTTTTATACGTGGGTCCCTGTTAAAACACTGGAGCATGAAGGCCCCTATTTTCACTAAACTGGAAGCGGTGTGGTGGCCTGGCTCTTGCTCATCGTCCAGGATAAGGTCGTCCTCCTCGTTCTCCTCTCCCCATCCACGCACAACAACAGGGATCCCAGAAAGGTTTAAAGCATGCTCTTCTTGCTCCTCCTCATCCGCCCCGGAACCATCCTCCTCTGACTCCTCTTCAGACTCCTGTTGTTGACTTGTCTCAGATAGAGTAGCCCCCCTGGGAATTCATCCAGCATTGGGACTTCCTCATCTTCCTGCTCCTGCTCCTCCGCGGCTTGATCAATGACACAACGCATATGCACGCTCCATAAAGAAGGCATAAGGTACGATGTCACTGATGGCGCCCTGGCTGCGACTGACCAGTTTGATGATCTCATCAAATGGCCGCAGAAGTCTGCATGCGTCGCGCATGAGCAGCCACTGGTGCGATGAAAAAAAAACAAGCTCCCCAGAACCTGTTCTGCCGCAGAGTTCGTACAGGTAGTCATTAACTGCACGTTTCTGCTGGAGCAGCCTATCAAGCATATAGAAAGTTGAGTTCCATTGCGTCGGGCAATCGCAAATAAGATGTCTGACCGGCAGATTGTGTCACTGCTGAATGTCAGCAAGGCGAGCCATGGCTGTGTAAGATCTTCTGAAATGGGCCAAGATTTTCCTTGCCTGCCGCAATTTGTCCTGGACGCCAGGGTATTTGACAACGAATCGCTGCACGACCAAGTTTAAGACGTGTGCCATGCATGGCACGTGTGTAATTTTGCCCTGTTTCAATGCGCTAAGCAGATTGGCACCGTTGTCACACACCACTTTACCAACTGTCAAATTGAGCAGTGTTAGCCACTGATCTGCCTGTGAACGCAAAGCTGAAAGGAGTGCAGGGCCAGTGTGGCTCTTGGCTTCCAGGCACAACAGACGCAGCACAGCGTGGCAACGTCTCACCTGGCATGTCGAATAGGTTCTGGGGAGCTTGGGCAGCGCAGCGGAAGAGACGCTAGCAGCGGAAAAGGAGGAGTCAGCTGAGGAGGAGGGGAGGAGGATGGAGAATGAGGAGGAGAAGAAGAGCCAGGCCTGCATGCAATCCGTGGCGGTAAAACCAAATCTACACGAGTGCCACGGGTTACATGCTTGACGGCCATCAGAAGGTTCACCCAGTGGGCAGTAAAAGCTATATACTTTCCCTGCCCGTGTTTGCTAGACCACGTGTCTGTGGGTCAGATGTATCTTGGCCCCGACACTGTGTCCAAGAGATACATTCACTTGCCGCTGAACATGGCCATATAGCTCTGGGATGCCCTTCTGTGAGAAATACTTCCTTCCTGGGACCTTTCATTGTGGTGTTCCAATGGCCACAAATTTTGGAAAGGCCTCTGAGTCCACCAGTTTATATGGCAGTAGTTGGCGGGCTATCAGTTCTGACAAGCCAGCCGTAAACCGTTGGGCAAGAGGGTTATCCGGAGTCATCGTTTTTTTACGCTTGAACATTTGGCCCACGGAAGCCTGCCTTTTTCCAGAAAACCGTGAGGATGGCATGATGGAAGGTGGAGTGGAGGATAATTGTGAGGAGAGAGAAGAAGAAGTAGAAGACGAGGCTGGACGGTGAGAGCCTGGAGTGTGGCTTTGTGGGTTCCGTTGCTCCCACTGGGCTCGGTGATGGCAGCTCATGTGCCTTCTTAAGGCGGTCGTCCCTAGGTGAGTGTTGGGCTTACCGTGACTTATGCGTTGACTGCAAAGGCTGCAGATGGCAACACTATTGTCAGCAGTGGACACGTTAAAAAAAGCCCACACTGCGGAGCCATGTTCTGGCATTCTGGTAGCACCGGATGTGCCCATACATGGTTGATGCCACGCTCCTGATACATTAGCAGTCTGCTTTGTCCCTCCTATGCAATCTAAGTTCCGCCTGCTTCTCCTCCCTATCTGCTGGTCCATATCTCCCTCTGAACTCCCCTCCTTTTCCTCTCTTGTGAGCACCCACGGGACATCACTAGACACGTCATCATCGACGTCACCTTCCCCACCGCTATATTTGGAGCTCTTGGAGTAGGCAGCAACACTGGGGACCAACCTCCTCCTTGGGCTAATCTGGGTACTGTCATCAGACTGCTGAGTGGCGGTTGTTGCTACCTCCTCTTCCTGATCCAATGCCAAGAGTGGCTGTGCATCAGCAATGTCTTGTGATGGATCAGAAAATAATTCCTGTGACTCAAGCGGAGGGTATATGGTGGTGGTGTTGGTGGTAGTGTCTTTGTGGGTGCACACAGCAGAGAGTGAAGAAGAGGGTGCAGATCGAGAGGATGAGGAGGGTGCAGAATAGTAAGGCTGAGTGAGCTGATCAACCAAGTCTGGTGCATCCTTTGATGTAATCGCACACACCTTCTGCAATTTGCCACTTTGGCTCCCGTCTGTTGCTCCTGCCCTACCCCTACCACCCCTTCAGAAGGGCCTGCCTCTTCCTTTGCCTGTCATTTTTTAAATGACCCTGTGACAAAAGTCTCTAGAGAAGTGCAGTATGTATGTGGAAGAAGGTATACAGTGGTGTGAAAAAGTGGTTGCCCCCTTCCTCATTTCCTGTTCCTTTGCATGTTTGTCACACTTAAGTGTTTCGGAACATCAAACCAATTTAAACAATAGTCAAGGACAACACAAGTAAACACAAAATGCAATTTGTAAATGAAGGTGTTTATTATTAAAAGTGAAAAAAAATCCAAACCATCATGGCCCTGTGTGAAAAAGTGATTGCCCCCCTTGTTAAAACATACTATAACTGTGGTTGTCCACACCTGAGTTCAATTTCTCTAGCCACACCCAGGCCTGATTATTGCCACACCTGTTCACAATCAAGGCATCACTTAAATAGGAGCTGCTTGACACAGTATGGTCCACCAGAAGATCCTTAAAAGCTACACATCATGCCAAGACCCAAAGAAATTCAGGAACAATTGAGAAAGAAAGTAATTGAGATCTATCAGTCTGGAAAGGATTATAAAGCCATTTCCAAAGCTTTGGGAATCCAGCGAACCACAGTGAGAGCCATTATCCACAAATGGCGAAGACATGGAACTGTGGTGAACTTTCCCAGCAGTTGCCGGCCGCCCAAAATTACCCCAAGAGCGCAGCGACGACTCATCCAAGAGGTCACAAAAGACCCCACAACAACGTCCAAGGAACTGCAGGCCTCACTTGCCTCAGTTAAGGTCAGCGTTCATGCCTCCACCATCAGGAAAAGACTGGGCAAAAATGGCCTGCATGGCAGAGTTCCAAGGAGAAAACCACTGCTGAGCAAAAAGAACATCAAAGCTCGTCTCAATTTCTCCACAACACATCTTGATGATCCCCAAGACTTTTGGGACAACATTCTGTGGACCGATGAGACAAAAGTGGAACTCTTTGGAAGGTGTGTGTCCAAGTATATCTGGCGTAGAAGGAACACTGCATTTCATAAAAAGAACATTATACCAACAGTAAAATATGGTGGTGGTAGTGTGATGGTCTGGGGCTGTTTTGCTGCTTCAGGACCTGGAAGACTTGCCTTGATAAAAGGAACTATGAATTCTGCTGTCTACCAAGAGATCCTGAAGGAGAATGTCCGACCATCTGTTCGTGTACTCAAGCTGAAACGAACTTGGGTTCTGCAGCAGGACAATGATCCTAAACACACCAGCAAGTCCACCACCGAATGGCTGAAGAAAAACAAAATGAAGACTTTGGAGTGGCCTAGCCAAAGTCCTGACCTGAATCCTATTGAGATGTTGTGGTATGACCTTAAAAAGGCAGTTTATGCTCGAAAACCCTCTAATGTAACTGAATTCGGACAATTCTGCAAAGATGAGTGGGCCAAAATTCATCCAGGACGCTGTAAAAGCCTCATTGCACGTTATCGCAAACGCTTGGTTGCAGTTGTTGCTGCTAAGGGTGGCCCAACCAGTTATTAGGTTTAGGGGGCAATCACTTTTTCACACAGGGCCATGATGGTTTGGATTTTTTTTCACCTTTAATAATAAACACCTTCATTTACAAATTGCATTTTGTGTTTACTTGTGTTGTCCTTGACTATTGTTTAAATTGGTTTGATGTTCCGAAACACTTAAGTGTGACAAACATGCAAAGGAACAGGAAATGAGGAAGGGGGCAAACACTTTTTCACACCACTGTATAACACCCTGCTTCAATCTGTCGTTTTTGGGGGCCACTGGTTTATCGCACCAGTTATAATACTTATTTTTTAATTGCGTTTGTCACTCTTTGTAGTATCGCTGCAGAACCACCCAGCAGTCACAATGCTGCACAATGGAAATGCACTATACTATGCAAGTATTTTATACGTGTATTACACCCCCTATATACTGCACACCAAATAGTACACCTATACCAGTCCTTAAAAGGACCTTTGTGGACCTAATAGTAGTTAGCTAGTAGCTAGTGAATTGCAGGCTGTCCCTGCTCCAAAAACCAAACTGTCCCTCCCTACACTGATAAACGACAGCTGCAGAATCCGTCAGCAGCACAGCAGTGCAGTGTACTATATATGCTTTCTATAATTGAAAGAAAGTATATTATATGTGTACAACCCTATATACTGTAAACCTATAAAAGGACCTTTGTGGACCTAGTAGCTAGTGGTTTGCAGACTGTCCCTGCTCCAAACACCAAACTGTCCCTCAGTCCCTACACTGATAAAAGACAGCTGCAGAATCGGTCAGCACTCAGCTCAGCAGCACAGCAGTGAAGTATAATAGGCTTTCTATATTTGAAAGAAAGTATATTATACGTGTACAACCCTATATACTGTACACCTATACCAGTCCTTAAAGGGACCTTTGTGGACCTAGTAGCTAGTGATTTGCAAGTTGTCCTTGCTCCAAACACCAAACTGTCCCTCAGTCCCTACACTGATAAAAGACTGCTGCAGAATCGGGCAGCAATCAGCTGAGCAGCACAGCAGTCAAGTATAATATGCTTTCTATATTTGAAAGAAAGTATATTATACGTATACAACCCCATATACTGTACACCTATACCAGTCCTTAAAAGGACCTTTGTGGACTTAGTAGCTAGTGATTTGCAGACTGTCCCTGCTCCAAACACCAAACTGTCCCTCAGTCCCTACACTGATAAAAGACAGCTGCAGAATCGGGCAGCAATCAGCTCAGCAGCACAGAAGTCAAGTATAATATGCTTTCTATATTTGAAAGAAAGTATACGTGTACAACCCTATATACTGTACGCTTATACCAGTCCTTAAAAAGGCTAGTGATTTGCAGACTGTCCCTGCTCCAAACACTAAACTGTCTCTCAGTCCCTACACTGATAAAAGACAGCTGCAGAATCGGGCAGCAATCAGCTCAGCAGCACAGAAGTCAAGTATAATATGCTTTCTATATTTGAAAGAAAGTATACGTGTACAACCCTATATACTGTACACTTATACCAGTCCTTAAAAAGGACCTTTGTGGACCCAGTAGCTAGTGATTTGCAGACTGTCCCTGCTCCAAACACCAAACTGTTCCTCCCTACACTGATAAAAGACAGCTGCAGAATCGGTCAGCAAGCACTCAGCAGCACGGCAGACAGCAGTGCACCATAATATACTTGAAAGAAAGTATATTCTAAGTGTATTACAACCCTATATACTGTACAAAAAAGGACCTTTGTGGACCTAATAGTAATAGCTAGTGATTAAACTGACTGTCCCTGCTCCACACAGCGTCCTGTCCCTACACTGACAAAAGACAGAATGTAAAATGGCCACCAGATCAGGTCTATTTTATGAGGTGGGGGTATGTCCAATTGTCCATGTGCTGAAATGTCTCAATTGGCTGTCCTGTACCCCATGATGGATGTGTCATGGGTCAAAGTTCTTCACAGTGTAAACAAATATGGCCACCACGAACAGCGCCAGAAGTCCGCTGGTTTGGCGAATCGCGAATGAGCAAAATTCGCTGCGAACCGACCACCGGGCGAACCGCAAGGCCATCTCTAGCAGGGAGTACCATCAGGTGTTCTAGGAGCAAAAATTACACATCTCATTTCTCAGCCACCTATTACAATTTTGAAAGCCCTGGAGCACCAGGACAATTGAAACACCCACAAAATGACCCCATTTTGGAAAGCTAACGCCCCAATGTATAATCTATGAGGCATAATGAGTCTTTTGAATGGTTAATTTTTTTCCAGAAGTTTTTGGAAAATGTGGAAAAAAATTAAACCGCATTTTTTTTTTTTACACAAAGTTGACGGTTTATAAGATATTTCCAACACATAATATTTAGAAAAAATGACACCCCAAAATACATTCTGCTACTCCTCCTGAGTATTACGATTCCACATATGTGGGATTTTTTCACTGCCTGGCCACATACAGAGGCCCAACATGCAAGGAGCACCATCAGGTGTTCTAGGAGCAAAAATTACACATCTCATTTCTCAGCCACCTTCTACACTTTTGAAGGCCCTGGAGCACCAGGACAATGGAAACACCTACAAAATGACCCAATTTTGGAAAGGTAACACCTCAATGTATAATCTATGAGGCATAATGAGTCTTTTGAACCGTTCATTTTTGTTCCAGAAGTTTTTGTAAAATGTGGAAAAAAAAAGGAGAACGCATTTTGTTTACACAAAGTTGTCCGAGACATAATGGCAGTAATTCCTACAGGCAGCTGGCAGAAGTAGGCTATTGTTCAGGACAGAAGGGGGACAGGGGTAGAGGCTTCTCCCACCCAAATCTCTTTGAAGCCTCAGAGTCTCCAGACCCTAATCTAGGAATGAGAAAACAATAAAATTGTTTTCTTCATCCAGAAAAACAATTCTGGTTCCCCTCACATATGTGAGACCCCTGTGTTGAATCTCACTAGTCCAGTTGCAGGCAGGGACAGATTAAGAGCAACATGAGCCTGGTGCTAAGGATTTTGGTGGGCCTTTTTATGAAAATAAATAAAGAGAGGGGACAAGAGAGAGGGTGGTGGGAAAGAGGGGGTTGAAGGGGGCGAGAGAGAGAGAACAGGGTGAAAGAGAGGGGGGCGAGAGTGAGGGGGTGAGTCTGTGGGAGGGGGGCAGCACAGCACACCATAGTACATTACACGGGTGGGGGGGGATAGCACAGTACTTACATAGTTGGCACAACACATTACATGGTGGATACAGCACATTTAATGGTGGGCAAAGCACATTACATGGTTGGCACTTCCCAATACAGCACATTACAAGGTAGGCACAGTACATTATATGGTGGGCACAGCACATGACATGGTTGGTACTGCACAACACAGCACATTGCATGGTTGGTGGGCACAACACAGCACATGCACAAGGTGGGCACAGGACCTTATATGGTGGGCACATGACATGGCGGGCACAGCTGAGCACATTACATGGTGGGCACTGCACATTACAAGTGGGCACTGCACATTATATGGTGGGCACAGCATATTATATGGTGGGCACAGCACATGGCATAGTGGACACTGCACAGCACATGACAAGGTGGGCACTGTATGACACCACATGACATGGTGGGCACTGCACAACACAGCACAGCACAGCACATTACATTGTGAGCACAGCACATTAAATGGTGGACACCGCACATGACATGGTGAGCCCTGCACAACACAGCACATTGCATGGTGGGCACAACACAGCACATGCACAAGGTGGGCACAGGACCTTATATGGTGGGCACAGCACATGACATGGTGGGCACAGCTGAGCACATTACATAGTGAGCACTGCACGCACATTATATGGTGGGCACAGCATATTATATGTTGGGTACTGCACATGGCATAGTGGGCACTGCACAGCACATGAAAAAAGGGCACTGCATGACACCACATGACAAGGTGGGCACTGCACGACACAGCACATTACATTGTGAGCACAGCACATTAAATTGTGGACACCACACATGACATGGTGCTGTGTAATGCAGCACAAGAGAGCACATTACATGGGGGGGCACAAGAGAGCACATTACATGGGTTGCACTGGGCACATGGGGGGGCACAAGAGAGCACATTACATGAGGGGCACTGGGCACAAGAGAGCACATTACATGGGGGGAAGCAGCAGTGTGTCCCCTAGCACAATAATTACACAACACCTCCGTGACAAATTTACTAACCTTATGTCAACAGCATGGGAGATGTCCTTCCTCCCGGGCTCCTGCTGGTGAGGAGAACATCAGTGCCCCTCCCCCAGACAGCTTCCAGACACTGAGGATCTGTGTGAGTGGAACAGATTAGTGATGGGAAGTCCGGATCTTTAAAGTGAATCGGTTCATTTCGAACTGCTCACTGAAATGAACCGGTTCAATTAATCGATTCTTCGGTTCTTCGGTTTACTTGCTGAGTCTACTGACAAGCAAGTGAACCGAAGCTCTGATTCAACCATATTAAATGAGTAGAATCAGAAGACTGATTCACATAGAGGGTTGGCAGGTCCTGGGGACGTTTACTTTGATGTAGTTGATTGGCACGGAGCACAACTCTATTGTTGTCAGATTAGCTCAGTGTCATGAATTTTGGTGATACACAAACAGCTGTGTTATGCTGGGATCACACTTGTGCGATGCGGGAACCCTGCAATTCCACTACGAGTTCCTGCATCACACCCGACTCACACAACAGTTCACAACGACATATGCGAACTGCTGGGGAGTGTCATACAATGTTAATGACACCCCCATTTCAGTTCGCATGTCACACTGCAAAGTGTCAGTTTGGACATGAATCGGATTGCATGGGTGCCATGCGATCCGATTCTGGTGCGGATCAAAAAAAGGGTCCTGTGTGAGTTTAGTCCGAATGAGATACGATTTAAGCCATACTATCTGTATGGCTGAAATCGCATTGCACGGACATCGCCTGTGATTTGCACTGCAGTGCAAATCGCATGTTATATTGCACTATGCAGCAGTGTGAACTGGCCCCGAGCCTAGGTTTCTGCAAATTTGATGGATAGCAATGTTAACTGTGAAGTTGCCCCAGAATGCAATTCACATGCACACAAACCCCGCTTTTCATTTAGGCTCTGTTTCCACTTGTGCAACTTGTCCTGCGACTTGGGACTGCAAAGTTGCATGAGAAGAAGTACCTAATTTCCAATGAGTACCATTCATATCTGTGCGACTTCAAGTCACATCGACTTCAAAGTAGTCCCTGCACTACTTTGGTCCCATTTTAATGAGACTTGAGGTCCATAAACCTCCAGAATACACAGACATTGCTTCAAGTCGCGGCAGAATCGTGAAACTTTCAGGCTTTTCAGGCTAACGCAGCCTGAAAGTTGCACAATTCTGCCGCAATTTTGATGCGACTTTAAAGCAATGCCTGTGTATTCCGGAGCTCTATGGATCTCAATTTGCATCAAAGTGGGACCAAAGTAGTGCAGGGACTACTTTGAAGTCGCACATATACGAATACTCATTGGAAATCATAGAGTACAAAGTCGCAGGACAAGTTGCACAAGTGGAAATGGAGCCTAAATGAAAAGTGGGTTTTTGTGCATGTGAACTGCATTCTGATGGGCCAACTTCACAGTTAACATTGTTAGCCATCAGATTTGCCTGTAGCCTTTACAGTGCATGCGCAGGAATGATGATCAGATTTTACTACCACTACCACGGGCGAAGTACCCCTGGTAGTAAAATCCAATCGTTAAGGCTATTTTCACACTTGTGCGACTTGAAAGTCAAGTGCTTTTGCCACGATTTTTGCCACGACTTGAAGCAATGTCTGTGTAATCTTGAGGTCTCTGCCACAAGTCGCATCAAAGTCGGACAAAAGTAGTACAAAACTACTTTGAAGTCGCACAGATATGAACTGAACTCGTTGGAAATCATGGGGTGTCACTTGTCATGTGACTTTGCAGTCTCAAGTCGCACGAGTGTGAAAGGGCCTTAGGCTGTCCGTACCACCTTATCACTGCTGCTACCTCATTGGTTTAGTGTATTGTTTTACTGGTGGTGACTCATGGTTCTTTCAGTGTACTGTGTTCTAAAAACTGATATGATTCTTTAACTCAGTAACTTGTATGATTCTTTAACTCGGTAACTTGTATGATTCTTTAACTCAGTAACTTGTATGATTCTTTAACTCGGTGTACTGTGTACTCCTGACTCTTGTTTTAAGTTTGTATCCAGTTCCTGAGTGTCACTGTGCTTTGAGTCAGCTGGTTGGTTGCAGGGAGGGGCGGAGCTCTCTCACTCTAGGATCATATTACCAGGCCTGCCTTGCTATGTACTGACTGCATAGTGAACCGTTTCAAACAAATCAGTTCACTCAGATGAATCGATTCATCCAGTTCACTGAAAAGAATCGATTCAAAAGAACGATTCGTTCATGAACTGGACATCACTAGAACAGATCCTGTGATAGGAGTCAGACATCTGCAGAGACAAGCCTTGGCAGCAGTGACTAACACTTGTCTCCTCCATGTGTGCAGTGCACAGAGGACTCCTCTTCCTTCGAGAAGGCACACAGATATTGATAAGCTACTGGCATGGGCCTATATTGAGGGAGGGGCCTGGAGCTTCAGCTCCACAAGCCCCTATGTTAATCCAGCCCTGGTTGCAGGGTACAAGATCAGTACAAGAGCAAATATCATGGTCAAACAGTCAAAGGTCAGTTCCTGATCAGGCAGAGGTATGTACAGAATCAGCAGGCAGAAGCGTGGTCAAATAACAAGCCAGGGTCAGTTACAGAGCAGGCAGTGGCATAAGGGGTGTGAAGGTGTGTGAAGGCAGGAGCTGAGGATTATGTTTACCATACTTCACTAATAATTTATTGAAGTATGGTAACGGCGAAAATACTCACCTATGCAGAGGCCTGGTTGGGAAGGACATTGGGCACAGTAATAAGATGTCTCTTCTGACTCCTGCTCTGGTACACATCTTACATTTTTTTTACATCCTTGGTCTGTTGGTCTTTATGAATGTACTACACTTATTTGTTATGACCTCTATGAACAACTCATTCAAAGTCCCATGGGCGATTTTGTTTTGTACTATATTTATTAGGGATGGAGTTGTATTATATATAGTATGCAGACTGCCCCCCCCCCTTTTTTTTTGGTCTGTTGGTCTTGGAGGGAGTCTATCTGGAAAGTGGTGTTCAGAGAGTCGATTGAGAACATCTGATCGGATATTTTCTGGTGGGCCGTTCGGGAATATAAGGGCAGTGAAAACATCCTCCTGGTAGCCAAAAAAACGTTTGGGGTTGTGGGTGGAGTTGCAGTAAATTACATATGAATTGTATATTGCCAATGGAAAAAAATAAATTGCGACTTTTCTATACCAATGGTATGTCCGTCTTGTGGCAAGGTATGGTTCCAGCATTTGGTCATTGAAGTCGACTCCCCCCCATGAACAAATAATAGTCATAGATGCATTTTGGTTTTTGTATGGGGCCATTCCTTCTGGGGATTTCCACAATGGTATCATTGTGGATCAAAGACAACATGTAGACATCCCTTCTGTCCCACCATTTCACTGCCAACATCTCTTTGTTTCACAGACTTGCTGTTTCTCCTTTTCTCAACTTCTTATTGACAGGACTTTGAGGAAAGCCCTTCCGATTCTTTTTTATGGTGCCACATGCTGGCATCTTCTTCCAGTGAAGGTTGTGGAACAGGGGCAGAGATGTGTAGAAGTTGTCTACGTATAAATGGTAGCCTTTCTCCAGTAGGGGGTATATGAGGTCCCAAACAATTTTCCCACTTGATCCCAAGTAGGCTGGGCAATTAGGGTGTTGAAGCTGCATGTCCTTCCCTTTGTGCACTTTGAAGGCATACATGTATCCTGTGACACAGTCACATAATTTGTATACCTTCACCCCATAGCGGGCCCTTTTGCTGGGAACAAATTGTTTTTTTTTTTAGCCTGCCACAAAATTTAACAAGGGATTCATCCACACATATGTGTTGATCCAGGGGAAACAGCTGGGGGAATAGTTCAGAAAAATAATTTAGAAGTGGCCAAATTTTGAAAAGCCTGTCATAATTTGGGTAATTTGGGGGGGGGGGGGGCACTGGGTGTTATCATTGAAATGGAGGAACCTCATTATCATGTGGTATGTTGTTCTTGGCATTACCTTTGAGAAGATTGGCATGTGATAGATGGGGTGGGTTGACCAATAGGAATTCAAAGTGTTTTTTTTGTTGAGTCCCATACAAAATGTGAGGCCTAAAAAAACGTTCAACTCCTCCACTGTTAGGTCTCACCACTTGTAGGGAGGGGCATAATAGGACGTTGGATTATTTAAAATAAATTGCTGGGCATAAAGGTTGCACTGGCCCACAATTGTTGATAGCATGTCCTCTGTAAAAATGAAATTAAAAAAATGGGGGGGGCGTGTCCAGGATGGCGACGTGAGCTGTTGTGCTGCACAGAGCTCTGCCATCCACCGGCAGAAATCCATATCCCACGGCCCTTTCTGGCCGCCTGAATGCCCGCAGACTCGGCTCAACAGGCGGGTGATCTGAGGAGGGACACAGTGACACCGAAGCCGCCCAAATCCCACCACGATCGGATCCGTTCGGTCCGCTCCGCCATCCTCCATCCCGATGTGGAGTCCTGCGGCGCTCTCCAACAGTAAGAGGCCCCACAGGGACAGCTGAATGAGGTGCAGGACATCCAGCAGCTGGTAAAGGGAGGAAGAAATCTAAATACCCACCATTACAGAGCCCCCAGCCACACACAGGTCCAGAGGAGGGACACCCGCAGCCTCCACAGGGCCTCACAAACAAGCCCCATAGAGTGGGCTGAGGCCAGATCCCCTTGGTTAGCAGAGGTGATGGCTGCTATAGCCACATGTCAGTCCACCCTTACAGCCAAGATTGATGCAGTACAGATGGATGTGGGGCTCCTGAGGCAGGACATGGACAAACTTAGAACCAGAGTGGCAGAAATGGAGCAGAGAGTTAGCAACACAGAGGACACAGTCGCTGAACATGGTGCGGCCCTGCACACACTACAGACCAAAGTGAAGGCCCTGGAATATAGAGCAGAAGATGCAGAGAATAGACATAACAATCTCTGCATAGTGGGTCCTGCGGAGAGCTCAGAGGGTGCAAATCCCACATGTTTTATGGAAGACATGTTGCGCAACTTGCTTCCGGATGCGTGGCTGTCCCCCCACTATGCAGTGGAGAGGGCGCACAGAATTCCCCCTAAACCGGGAGCCCCCCCGCGCAAACATTTATACTATGTCTCCTAAACTTTAGGAACAGAGGTGAGATCCTCAGGGCATCCAGGGAGCTGGGTGACCTATGTTACCAAAACAACAAGTTGATGATCTTCCCTGACTACTCGGTGGAGACTCAAAAGCCCAGGAAATCGTTTGATCATGTGAAAGCCGCAACGAGGGCACGCAATATCCGCTATAGTGTCCTCTTCCCTGCCCGACTGAGAGTCCAAGATGGCGAGACAGTTCGCTTCTTCACTTCTCCCAGGGAGGCCTCTGCCTGGCTCGACTCCCTTCCCAGAGATGGATGACTGGGGCTTACACATTCACACTTGATATAACCCTGGAAATAGTGTGTGTCTGGGCCCAGGTCAGGCACCCCCTTACCGGCGTCACCCCAGTGGCAGGGATCCTTATATGGAGGTAGATTGCAGTTGCACCTGTTGTGCCACATTAAGATACCAGGATCACATACTGGAGGTTCGGGAGACGTTTTTTTTCTTCCCTCACACGGGGGAACAAGCCATTGCCCCTGGCATGTTATCTGCCAGGAGACCCTCTAAGACCTGCATATCCACTATTGGACACTACCATTTGCCCAGGTCAGCGAGGCGCTTACCAACTAGACTGGCACCAACGGATCTTTATAGTTCTTCTGCAGCTGGGACTATTGGATGTATTGCAAGAGAACCTTTTCCCCTGTTGTTTTTGCTTTCCCTTTTCTTTTTTCTCTCCTTTATTCACCCGCGGACCCCAAGTTCGCAGCAGTGAATTTTATTTTACAATGGCGGATGCCTTGGCAGTTGAAAAACCGCTCGGACTCATCCCCGACCCCCCCAGTTTGTTTGGGGGGGTAGGGGGGTCGCCATTTTCACAGGACCCCCTTTTGCAGCCGGCAAGCTGAATTTGTTAGGGTTGGATACCCGCCTCAGTCTTGGGGGCTTGGGTGGGGGGGGTGGGGATAATTGCCCCATAGGGGAAGTTATTTGGTTTTCATCTAATGTTTGGTTATGTTTAACGGTCAAATTGCTAACTACTACTAACATAATATATGTGTCAAAGCTGAATCTATGCCTGTACTGCCTGATCCGAGTCCGGCTAGGGATCCCCAGAGGGCCCTACTTACTTACTCCGGGTACACATACACCACGATTTGATGATGGCATCCCTTAACGTTCTGTCCTGGAACACCAGGAGATTAAACTCACTGGTTAAGAGGTCCCTGGTGTTCCAGTTCATCAAGGCCCACAAGCCCCATATATGTATTTTACAAGAGACCCACCTGATGGGCAGCAGAACCATGTCCTTTAAGAAGCCCTGAATTGGCCATCACTACCACTCCACGTACTCTAACTTTGCGAGGGGTGTCAGTATTTTAGTGCATAAGTCTATCCCCTTTAGGCTTCTGGACCTGGTGCTGAACTCGGAGGGCAGATATGTACTGATGCATGCTCAGGTGGGACCAATGAGGTGGGTCATAGCGGGTCTCTATTTACCTCCAACAGCATCTTTGACTCTCCTAAATCAGGTTACTTCAAAGATTGCTGATTTTGCTAATGACAATATTCTTATCTTGGGGGATTTCAATCTGGTTCCGGACCCCACCATGGATAGACTATCCGCCAGTGGTAACCTGCATCCTGGACTGGTGGAATGGGCGGAGACGTACGGACTGATGGATGTGTGGCATTGGAGGCATCCTCAGACCCAGGCCTACACCTGTCACTCTGCCTCCCACCGCACCTTTTCCAGGATAGACTTGGCCTACGTGGGGAGGGCTGCCCTCCCTAGGGCAAAGGATATCAAGATACTTCCTAGGGGCATATGTGACCATGCGCCACTTCTGCTGACCATGGAAATATCCGCAGCTCCAGAGTCCATGCTGTGGCGGCTCTCCAGGTTCTGGGCATCGGACAAGGCAGTGGATGGTCAGTTTCAGGGATCCTTAAGGGAATATTGGGCAACCAACCGGGGCTCGGCTTCCACACTGGTGGTGTGGGGTGCCTTTAAAGCATACACGAGGGGACAATACTAGCTTATCATAGCCAGGGTTCGTAGGGAGAGAAGGGCTGAACTGACTAGAGTAGAAAGAGAGGCAGGCCTGCAGGAAGCTAGGTTTGTTAGAACTGGGGACCCTCAGGACTACGTTAGATTACAGACTCTGACTGATGAGGTGGTATGGGTCCGCACTTCCCTTACTCAAAAACGTATGCTGGCTCAATCCCAGCAAATCTTTCAACAGGGAGAAAGATCAGGGAAACTCTTGGCCTGGTTGTCACGGGAACAAGCAGGAGGGACATGTGTGTCTTGTATACAGGACCAAAACAGTGCACCTCTTTACACCCCTGACAAAATTAACGGGAGCTTTGTCTCCTTCTACCGCCTCCTTTATAGCTCCAGAACGACATACACACAGAATGAACTGATCTCCTATTTAGACCCTATCGACATCCCAGTCCTGACCGCAAAATACAGCGACACGCTTGATGCACCTGTTTCGGTAGAAGAACTGTTAAGGGCCCTAAAAACTCTCCAATCGGGCAAGACCCCCGGACCTGATGTCATACCAGTCAAATTTTACAAACAATATACTGAAGACTGAAGATGGTCAGACTGCATGATATGTTAACGGAGGCTTATAGAACAGAGGAACTCCCGAGCTCCCTGAGTGAGGCGGTGGTGGTCGTGATCCCCAAGCCTGGGAAGGGCCCTTCTCTATGTTCCTCATACCGCTCAATCTCCCTGATTAATGTCAATGCAAAACTGGTGGCCAAAGTCCTGGCCAACAGGTTGAGCATGGTTATACTAGCTCTGATCCACCCGGACCAAACGGGCTTCATGCCGGGGAGGGGTACGGACATTAACATCAGGAGACTTTTCACACATATGGCCAGGGCTAGTCCGGAATCAGCAGGTGTAGTGGCCTCACTTGATGCGGAGAAGGCCTTCGACTCGGTCGAGTGGGGTTAACTATGGGAGGTCCTTTCCGGGTTTGGATTTGGACCTAGATTCAAGTTATGGCTGAGGATGCTATATGCTAATCTGACGGCCAAAGTCTGCACAAATGGCTGCCTCTCAGACAGTTTCCCTCTGGGATGGAGTACTCGCCAGGGATGTCCCTTATCTCCGGGACTATTTACACTGGCAGTAGAGCCTTTGGCCATAGCCTTGCGGGCGGAGGGTAGGGTAAGAGGCATAACAGTGGGAAAGATAGAGGAGAAGGTGTCCCTCTACATGGACAACCACCTCCTCTACCTTACGGATGCCTCCGATTTGCTTGTAAGGGCTCTGGAGATGTTTGACCAGTTTGGGAGATTCTCGGGAATCTGCATGAATTGGGTCGGTTCTGTTCCCACTGCACCTGCTATCCCTAGATCAGTCACGGGTACTCCTCTCAAATGGGTGGATGGATTCACATATTTGGGCATAAAAATCTCTAAAACGACGGAGACATTCCTGGAACAGAATGTCCATCCTCTTGTGTCCCAGCCTCCCATTGACCCCAGTAGGTAGAGTCAATCTTTTAAAAATTGTATTTCTCCATAAATTCCAATATTTTTTCCGTAATACCCCTTCGCATATTCCTAGGGTCTTTTTCAAACATCTTGAGGGCATACTGACTTCGTTTGTTTGGGCTGGGAGGCCACCCAGAGTGGCAAGATACATACTGTACCTCCCTCTCTCTGCAGGCGGCTTGGCGATGCCAAACTTCCTTATATATTACTGGGCATCAGTCCTAGTCACTGTCAGGTGGTGGTTCTCTCAGCCCAGGTAAAACCCAGCGGTGAGACTGGAGGCAGCTATGCTGGGGTCCTACGCAGCACTAGTAACCTTGCATTTAGGGGAGCTAAAGCTCCATACGACCTGACAACACCCATGAAAACGGCGCTTAGGGCGTGGAAAGAGGCCAGAGCAGTATATCGCAAACCACACTGTGTATCCCCACACACGCTGCTGTGGGGCAACCCCTTACTCCCTCATTTAAATGTCATACCGGATCCATCATACTGGGTGGGGGATAACCGCCCTAAAACACCTCCTGCGAGACGGAAAACGTATGCCTTTTGCGGATTTAAAACACACCTACTCACTCCCCAATACTGCAGAATTTAGATTCTGGCAACTAAGACACGCCATGAAGGCCCAGTTGCCGGAGACACTGGCGCTTGAGTCCAACTCAATTGAGCGCCTGCTCATATCCAGCGCAATGGAAAAACCTCTTTCCACTCTTTACCTTTACCTGACGGTAGCATACAATACCAAACCTACACGCACACTGGACAAATGGAAGGAGGACATCCCAACACTGGGAGAGGATGAATGGGAAGACTGTAGATCAACCTTTATCCCATCTATGATAGCAGCCAAAGACAGATTTATCCAGTTGAAGTTCATACATAGGGCGTACTACGCCCCATACAGAATGGCTAACATATACCCAAACTTAGAACCCTCCTGCCCCAGATGTCATACAGAAATAGGCACATTTTGGCATATGTCCCAAAATACAGGCCTACTGGGAACAGGTTGCAGGGAAATTGAGCAACTTGCTGGATACACATGTACCAAAGGAACCAATGGTGCTCCTGCTGAGCTACTTGGGGGAGGTTGAGGGAGACAGATATGCAAAACTCTACATCACCTTCTCACTATTTTATGCTCGGAGAGAGATAATGATACACTGGAAGTCAGCCGAACCCCCTACACTGAATTCCTGGCAAAAGGCTGTTAATTCAGTATTACCCCTTTACAAATTTACCTACGAGAGTAGACAATGCCCGGCTAAATTTGACAAGGTATAGTCGGCCTGGGTGGATGCGAGCACGTGAGGGGCCAGAGAGGAGGTGGACCAACTGAAGGATTCCCCCCTGTCTCGGCCAGGGGCTACTTGCCCCCACCTCGCTCCGAGTGTCACCTGACCACATCGGGTAAGGAATAGAAAACAAACAGCTGATGGGCAGGGGATACACCCCACGGGTGAAGAGATTGAATACCCTAAGAAATGGAGGACGGAACCTAGAAGGGAACATGGTTGGGATTCTTCACCGGTAGAGGAATGTTAGTAAGGTGGTCAGCAAGGATTTGTAGGATGTTAACTTCTGCTATGGAACTCTTAAATTGACACTGTAACAAACATTATCAAGTGCCAAACTTTGACTGTACTGTTATTCTAAAGAGTTAAATAAAATCTTTTTTTTTAACAAAAAATTAAAAAAATGGATTGGGGAAAAAAATTTCCGTGTCCACCTGAACTCCTGGCTGGGCAGTGAAAGGGGGAATGTTGGGTTCTCCTGAATTAGGAGGAAGCCACAAGGGGTTCTGAAGGGCATAGGGAAGGCTGGCATGGTTCCTTGGCCTCTCTTGCCGAGGTACTGCGGTGCTGGTGGATGGCACTGCAGTGCTGGTGGATGGCACTGCGGTGCTGGTGGATGGCACTGCCTCCTCACCAGAATGCCTTTGTTTGGCGGGCTGAATATCTTCCTCCTCTGAGTCACTCAGTGTTCCACTACTGAGGACTGGCTCATAATTTACGTCCAACTCAGAATCTGAGTTTAAAAGGGAATCCAAAAAAGAGAGCTCCCTGTTGCTCTCGTCGGCCTGGGAAAGTATTTGGTACTCCTCCTCGGCGGAAAGGCATCTTTTGGACATGGTTGCTAGTGATGATGCAACTACACAGTTGTGGGTTAAGCCTGCACTGATGGGCACTGATGAGGTGGCCCTGATGTGCGCAGATGGGCACTGAGGTTGCATAGAGGGGCACTGATGAGGTGGAACAGATGTGCACTGATGAGGTGGAACAAATGTGCACCGATGAGGTGGAACGGATGTGCACTGATGAGGTGGCACTGATGTGCACTGATGGGCACTGAGATGGCACAGAGGGGCACTGATGAGGTGGCACAGAGGGGCACTGAAGAGGTCGAACAGATGTGCACTGATGAGGCAGCACAGATAGGCACTGATTGATTGCACAGATGTGCACTGTGGCAACACAGATGGGCACTGATTTATGGCACAGATATGTACCGATGAGGTGACACAGATGGACACTGATGGGGCATTGATGAGGCGGAACAGATGTGCACTGATTGATTGCACAAATGTGCACTGATGAGGCGGCACAGATGGACACTGATGAGGCGGAACAGATGTGCACTGATTGCACAGATGTGCACTGATGAGGTGGCACAGTTGGGCACTGATGAGGTGGCGCAGATGGGCACTGATGAGGCGGGAAAGATGTGCACTGATTGATTGCACAGATGGGCACTGATGAGGTGAAACAGATGTGCACTGATTGCACTGATGAGGCGGCACCGATGGGCACTGATTGGCACAGGTGGGCACAGATGAGCTGGCACAGGTGGGCACTGATGAGGTGGCACAGATGTGCAGATTGCAAAGATGTGCACAGATGCCGGACACTGATCACCAATGGTACAGTTGGGCACAGGTGGTCACCGATTGGTACAGGTGGGCACAGATCCCAAATGGGCACTGTACTGATGGGGCACTGTTTTCACTGTCATTTTTTTTAACTCACTGAAGGTACGGATTGCTGTCAGATCCTCTCTCTCCTCACACGTGGTCTCTGTGAGGAGAGAGAGCCGGCAATGAGAAATGATCTCATATGTTTACATTTGAAATCATCTCTCATTGGCCACGCCGATCGCACTG
The DNA here is from genome assembly GCF_037356315.1 of Lithobates pipiens. Lineage (NCBI taxonomy): Eukaryota > Metazoa > Chordata > Amphibia > Anura > Ranidae > Lithobates > Lithobates pipiens. Next base: position 603,051,273 of record NW_027507748.1, on the reverse strand, counting down.
TAAACGGCCACTGTGATTGGCTATTTACAGCGATCTGTGACTGGCTGTGTCCAAGGGACATGGCCAACACAGAATTTCCCGAGGAATGAGGAAAGGGGAGGACATCCTATGATGGCCACCCGGAAATTGAGGTCTGCACTGTAGCTGTCATTTGGCTATGGCCCGGCCCTCAAGTGGTTAAAGAGCTCCTGTCACCAGAGAAGTCTTTCCATAAGATTTTATACACATTTAACATTTTTAGGCATGTTATTTACCTATAATAGCTTCACTTGTGTAGACTGCTGCTGGGTGCCACCATCTTGAATGGTGACACTCTATAGCATTCTTCTTCAGTCCTCCCCAGAAAGTTCATAAAATGTTATGTAGGGAATTGAAGGGAAGAGCAGATGGACCTGGCTAGCACAGAGAGTAATTAGGCCCTACTAGAAGAGGAAAGGGCCACAACATGCATGAAAGGAAAAGTGCTGTGTAAGGCTGCTTTCACACTGGGGCGGTATTCAGGTGTTACAGCGCTAAAAATAGCGCCTGTGTAGCGCCTGAAAAAAACCGGCCCCTTTCACTCCAGTGTGAAAGCCGGAGGGCTTTCACACTGGAGCGATGCGCTGGCAGGACGGTGAAAAAAGTCCTGCTAGCCGCATCTTTGGAGCGGTGAAGGAGCGGTGTATTCACCGCTCCTAAACCGCTCCTACCCATTGAAATCAATGGGACACCGCGGCAATACCGCCGGCAAAGCGGCGCTTTGCGGGCTTAACTCTTTTTCGCCCGCTAGCGGGGGTTAAAACCACCCCGCTAGCGCCCGCAGACCGCCGCTAAAACGACGGTAAAGCGCCGCTAAAAATAGCGGCACTTTACCGCCGACGCCGCTCCCGCCCCAGTGTGAAAGCAGCCTAAGGGAATTGATTCTTTCAGTAGTAGTCAAAAAAACTTTTAGAAAGTTTTTTTTTAAAGATATTTTTATTAGTTTTATGACAAACAGACGAGGCAAAAAAATAAAAAATATGCTTTACAAAAACAAGAAAAAAACTTGGGCAATCATAGGTATACAGCATAAGATGCAAAAAAATAAAAAATTAGAGTGTCCCAAAAAAGAGAAAAAAAGAAGAGCAAAAAAACCTATGCCCCCTCGGCCAACCCCAACATAGCGAGCCTTCGATCCCTGAACAGAAGAAACCTGAAGGGCCCCCTTTAAACTAGGAAGAACTGTCCTGTGGCCTTGCCACCAATAGGTGCGGGGTTGTAGTGTAATCCAGAGTGACCCCCGAATTATTCTGCATATGGGGGATGTAGCATAGTTCAATAGTAGATTGAACAAATTGCATAGTTAAAGGGCAGTAGCCTGTATAGGGGGACCCAGATCTGACGATAGGAAGGAGGTTTGGTCTGTAAGGGTGGAGGATGACAGGATAACAGTTCACAGTTCTGCTGTAGGGGTGGGTGGGATATCCTCATGGAAAACCAAAACGGTCCACTGGACATAGTAGGGGAACTCCCATGTGTAGGGAGAACGGTGTCTCCACATTTAGCTCAGGGCAAGTGTAGATGGAGATTGTAGGGGTTAGAGTCTCAGGCTTTAAACTTCTCTGCGTCTTGGTGGAACTCCATATTGGTCACTGAGCCATGCCATGGCCTCCTTGGGGTTGGTGTAGAATTGCGCCTTGCCATCATGAATGATGTGCAGCTTTGCAGGGCAAAGCATGGCATAGGAGAGGCCCTCTGTGCGTAATCGAGCCTTTACTGCTGCGAAGGAGATGCTCTGACTCTGGACATCCGTTGAAAAGTCAGGGTATACTGAAATGGTATTGCCATTGTATTTTAAGGGGCCTTTCTCCCTGACGAGGCAAAGGATGGCAACCTTGTCTTGGAAGTTGAGGAGTCGGGCAATAATGGAGCGGGGTATTGCTCCAGAGGGTGGGGGACACGGAGGGGTGTGATGTGCCCGCTCAATCACATGGAAAAAAGGATGGTGCGTCAGACCCAAAAATTTCCCTTAGCCAGTTATAGAGGAACTTTTCAGGGCAAGAACCCTCTGCAAGTTCAGGGAAGCCAGATTTTCCAGGTCATCAATTTTGGTGCGAAGGGCTGCTATTTCCCCTGTATGATCCCTCACTGTGGCAGATAGGGGATGGACAACCTCCTCAAGGGAACTGATGTGTTCCTCTGCTTCCCCTGCCCTATCCCTTAAGTTTTGTATGTCTTGCTTAAGGAGAGAAAAGTCCATGCATACTGACGCTATCTGAGCAGTGAGGGAGGCTTTACAGTCCTGAATAGCAATCATAATGGAGGCTAGGGTAGGTTCAGTGGAGGGGGAGCCTGTGCTGGAGCAATCTTTACTGTCCATGTGGAGGCTCTGGGACGGCAGTGGGTCAGGCTGTGTGCCTCTAGTAGCAGGGGCAAAGTCACTCACCATTGCAGCCTTTTGTTTGTAGAGAGCAGAGGCCGACGGCTGCAGCAGCATGTAATGCTGCTCTGCCTGTGTCCTGGCTCCATCTTGCTTTCGGTGCCTGGCTGCCTGTCCCGCCATCGATATTGTCGTGGGGGGTAGGGATGAGCCGAACACCCCCGGTTCGGTTCGCACCAGAACTTTCGAACGGACCCCAAATTCGAACGAACTTTAGAACCCCATTTAAGTCTATGGGACTCAAACGTTCGAAATTAAAAGTGCTAATTTTAACGGCTAATATGCAAGATACTGTCCTAAAAAGGGTTTGGGGACCTGGCTCCTGCCCCAGGGGACATGGGTCAATGCATAAAATGTTTTTAAAAATGGCCGTTTTGGCGGAAGCACTGATTTTAATGACGATTAAAGTGAAAAAAAAAAGTGAAATATTCCTTTAAATATGGTGCCTGGGGGGTGTCTGTAGTATGCCTGTGAAGTGCCACGTGTTTCCCGTGTTTAGAACAGTCCCTGCACAAAATGACATTAAACGGAAATAACACCATTTAAAACTGCTTGCGGTTTTAATGTTATATCTGGTTCCTGCAATATGGTTGAAAATCATTCAGAAAAATGGCATGGGTAGCCCTCCCTGCCCATTACCAGCCTATTTGGGTCTTGTACGCATATTAAGGGGAACCCTGTACCCATATTAAAAAAAGGAAATGCGTGTGGCCCCCAGGCCCTATATACTCAGAACAGCAGTATACAGGCGGTGCAAACAAGACAGCGACTGTGTAGGTTTGTTGTGTTAAGTTGAATCTGTTTGTAATTTTCAACTGGTACATTTTTAAAGTGTAGCTCCAGTCAAAAAAACTATTTTTAAGCTTTTTGGAAAACATAGGGAAGGGTTATCACCCCTGTATAATTTGTTTTGTCGTCCATCTTTTTTCATCTCACTTGCTGTTGTCTCCTTCCGTTTGCAAGTAGGAGATGTTTGTAAATTGGATGTTTGAAAGTAGGGGCCTGCCCTATATGCTCTGCAGAAATGGCGGAACAAGGTGTTGGTTTTGCCACAACATTGTAAGCCCTCAAAGTGACGCTGGAGCGCCCTGCTGTGAACGATTATATCAAGAATTGTAATTACATGCCATTGTTGAACAGTGGTAGAAAAATTGACCTTTGGTGGTTGTGGTGCTGGTGCCACAACACTATAAGTCCTCACCGTTACTCTGGGTGGGCACAGGAAGGGGCCCTCCTGTGAAATATTATATCAAGAATTGTAATTACATGTCCCTGTTAAACAGGGGCAGAAAAATTTGGCCTTAGGCACTGCTGCTGGTGCCACCACACTGCAACCTCTCCCATATACTCTAGTTTTATTGCAGGAATTAGATATGCTGCAAAGCATTGCATCAAAAATTGTACTTAAACGCCCCTGTTAAACAGGGGCAGAAAAATTGGGCCTTAGGCACTGGTGCTGGTGCCACCACACTGCAACCTCTGCCATATACTCTAGTTTTATTGCAGGAATTAGCCCTGCTGCAAAGCATTGCATCAAAAATTGTAATTAAACGCCCCTGTTAAACAGGGGCATAAAAATTGGGCCTTAGGCACTGGTGCTGGTGCCACCACACTGCAACCTCTTCCATATACTCTAGTTTTATTGCAGGAATTAGCCCTGCTGCAAAGCATTGCATCAAAAATTGTAATTAAACGCCCCTGTTAAACAGGGGCATAAAAATTGGGCCTTAGGCACTGGTGCTACCACACTGCAACATCTTCCATATACTCTAGTTTTATTGCAGGAATTAGCCCTGCTGCAAAGCATTGCATCAAAAATTGTAATTAAACGCCCCTGTTAAACAGGGGCAGAAAAATTGGGCCTTAGGCATCACCCAGAACCAGAAATGTTCTTCCAACATATCAGCGGAGGAGGAAGAGGATAGACAATCAACATAACAGGACAGTCACTCAGCATCAGCATAGGCAGTCTTGAAGGGATGTGATATTTCAAAAAAAAATTATTCTGTTACATCAGCTTCAGGTGCTTGGTAGCTGTGGGTGATCCAAGACTGATTCATCTTGATGAAGGTCAGTCGATCAACTGATTTGGTGGACAGGCACACCCTGTGATCGGTAACAAAGCCACCAGCAGCACTGAAGGTGCATTCCGAAAGAACGCTGGATGCAGGACAGGCCAGTAGCTCAATTGCATACTGTGCAAGCTCTGGCCAGTGATCCATCCTCAAGACCCAGTAAGCCAGAGGATTTTCGGTGGGAAAGGTGTCCAAGTCTGACCTTGCCCCTAGGTATTTCTGCACCATGTAAATCAGACGCTGGCGATGGGTGCTGGAACCGATCATACCTTGGGGCTGCGGACTAAAAAATTGTCTGAAAGCATCAGTCAGACGGCCACCTTCTCCACCGCTCCTTCTGACCGATGCCTCAGCAACACGTTGTCCAGGACCAGGAGTTTGTAACCTCCCAGTCTCTGGGAACGCGTTGCACAGACCTTTCTGCAAGGCCTCCCGGAGATGTCTCATCCTCTGCTCCCTCTGCGATGGCAAGATAAGGTCGGCAACCTTACCCTTGTACCGTGGATCAAGGAGAGTGGCCAGCCAGTAATGGTCCCTCTCCTTGATCCAAAGAATACGAGGATCCTTCCGCAGGCTTTGCAGGATCAGGGAGGCCATGCAGCGTAGGTTAGCTGAGGCATTCGGTCCGGAGTCCTCTGGGTCACTAAGGACAACATGATCCGCAGCTACCTCCTCCCAGCCACGTACAAGTCCACGTGTTTCTTGGGACTGTAAATCATCCCTACAAGACTGCTGCTGCTGCTGCTGCTGCTGATGCTGAGTGCCAGCCTCCACCTCCATGCTGACACAATCATCCTCCTCCTCCTCTTCCTCCTCATCCTCTTCCTGTGTGATGGGTGGCACAGCAGGAACACTGTCTGGATAAAGGGGGCCTTGAGAGGCAAGGAAGTTCTCCTCTTCCTGCCTCTGTTCTGCCTCAAGTGCCCTGTCCATTATTCCACGCAGCGTATGCTCCAAGAGATGGACAAGAGGTGCAGTGTCACTGATGCATGCACTGTCACTGCTCACCATCCTTGTGGCCTCCTCAAACGGTGACAGGACAGTGCATGCATCCCTGATCATGCCCCACTGGCGTGGTGAGAAAAAACCGAGCCCCCTGACCCTGTCCTGGTGCCGTAGTCGCACAGGTACTCATTGATGGCCCTCTGCTGCGTGTGCAGCCGCTGCAGCATGGCCAACGTTGAGTTCCACCTGGTGGGCATGTCACATATAAGGCGGTTCTTGGGCAGGTTCAACTCCTTTTGGAGCTCAGCCAGCCGAGCACAGGCATTAAATGATCGGCGGAAATGCACACAGACTTTCCTGGCCTGCTTCAGGACATCCTGTAAGCCGGGGTACCTGCCCAAGAACCATTGCACCACCAGGTTAAGGACGTGAGCTACACAGGGCACATGGGTCAGTTGTCCCTGTCAGAGGGCGGAGAGGAGGTTGGTGTCATTGTCACAAACCACCATTCCTGGCTTAAGCTGGCGTGGCGTCAACCACCTCTCGGCCTGCCTCTGCAGAGCTGACAAAACATCCGCCCCAGTGTGGCTCCTGTCCCCCAAACAAACCAGCGCAAGCACGGCATGGCATCGTTTTGCCTGCGTACTTGCGTAGCCCCTGGAACGCCTACGAAGCACCGCTGGTTCTGAGGACAGAGCACTGGAAGAGGCCATGGAGGAAGAAGAAGAGGAGGGGGTGGAGGAGAGAGGTGTGTCACAACCAATAGTAGCATTTTGGAGGCGTGGTGGCGGAACAACCTCCAACACTACTGCACCTTGTCCTGCATCCTTCCCAGCTGCCAGAAGAGTGACCCAATGGGCCGTGAAAGACAGGTAACTTCCCTGTCCATGCCTGCTGGACCATGAGTCAGCGGTAATATGCACCTTACCGCTGACCGCCCTGTCCAGTGAGGCAAGGACATTGCCTTCCACATGCCGGTAGAGAGCCGGAATCGCCTTCCGTGAGAAAAAGTGGCGTTTGGGGACCTGCCACTGAGGAACCGCACATTGTACAAACTCACGGAAGGGGGCCGAGTCTACCAACTGAAAAGGCAGAAGTTGAAGTGCTAGCAATTTAGCCAAGTTAGCATTCAACCGCTGGGCATGTGGATGGCTGGGAGTGAACTTCTTTCGCCGGTCCAGCAGCTGGGGCAGGGACATTTGCCTGCTATAATCGGACGTGGGTGTACCGCTAGCAGAGTTCCCGGAAGCACTTGGCTGTGACACACCTAATTCTACACCTTCATTCCTCTCAGAGCAGGTTTCAGAGAGGACTGAAGGTCTAGTGGGGTTGGAGATGCCAGCTGATGAGGAGCAAGGAGAGGTCCGCTTTGTTCTTTGGTGTGGGTCTTTGAGGTACGCTTGCCAACGAGCTGCATGGCAGGTCAACATATGTCTGGTCAAGCATGTGGTGCCCAAGCGGCTGATGTTTTGGCCACGCGAGATACGCTTGAGACATATGTTGCAAATAGCAGCGGTGCGATCTGATGCACTCGTCTCAAAAAAGGCCCACACCAAAGAACTTTTAGAATAACGCGCAGAGGCAGCGCCCTGCACAGGCGGAGCTCTGCGGTGTGATTTAGTCGGTGTGCGGCCCCTAAGCTGGCCCCCGGAGGGCATCCTGCCTCGTTGGACATGTGCCTCCTCCTCCTCCTCCTCCTCCTCCTCCTCCCTCCTTCCAGGCACCCACGTGGAGTCAGTGCCCTCATCATCCCCTCCCTCTTCATCGCTGTAGCAAACCTGGCAGTATGCTGCAGCTTGTGGAATATGACTGCCAGATTGCTGTCCTTCTTGAGCATCCCCTCTCTCTGCGCTCACGCTACTGCCTTCCTCTAGCTGAGTGTCATCATCAGAGCCCACAAAACACTGGGCATCCTCCTGGAGCATGTACCCAACACTGTGCTCAAAGAGTTCAGGAGACTCCTCAGGAGGACGTGGTGGGTCTAGGGAAGGAGTCACTGATGATGACATTGAGAGGAGGGAAGACGATGCGTTGGCAGCTGCTTTGCTAGTACCCTGAGACTGGGTGAGAGAGGATGAGGAGGATGAAGAGGGCTTGGTCATCCACTCTACCAAGTCGTTGGCATGTTGCGGTTCAACATGTCCAGCTGCCGAAAAGAAGGACAAGCGTGTCCCATGGCCACGTGCTGATGACAATGCACCGCGTCCACGACCAGCACTGTTGTCTCTAGACACAGAGCCTGCTTGCCCTCTTTTATCGGCTCGCGCCTGTCTGCCTCTCCTTGCTGGCCTTCCAGACATGGTAATGGCCTGAAGGGAGTTGGGTAAAACAGCAGTGTAATGGAGTCACACAACACCCACTAAGCCCTGCAGATTGCTCTATTAGAGAACAGCAACAAACAGTAGATACAGGTGTATATTGTGCTGGAGTCACACAACACCCACTAACTCCTGCAGATGCCTTTATTATAGAACACCAGAGATAAAGGGGTATACTGTAATTGAGTCACACAACACCCACTAAGCCCTGCAGATGGCTCTATCAGAGAACAGCAATAAAGGGTAGATACAGGTGTATATTGTGCTGGAGGCACAAAAAACCCACTAACTCCTGCAGATGCCTTTTTTTATAGAACACCAGACATAAAGGGGTATATACAGATGTATACTGTGCTGTGCTGGAGGCACACACAACTTCCAATAACTCCTGCAGATGGCAAGTGGGCTCAAATAGATAAGAGCTATGTAGGTGGATATAGCGGTGTGTACTGGGTACAGAGCACGCAGACAGCACGCACAAGCTCCTAACACTACTGACTGCAAGTTCTATTATAAAAGATAGATCACTAGCTATATAGGTGAGGTGAATATAGCGGTGTATACTGCGGTCAGGGCACACAGACAACAACCACTACACAACAGCAAGATCGAAAATCAGCCGAAAACAATCGGTGTGTACTGTGTTGAAGGTACACAGAACACCCACTAACTGCTTCAGACGCCAACACACTACACTAGGCCGCCGCGCTGGCGGCCTTATATAGTGTGGGGCGTGTACTACACAGCCTGAGCTATGATTGGCCACAGGCATCCTGCCTGTGGCCAATCATGGCTCTCCTCGCTGCTGGCGCTGTGATTGGCCAAGCATGCGGGGTCACAGTGCATGCTTGGCCAATCATGAGCCAGCAATGCACTGCGATGACGCAGTGCATTGTGGGCCGTGAGCGCCACACGAATTTGGCGCGAACGGCCCATAACGTTCGGAATTCGCCGAACGGGCTAACAGCCGATGTTCGAGTCGAACGTATGTTCGACTCGAACACGAAGCTCATCCCTAGTGGGGGGCCAGTATTTTACTATGAATGCCAGCCTGGAAAATTCCCACAGCTGTGAGGAACAATTTAAGACCTTTCTGGAGCAAATCAGGCTCAGGATAACTGCAGGAAGCTGGAGCTGTGGCTTTACACTTCTGCTCTCTCTGCCATCCGGACACGCCCCCCAACTTCTAGAAAGTTTAATGAAAATATTATATTTATATCATTTATGGAAAGAAAAAGAGCTGCAAGAAAGCATTTAAAATACTTATTTTTTTCTATGATTTTACCTGCAATTTTTTGTAGTTGGTGACAGGGTCTCTTTAACAAGAAAAAACTCAGTCACCTCAACCCCATTTAATTGCTTGTTTTTCCCTATTTAATTGCTAGTGCAATAAAGTTAATATAGTTGAAATACAGTGAGATGCTTACTTAAAACCTGTAATAACTTTGAGAGAACCACTATCCAGGCATTGGATATGGTAAAATGTTATATTTTTCTAAACCAGTGATGCAAAAAAAATGAACTGCTGGTCTTCAGCCAAAGCTGATGTCTCCAAATGTGATCTGAATCATTCTTGGCACAGTGTCTCCACCCAGCTGCAGCACAAGTCTGTTTCTATGCCCAACTGGGATGATATTCTGACTAACACAGTAGCTCTTTGCCTCAGTCCATAGAATAAGCCACCCCTCCAACCCCAACCCATCTGCTCCTCTTTTATTGTGTACAGGCTACAGTATACATCATGTAATGGTCTAGAATGCAAATCAAGAATTATTTATGGCATGAAGTTTTATGTATGTATTTTTGTACAGAAATACTCACCTAGCATTAACGGAAACCCTTACGTTTGTGCAGAAATTACCACTATTTAGCATGGATAGTTCTAACCATAATCCTATTGTGGTAAATATGAGTCTAGAAGAACAAGATCGCTAGTTGCATATTTTCTTAGTCACAGTAATTGAATAGCTCTGCACTTCAAATGAATTACTACATATTTAGGGTTAGATTACAGTTCTTTATCTGACATTTTTGATATATTGATAGATATTTTGCATACAGTATATAATTTTTTTCTTGCTTGTTTTGCTCCTTCTTTGTTAAAGTGGGGTGCCCCCTCAAAAAAAAAAAAAAAATTAAAAGTCAGCAGCTACAAATACTGCAGCTGCTGACTTTTAATAATCGGACGCTTACCTGTCCCAGGGTCCAGCGATGCGGGGAAACGAAGGCCCCCTCGTTCCCCGCTCCGCTCGCGGCGCCGTCAATCTTACTGTGGGCACCCGGCTGCGGCTTCATAGCCGGGCACCCACAGCGCATGCGTGAGCGGTGCAGGGTGCCGTGATATGCCGCGCAGTCATCTGGGACACGTGACAGGTCCCAGATGACTGTGCGGTGTGAGGGGAAGTGATGTCACCAGCCCAGGCAATGAAGAAGGCAGACTACGAGGGACCCCCTAGCAACAGGCATTTAGAGGTGAGTAAAAACATTTTTTTTTCCAATAATTTTTATTTATTTTTTTTTTAAGAATTTTAAAACTATTTTTTATTTTTTGGTGGCAACACCACTTTAAGTAATTCACTCATGTGGAAAGTGAAGGTAATTTTTTTTATTGTGGATATTGGTAAAATTGTTCTTTTGGGACATGAAATCCATCCTGTAATTGTTGAAAGGACTTCAGCATAAATAGTGATTTCAAGATCTCTTCCTTTCTTGGCTGAAAGCAGAATACCACTTACCCTTGGTACATTACCTCACCCACCTTTCTACACCTTTCCCAATAAACAAAGGGACCCCACAAGAAACAGAACAGAAACACTCCTGCGCATAAGCGGACCACCAGACCAGCTATGAAAAAACACACTGGCCTTGCTGCCCTCAAGGGTGGGGAACCCTAAAAATCAAAAAGAAAAGAGAAAAAAGGGGGCACACCAGCCTAGTGTATTATCCTTTGGATATGTGTTTATTTAAAACATAAAAAAAAAACTACTCACAAACAGTTGTATAGATTCTTGTATGAATAGTCATCAAGTAGCAGCATCTAGTAACAGATGAGCGGGACTCTCCAGAGGTCACAGAGGAGCTCACACAACTCACTACCAGCTAGGTGCCCTTTAATTATATTGGTCCTTTGAGACACTGACACATGACATTAAATCTAATGTAGTTCGCCGTGAGATCCAAATTATACAAAATCATACAAAATAAGCGTACTTGTGGAGGATCTGCCCTTAATTTCAACACAGCCACTTGTTACCTTCCCCTCCTTATTTTCTGTAATATTGGGCCTCACTATTATTGCGAAAAAAATCAGGGGCTCCCAATTTTTCCCTTTCAGATACCATCATAACCGATATCAAACAGAGCTTCAAATTTGATTTGCCTACATCTTACTTATTTGTGAATAAGCTTGGCCTACCCTTACCAAAACTTTTATGCAACCAATAATACCCCCTTTGGGATCTGAAATCCCTCATCTCCTCCTTGTCCTGTTTTATTCTAAATAATTTAATGCCATAAAAATTACATAAAAATCTTCATCTCTCATGGAGTCCTTCAGGAAAGGAAAATTACGGTAAGCATTTGATAGGAAATTTTCCGTTTTCATGACAGACTCATGGCAGCCTAAGTGTGGGAAATAACTAAACAACAACACATGGAAGGGAATGCTGAACAAAAAGAAGGCTTTAGCCCCTTCCTGACCAGCCATCGCACTTGTACTGAGGCAGCTTGGCTCCCCTGGGTGAACCAGCGTAACTGTACATCGGTTCACCTTTTGACCACTAGGGGGCGGCACGATGCCAGAGCCGATGCACATGCGCAGCTGTCGCGATGACTGCCAAGCACCTGCGATCGCTCCACACAGAGACAGAATAGAGATCTGTCAATGTAAACAGTATGAACAGTAAACAGTATGAACAATGATCGTTTTCCTCACCCAGGCAGTCCCATCCCCCACAGTTAGAATCACTCCCTAGGTAACACAGTTAACCCCTTGATCGCCCCCTACTGTTAACCCCTTGCCTGCCAGGGACATTTATGCAGATCACCGCCATTAATAGTAAAAAAAATAATAATAAAAATGGCATAAATCTATCCCCTATTTTGTAGACGCTATAACTTTTGTGCAAACCAATCAATATACGCTTATTGCGATTTTTATTACCACAAATATGTAGACAAATACATATCGCCCCAAACTAAACAAATAGGTGTTAAAAAAAAAATTGTGGATATTTATTATAGAAAAAAGTAAATTTAAGTAAAGTATTGTGTTTTTTTCCAAATTGTCAGTCTTTTTTTGTTTATAGCGCAAAAAATAAAAAAAAACGCAGATATGATCAAATACCACCAAAAGAAATCTCTATTTGTGGGAAAAAAAGGAAGTCAATTTTATTTGGGTACAACGTCGCACAACCACGCAATTTTCAGTTAAATCAACACAGTGCAGTATCACAAAAAATGGCCTGGTCATTGAGCAGCCAAATCTTCCAGGGCTGAAGTGGTTATTTCACCATGTCAACTAACAGGATTCTTAAACCAAAATTAACAGATGATAAGAATGCAGGTTCTACACAATAATGCACCATGAAGGTGTTGATAGAGGCCCATGAGGCCACCCTGCAGATAACGTTTGGAGCCACATGTCACGACGCTGCCCCGGCAGTCAAGAAACCCCTAGTCGAGTGTGCGGTCACTGCCTCCGGAGGAGCCAAGCCCTTTGCCCTATAGGCCTGTTGGATGGCCTAGACAATCCAAAATGCTTTTGTTCTGGATGAGGCATGTTTTCCCCTGGCTTTTCCCAGAAAACAGGATAAACAGATGATCTGACCGTCTAAAAGAGGCTGTAACTTGAAGGTATTCCTTTAGCGTCTCTCCCACATCTAGGGGATGAGTCTCAGTAGCATCTGGAGCCTTGAAGGTAGGAAAAAAAGGTTAGAAATGATTCTTTGTAGCCGAAGGCCCCGATCTCTGAAATTATTTTGGCCAATGTGATGGCCATGAGAAAGGCAGACTTGACAGAGAGATCCTTAATAGATGTTGGCCGGCTGACTCCATTGGCTCTGGACAAGGGGGATTTGGGAAATCTCGGTTTCCTCTAGGGCCCGAGTCTTGCTGACCCCCTGAATAATTGCTGGGCAAGAGGATGACCAGTCCATGAAACTCCAGAGAAGGCCAATAGAGCTGATACTTGGACTCTAATGCCCCGTACACACGAGCGGACTTTTCGACATCCAAACTCCGACGGACTGAGTCCGGCGGACTATCCGATCGTGTGTGGGCTGCAACGGACTTTAGCGAAGCTAAAGTCTGACGGACTTTAGAAATGAAGCATGCTTTAAATTTTCCCGACGGAACTCCGCCGGACCCGGTCCCCTTTGAAAAATCCGCTCGTGTGTGTGCTACTCCGACGGACTAAAACCGACGCTAGGGCAGCTATTGGCTACTGTCTAGGAACTTCCTACGTCGAATCCAGTCGTACGTCATCACGTTCGACTCCGTCGGAGTTTGGTGTGATGGTGTGTGGTCAAGTCCGTTCGGTCGAAAAGTCCGCCAGAACTCCGTCGGAACTCCGGCGGAACTCCGGCGGAACTCCTTTGGAGGTCTGTCAGACTTAATCCCTCTCGTGTGTACGGGGCATAAGGGAGCAAACTGACAGGCTCAGATCTAAGCCTGACTGTAGGAATTCCAGGATATCTTGCACCCCCCTGTATGACTTTCCTGTGGAGGATGTGAAATCCACAAACTTGGCCCACATTCTTCCATAGACCTTGTTCGTGCTCATCCTTCTTGAACTTATGAGGGTAGAGATGCACAGCCAAGGCTCTCCCTCTCAAAAACCAGACCATAAGTCTCAGTCACACTGGGTATGGATGCAGAACTGCCCCTGGGACAGAAGGTCTGCTCTGAGGGGAAGGGGAATCAGGTCCTGCAAACGGAGTTGTACTAGCAGGGGAAACCATGGCCTGTTCAGCCAGTATGTCGCTACTGCCCTAACTCTCTGCTCGGAGACTCTGCAAGAATATGAAAATGATTGGGATCAGAGGAAAGGCATTTGCTCTGCTGAAGCTCCACTGCTCTGTTAGGGGATCTACCCTGAAGGTCTGGCCGCAACAGCCCTGAGTGTAATACTTCTCGAGTTTGAATTTGCAGGGGAATGAGAACAGGTCGACTTTGGGATCGACTCCCAGGGACAGAATCCTCCTGAATGCCTCCGTATGGAGGGACCACTTGTTGTCCAGTTAGATACGTGACATAAAATCTGCCTGGGTTTCCTGGGCTCAGGGAACAGACTGCCAAGATGTCGACCAGATTCTTCTTGGCCCATGTCATGATTGGCTCCACCTCCTGAAGTAGTTGAAGACTCAGAGTCCCTCTCTGTCTCTTCATGTAGGAGACTGCTGTGGTGTTGTCCATTCTTAACAGTACTGATTCTTTCTTTATCAGATGGCTGAAGGCCCGAAGGATGCAGAAAGCTGCCCATAGTTCCAGGACATTCGATAATGGGATGTGAGGATGGAGATCCCATCTGCCCTGAGCAATTTCTAATCTGCAGTGAACCCCCCATCCTGTACAACCGTCATCAGTCATAATTTTGACCCAGGAAACGGGGGCGATGGAGTGGCATTTGAGCAGGTTCCTGCATTGCAGCCACCAGAAGAGGCTCTCCCTCATGCTTGAAGCTAGGGACAAGCGCTGTCAGAAACCATGAACCAGACCGAGACAGAATTACAGTAAAATCACACTTTTTTATTAATAAAAATAAAAAGGTAAATAGAGTAAGCGTAGTCAAACCATAGCCAGAGTCCAGTAACCGGATCAGGTAGTCAGCCAAGCCAGAGTTCAGTAACCAGATTGGGTAATCAGCCAGGCCAGAAGTCAGGGATCCAAGTAGAGGAACAGCAAGCAGGATAAGGAGCCAGAAGGGATGTCAGAATTGCCAGTCTTTAAACAGTAACAAAGGAAATTGTTTCTTGTGATGTGACCAAGGAGAAGTTAGGAATGTAGTGAGATGGAGATCTTTAAGTAGGTAGGACTGAGGAGCAGATTCACAACAGCTGGTTAACTGTGGAGAGAGATGAGAGCTGGCAATTAGCTGACAGTGGAACAGCCAGCTCAGAGAAGGAAGGGCTGAGCCAGCCCTGACAGGCGCACTCTGTCGTGCACTACCAGGATCTTCTTCAGAGGAAGGGAAATAGTGTTTTCTACTGTGTCAAACTGAGCTCCTAGGTACACTTGGCATTGTGCTGGTTCTAGATGACTCTTCTCCAAGTTCAGTAACCAGCCAAATTCTAGAAGTGTAGAAATGACATGAGCCCTGTGAAGCAACAGCTGCTCTCTGTCTTGTGATAGCGGAAGAAGATCGTTGATATGATGTACTAGAATAACTGCTCAGGTATATCTATAAATGAAAAGATAAAAAGGTACCAACATTACAAGTATCTATTTAAACATAAAAGAGAATGGGTGGGGCAAATAGGATTTTACCAGTACCGTCATAAGATATTACAACATATTCTGTTAAAAAAAATTCAAGTTTATTTTACATGAAATCAACATTACACTTTAAAATCATTCAACATTGCATAGTAGATTCATTCAGTAGGTCATACCACCTCAGTTGATCCCTCAGTTGAGGGATCACTGATGCCCCCATACACACAATCGGAATTTCCGACAACAAAATCGTGTATTATTTTTTTCCAAAGGACGTTGTCTCAAACTTGTCTTGCATACACATGGTCACACCCTACAGCAATGCACACCCTAAAATTCAAAAATTTCCTGGCACTCGGAGATTTCAACCTTTGGGCAAACGAGCCTAAAGACCCCATCGCGACTGCCTGCATCAATCAACTAGAAGAACTGGGTCTACAGCAACTGATAAAGACTCCCACGCATGGGTCAGGACACACCCTGGACCTCATTTTCAAACAGAACATCGACGTCAACATACTCGACAACATAACTCTGCCATGGACGGATCACCACGCCATCAAATTCAAAATCGCTACCAACATCACCAACGCAAAACGGAAACCTGTAACAACGCACTGGACCAGATCGCATAAAAAACTGTACTCCGAAGCCTTCAAAACCACTCTGTCCAAATAAATATCTACAATAACCTTAAACCACTCTACGGAGGAAACACTCAACTCCCTGAACAAGGCATTACTGCAATCAGCAGACTCGGTAGCACCAAAACGCAGGGCTCTCATCAGGAAGAAAAATGCTGGATGGTTTAATAGCTCCCTCTCCGTACTAAAGCAAGAGCGCAGAAGAGCGGAAAGAACATGGAGAAGAAATCCCACCGAGGAAAACCTATTTAACTACAAAGGTCTGACAGAGAATTATCGGAAAGCAATCTTCAAAGCCAAAAAGGACCACTTCTCATATACAATCTCAACGGCCGCAAACCAACCACGGGAACTGTTTAAACTGGTTAATCAATCAATGAATCCGGTGTGCCTAGAACCCCCAGAAAGCGAATCCCAGGATTAATGTGACAAACTGTCTGATTTTTTCATCGATAAAGTCAAAACCATCAGGGAAACAATTTGTCAGAAGAAAACATCCAACCTCAGCCAGCAAAAACATAAAGAGGATGTCCGCACCAACATACCGCAACCGCCAAAATTTTCACTATCCCCAATTACCGTAGACACCGCAAAAAACATCATTAATAAACTGCGTGACAGTACCTCACCTATTGACATCATCCCCACAAAACTACTGAAAGAATGCTCCGACATCGTGGCTCCAACCATAACCCACCTCATAAACCGATCATTCCACGAAGGGATTGTTCCCAGCATCCTCAAACAAGGCATTGTCAAACCTCTACTCAAGAAACCAAACCTGGACCCTCAGGATCCAAACAACCGTAGGCCGATTACAAGCCTCAACACCATTTCTAAGATCATGGAGAAAGCTGTAGTACATCAGCTACAACTTCACCTGGATACTCACAAACTCCTGGACCCGCTGCAATCAGGCTTCCGCCCGGGTCATGGAACAGAAACAGCTCTCCTCAAGATTTGGGATGACGCCCTCGAAGCAGCAGATGACGGAGAGCCGTGTCTCCTCGTACTGCTAGACCTAAGTGCAGCGTTTGATACAGTAGATCACAATACTCTACTCGTCCGCCTCACAGAAGTAGCCGGAGTCCAAGACATAGATCTCCATTGGTTCGCGTCCTTCCTAGGAAATCGGTCACAGACAGTGAAACTAGGAAAATTCCTCTCCGAAACTCGGGCAGTCACCTGCGGAGTCCCTCAAGGCTCTCCATTGTCACCCGTTCTCTTCAACATTTACATTCGCCCACTCCTTCAAATCATCAGATGCTCAGATCTCTGCTTCCACTCTTACGCTGACGACACACAACTTTATTTCCGGATCAATGGAAAAAAAGATCACCAACAACAACTTGAAAACTGCCTCAAATCAATAGAGGACTGGATGACCACCAACTCCCTCCAGCTGAACCAATCAAAGACAGAGCTTCTTATCTTACACCCAAATCATAAGCCCGCAACCAAAACCTCCTGGTCTCCACCAACCGTCTTTGGGCAGACTATCTCCCCAAAGACCAAAGCGAAGAGTCTCGGGGTTATTTTAGACGCACAAATGTCAATGGATGCGCAAATAGGATCTGTAGTCAGTCGATCTCACCATCTACTGCGCATGCTTCGCAGACTCATCCCTTTTATCCCAAAGAATGACAAAGCAGTGGTAGTTGGAACAATCATTAATTCAGGACTGGACTACGCAAACTCGCTTTACATAGGATTACCACAATATCAACTTGCGCGATTACAACTAATCCAAAACACGGCGGCAAGGCTGATAACAGGGAAAAAACCCTGGGAATCCATTTCTCCTTCACTGAGGAGCTTACATTGGCTAACCGTAAAAAATCGGATCACGTTCAAGACCCTTTGCCTCACCCACAAATGCGTGCATAGAGAAGCTCCGCAATACCTAATGGAGAAAATAAATCATTACACACCAAACCGCAGTCTTCGATCAGCCAACAAAAACCTCCTCCTCGTGCCCAAAGCCCGGTATAAATCCAAGGGTGATCGGAGATTCGCTGTCCAAGGGCCTCTGCTATGGAATGCTCTACCAATCAACATCCGCCTGGAAGAAAATCACCTGGCTTTTAGGAAAAAACTCAAGACCTTCCTCTTTTAGCAGATGATCAAAGCTCGCCACAGCGCCTAGAGGCGATTCAGTTCGCATTGTGCGCTATATAAGTATTTCATTCATTCATTCATTCATTCACACAAATGTTGGCCAAAATTCTGAACGTCAAGAACGTGGTGACATACAACACATATGACGGGACTATAAAAAAGAAGTTTAATAGCCAGTGCCTCACCCTTTGGGTTCCTTCTGCTAATCTCGTGTTTATCACGTGCTAGTAGAAGCTTGGTGAGAGACGATTCACACTTTTCAGCCTTGTGCTTTTCAGTTCGTTTTCTGCTTTTGTGCTTTGGGTTCGTATCTGTTCTTCAGTGTGTGTTGTCAGTTCTTCCTGTCTTTCAGTGCGTTCTATTTAATAGTTTACTTCTGTTTTTCAGTGCGTTGTCTGCTCGTTTTTGATTTTTAGATTGTTCTTCTCAGGTCCTTTCTGATTTTCAGTGCATTCTGTCAGTTCGTTCTGACCAGCTGACCGTTTTCGAGCCATGTTGCGGGTACGTTCTCATTGTAGAGTTTGTGCTGTGCTTGGGCTTGGTGTTGGAGTTCTTGCTTTGACCCAAGTCCATCCATGAACAGGATGAGGAGGAGTTCATGGACGAAGAATTGGTTGCTCCAGCGTGACCAATTCTCGCACATGCCTTTGTTGCGGGAGATCCAGGAGAATAATCCTGATGGTTTCAGGAATTATCTCCGGATGACGGATCCCGTTTTTTACCATCTGTTGGCTTTGCTGTCCCCTTATATTACGATGCAGGACACCTGCATGTAGCAAGACATCACTCCCGAGCAGAGGCTCGTCGCCACCTTGTGGTACTTGGCGACGGGAAAAAGTCTCCAGGACATCAAGTTCACGATTGCAATCTCCCCCTAGGCTCTAGGAATCATTATTCCAGAGACCTGTTCTGCCATAATTCAGGTCCTGCAGAAGGGCTATATTAACCACTTCAATACCGAGCCATACTCAAATGACACCCACAGATGGGATCTCCCATCCTGGGTGGACATCATATGACGGCCTCTGTATTTCGCCGCTCCTGCGGGCCCCCGGGGGCCCGCAGCACGGCGATCGTGGATGAGGTGTGTCCCGCGGACACAGCCCATCCCCAATCTGTGGGATTTTCATCCCCATCCACCCCCCGATACACGTGACTGACCGTGTCCAATCACAGCGGTCACATGTACTGTGCATTCACAGCGCTCTTGCACGCGCCTAGGGTGCATGCAGAGCAGTGATCAGGGATGTGGCTTGTCACCCTGACACAGCCCAACTCCGATCGCAATAAAGAGCCAATGAAATTGGCTCGATACCACGTGTCCGGCTGTGTCCAATCACAGCCGGTCACAGAATGTAAACAAACCGCGGTAACGAGATGTTACCGGGTTCTGCTCCTCACACACTGATACACCGCCTATTGTACACACCAACACACACTGATTAACCCCCCAATAAAGAGGACCTGTCACCACCCATGAAAGTACCTGTCACCACCGATCAAAGTACCTGTTATCACCCATCAAAGTACCAGTCATCACCCATCAAAGTACCTGTCATCACCCATCACAGCCCATCTGAGTACCTGAGTACCTGTCACAGCCCATCTGAGTACCCGAGTACCTGTCACAGCCCATCTGAGTACCCGAGTACCTGTCACAGCCCATCTGAGTACCCGAGTACCTGTCACAGCCCATCTGAGTACCCGAGTACCTGTCACAGCCCATCTGAGTACCCGAGTACCTGTCACAGCCCATCTGAGTACCCGAGTTCCTGTCCCAGCCCATCTGAGTACCCGAGTACCTGTCCCAGCCCATCTGAGTACCCGAGTACCTGTCCCAGCCCATCTGAGTACCCGAGTACCTGTCCCAGCCCATCTAAGTACCCGAGTACCTGTCAGCACATCTGAGTACCCGAGTACCTGTCAGCCCATCTGAGTACCCGTGTACCTGTCAGCCCATCTGAGTACCCGAGTACCTGTCATCCCATCTGAGTGCCCGAGTACCTGTCACAGCCCATCTTAGTACCTGTCACAGTCCATCTGAGTATCCGAGTACCTGAGCACCTGTCAGCCCATCTGAGTACCCGGGTACCTGAGTACCTGTCCCAGCCCATCTGAGTACCCAAGTACCCGAGTACCTGTCCCAGCCCATCTGAGTACTTAAGTAGCTGAGTACCTGTCACAGCCCATCTGAGTACCCAAGTACCTGAGTACCTGTCACAGCCCATCTGAGTACCCGAGTACCCGAGTACCTGTCACAGCCCATCTGAGTACCCAAGTACCTGAGTACCTGTCACAGCCCATCTGAGTAACCGAGTACCTGAGTACCTGTCACAACCCATCTGAGTACCAGAGTACCTGAGTACCTGTCACAGTCCATCTGAGTACCCGAGTACCTGTCACAGCCCATCTGAGTACCTAAGGAACCTGTCACAGTTCATCTGAGTACCTGAGTACCTGTCACAGTTCATCAGAGTACCTGAATACCTGTCACCAGCCCGTTGGAGTACCCGAGTACCTGTCACCAGCCCGTCAGAGTACCCGAGTACCTATTTGCAGACCATGCCTCATGGAATACACGTTGAGGTGTTTGCTTTCCAAAATGGGGTCATTTTGTGGCTACTTCTATTGTCCTGGTGCTCCAGGACCTTCAAAAGTGTGATAGGTAGGAATGAAATGAGATGTGTAATTTATGCTCCTAGAACGCCTGAAGGTACTACTTCCATGTTGGACCTCTGTATATGGCCAGGCTGTGTAAAAGTCTCACACATGTGGTATCGCAATACTCAGAAGGAGTAGCAGAATGTGTTTTGGGGTGTAATTTTTGCTATATACATGCTCTGTGTTAGAAATATCTTATCCCTGGAGCGTTCCACCCAAAGAAACTTGGAGAATAATTTTTAATTTAAATGGACAACGACGGCTTTGAATTATTTAGGGTTACAGATTCCACCTAATTTAATAGATGTATATGCCCTAAATTTTCCACCTTTATTAAGGGAAGTTAGTATATTGTTAGATGAATGGAGTAAAGCCTCACATTCCTGGTTCGGGAGATGTAATATTTTGAAAATGAATATAGTGCCAAAATTTCTCTATTTGTTCCAGGCGTTACCTATCTCGATTCCACCCGCCTTCTTTAGTAAAACTCGAATAGCGTTTACAAAGTTTATATGGGCAAGTAAACGGCCAAGGATTAATAGGAATTTGTTAACGCTATCTAAAGAGGTGGGTGGTATAGCGGCTCCTGATTTATATAAATATTATCAAGCTACCCAGTTAGGTAGAATTATTGACTGGTGCCGCCATAGAGATAGTAAAAGATGGATTGCCTTGGAACAACATATCAGTTCTATCCCCTTAGATAGAGCTATATGGTGCCATGCAGCGCTACCTTCTATATTAAAAGTACATCCTTTAATAGGACCTACCCTTCGTATGGGTGCTAAATTTACTCGGATCCCCAAATTTTCATCACTAAAATCCCCCCTGTTTCCTATTCTGGGGAATCCAAATTTCCCTCCCGGTTTGGAATCAGGAATATTTTTGGAAATTAAAAAAGAAAGGATGTTTCCAGGCCTCACACTTTCTGAGGTTTGGTAAGTGGCCGTCAATAGAAATGTTAACGCGACTAGGAGGACAATATGAATTGCCCTTCTGGCAGGCGTTACAAGTTAAACACTTTCTTGAAACACTGGGACCCGCCGAAGGGTATGGTCGACCTCTCACTAAGTTTGAGAAGTACTGTGGGGAGAGTGAACCTCTTTCCCATATTATCTCTAAGGCCGCGTACACACGCGGGGACTGTTCGCTCAACTTTGTCCGCTGAACAGTGTTTCAGCGGACAGTCCGCTCGTGTGTGGGCTTTCAGCGGACAGTTTCAGCGAACAGTCTGCTGAACAAAGTTTTTCGGAATTTCCGAAAAACTGTCCGCTGAAACTTTGTTTCAGCGAACAGTCCCCTCGTGTGTAGGCTTGTTCGTCAAACTAAGTTCCGCGCATGCTCAGAAAGGATTTACACGCCGAAGGTTGCATTGCAGTGTATAGGACGTCGTTTTCTAGTCCCGTCGTACGTGCCGTTCACGTCATCGCGCACGGTTTCAGCGGACTGTTCGTTCATCGTGTGTGGGCAAGTCCGTCCATGCTAAGTTTGAGCGGACTGTCCGCTGAAACTGTTTGACAAACAAAGTTGAGCGAACAGTCCCCGCGTGTGTACGCGGCCTAAGATATATGCGTTATTAACAGCACCTCCTGAGGATTTTGGTATAGCGAGTTTAGATAAGTGGAAAAGGGACCTTGAACAAACTTTTACACCATCCCAACGGCAGAAAATAATACATTTAACTTTTAAATCATCTAGATGTACTAAGATACAGGAATTAAATTACAAAGTACTAATGCGTTGGTATTACACCCCGTCTCGAATGAATAAATTCTCTTCAGAAATGTCGGATAGGTGTTGGAGGGGGTGTAAGGAGAGAGGCACCATAGCCCATATTTTCTGGTTTTGTCCAGTAATTAGACAGTTTTGGCAAGAAGTTCAGAGAATCTCTCAATTATTTACTGATTACCAGATCCCGGAAGACCCAGCTTTTTTCTTATTACTATGCTCACAAATTCCTTTAGAGAGATACAAGAACTCAATGCTATGCCAGTTGGTGAATGCAGCCAAAAGCTGCATCACCATACATTGGAAAGAACCAGGGACACCTCGAATCTCTAATTGGTTAAATAAAGTGAGAAGAATTGGGATCATGGAAAAATTGATCCCTATGTCTTTGGAGGAAAGGGAATGTCTACGGCAAGTCTGGGCTCCATGGGAGTCATTTTTACAATCAGAGGAAGGGAAAGGGTTAATTGGAGAGGAACTAGAGGAATAGCTAGTAAGTGATGTGGCACAGGTCCCGCTGTCGGCAGGGGTAACATATTTATATTTATTTGTTTGATTTGGGAGTCCCTGGGGGTTTTTTATTTATTTTTATTGTTTTTTCCCCCTCTCTCTCTCTCCTCGGTTCTACAAGTCCCTCACGGGATCTAGGGCCTTGGAGTAGAGGGTTGTTGAGGGGAATCGTTATTGTAATATTGTTAGTTGCTTATAAGGGAAAAAAAAAAAGGGAAAAAATTTGGCAGGAATGCACTGTGTATCATTGGTTAAATTAATACGTTTTCGTTCTGTAAATTGATTTGATAAGTTGTTCTATGTAATTATTTTTTCTTGATCTTTGTCATGTATTCCTGCAGAGAAATAAAGTATTTAAAAAAAAAAAAAAAAAAAAAAAAAAAAGAAATATCTTATAAATGGACAACTTTGTGTAAAAAAAAAAGATTTTCATTTTCTTTCCACGTTTTCTGAAGACTTGTGTAAAAAAATGAACCATTCAAAAGACTCATAATGCTTCATAGAATATACTTTGGGGTGTTTGTTTTCCAAAATGGGGTCATTTCATGGGTAATTCCATTGTCCTGGGGCTCCAGGGCCTTCACAAATGTAATAGGTCGTTAGGAAATTAGAGGTGTCATTTATGCTCCTAGAACACCTGACGGTGCTCCCTGAATGTTGGGCCTCTGTATGTGGACACGCTGTGTAAAAGTCACACACATGTGGTATCACCATACTCAGGATGAGTAGCTGAATGTATTTTGGGGTGTCATTTTTACTATGTATATGCTTTGAGTTAGAAATATCTTATAAACTGACCACTTTGTGTAAAAAAAAAAAAAAATATGCTTTAATTTTCTTTCCACGTTTTCCGAAGACTTGTGGAAAAAATAAATGAACTGTTCAAAAGACTCATTATGCCTCATAGAATATACGTTGGGGTGTTTGCTTTCCAAAATGGGGTAATTTTGTGGATAATTCTACTGTCCTGGTGCTCCAGGGCCTTCACAAATGTAATAGGTCGTTAGGAAATTAGAGGTGTAATTTATGCTCCTAGAACCCCTTACGGTGCTCCCTGCATGTTGGACCTCTCTGTGTGGCCAGCCTGTGTAAAAATCCCACACATGTGGTATCGCCATACTCGGGAAGAGTTGCAGAATGTATTTTGGGGTGTAATTGGAAGTATGCATATGCTGTGTATGAGAAATAACTTGTTATTATGACAATTTTGTAAAAAAACAAAAAACAAACATTCTTCTTTTTCCCCAAGAATTGTGGGAAAAAATTACAACTTCAAAAAAATCACCATGCCTCTTACTAAATACATTGGACTGTCTACTTTTCAAAAAGGGGTCATTTGGGGGGTATTTGTACTTTCCTGACATTTCAGAGCCTCAAGAAATTAGATAGGCCGTCAGTGCATCAGGTGTGATCAGATGTGATCAATTTTCAATGATTTTCACCATAGCTTGTAGACTCTATAACTTTCAAAGAGACTAAATAATATCCACTGATTTGGGTTATTTTTACCAAAGAGATGTAGCAGTATAAATTTTGGCCCAAATTTATGAACAAAAATTACTTATTTGCAAAATTTTATCATAGAAACTTTTTTTTTTTTTGACTCTTTTTTCACTTATATGGCAAAAAATAAAAAACCTAGTGGTGATTAAATACCACCAAAAGAAAGCTCTATTTGTATGAAAAAAGAAAATAATAAAAATGTTGTTTGGGTAGTGTTGCATGACTGAGTAATTGCCATTCAAAGTGTGAGAGTGCTGAAAGCTAAAAATTGGTCTCGGAAGGAAGGGTGTATAAATGCCCTGTATTGAAGTGGTTAAGGTAAGTTTTATCCTTTAACATCACATTCTATGTATTTAATGTTTGCTAATGTATTGTACTTATTTCATCATTCCATAATTACCATGATTGTAATATGCTGTGAATGTCCCGTTTGTCCTCATGCATACTGGAAGCTTTTTATGGTCCTTTTTTGTCCTTCATGCATATTTTCCTTCACTAACCTCCCCAGCATGCTATCCTGGGCCCATACAAACCTAGCCTAGTCACTTAACAATGTATTTTGTCAGCTCCATTTTAGTGCTTACCCTAAACACCCCTTAAAATGTGTGCAAATGCTATTGTTGGTCTTAAATTCAGGCAGAGTACAAGAGGCTTTTTTTGAGGGGCCAAAACTCATTTGGAACCCTCCCTTCCCCACAACCGCTAAGTCAACCGATACCAATCCTCTATCTGCTGACTTTGCCAAACCCATACACACTATACTTACCTCTTCACCAAAGCATGTAGTGCAAGGGACTGCCTGAATACTTTCAAATGGTACTGTTTAAAGTTTTGTTCTACTATTATCTTGATAGGTAATTGCAGAATGTAAAAATGTGCTTCAATTTGGACAGTGTGAATTCATATTTTTGGATTATGACACTTCTTACCTGTCCAGTGGGCTGCCAAAAGTATAAGTAAGGAGGGGCTGGCCAAAGTAAAAGACATTATTTATGCATTCAGCGCTCAATGAAGTGGAGATGGTTACCTGTCCAAAACATCTCCCCCCACCCTAAAATATCTACAATGGGCCATCAAAGGGGGTGAGGAATCTGATAAGTGGACCTTATGCTTTTGTCTTTAAATACGCATTTCAATAAATGTTATACTTATGTTGGCCAATAATGTTTGTGTATAATCTGCTTGCAATTTTATGTGCAAAAGTACAATTTTTTTTTCCACAGTGGGACTTTCCCAACTGCGGTGGGGCAATAGATGGTAAACACGTCTACACTGTCCCACCCCCCAACTAGGGGTTATACTATTATAATTATAAGGGGTATAGTAGTATAGTGTTGTTGGCAGTGACGTCTGCGATTTACGGGTCTTTGTATGTGGATGTGGGGAATAATGGCCGGATGCCAGATGGTGTAGTTTTCTCCCAGATGGAGTTTTACAGACGCCTCCAGAATGGCAGCTTGGGCTTGCCACCTCCAGAAGACAACGTGATGGGACTCCCATTCATCTTCATCGTGGTTGAAGCATTTTCACTGGGGGACCATCTTATTAAGCCATTCCCGATGAGGACCATCACCCCGGATCAAAGGGATTTTAAATACCGGCTGGCCAGAGCCAGAAGAGTGGTGGAAAATGCCTTTGTGTCAGAGGATCACCAGACTTCAACGTCGGCACTTCCCCATGCGCCTGCGGGGAAGAACGGTGCAACGGCGCACACGGGTACGTGAATTAGCGGGTCTCGCACACACAGTTCCACGGCCTGGCGCACGCATAAGCGCAATACAATATGTCGTGCGCGCATGCACACATGGCTATGGGCATCACCTGATTGGCCTGACAGGCGTATAAAAGGCATCAATGTGCTCGGTGTCTTTGCTGGTTTGTCTTTTCAGCTCCAGTGTTCCTGTGTTTCTGTGTTTCTATGCCTTTTTTCCTGAGCCTTCACGTTGTGACCCAGATCGCACCTGACTACTCTCTTGGACCTCTCCTGTGATTGACCTCTGGCTTGTTTCCTGGATTCCCCTCTCTGCTGTTCCTGTGTTTGACCCTCAGCCTGCCTCCTGGACTTGTCTCTGCCTATTCCCTGTGTTGTGACGCCTGGATCCACGGACTTACCTCTGTGTATGACCTGGCTTGCTCTTGGACTCTGATCTAATCTCCCTGGTGTTTGACCCTAGGCCCCCTGCTGTCCTTCACTCCAGGTGTTAGAACCCCTGCCGGGCGTTCCCTTCTAACAAGTTCAAAGACCATCTGCACAGGCATCTCTTCCTTCCTTCTGCATACTAGTCACCTGCTGGCAACCTGTGCTCCTCCGTGCCCTGTACCCACTGTTCCATCCTCAGGGGTACTGTGCACCCAGCTGCAAGGGAAGCCGCTCTTAGCAGTTCGGTTCTGGTGAGTACCTCACACTTTGGCATAATGGCCAGCCAGTTCCACCTATTCCTCACTGCTATTAATATGGCAAAATATAAACTAAATCACATAATTCTTTCATGCTGCATTTTACACAACTATTTACGCAAAAATTCAGCCAACTATGTGGCCTCAGTTGCGACTGAGGGCAGCTTACCAGATACAACTCTGATGGCTCTTGAAGCTGGCCTTCCTAGCTTGCCCTCCCCCCCCCCCCCCAAAGCACCTGTGAAGTACGGCAAACATATCTAGAGTACTTCGCAGGTAGGGGGGCCATTGATATGCAGAGAATGTCTAAATTGTTAAAAACTGAACTCATATTTCATTTGATTTACTGCTTGTCTTTCTTTTAGCTGTTTCCTAGGTTCTCCAATGGCCTTTTATTTTTGGCCATTTTCTTCAATAGTGCAAACATTACATATTTGATACATGAGGTGACAATCTCTTCAGCTAACTATTATGTTGTGCTATGGGTCTGCTACACATACACCTTGTTTTTGTTGTTCGTGTATGTAATACATTAATGATAAAAATATTCATCCTTTTCAACTCCATAAATTAATTGCTTGCAGTCCATAAAATGGCAAATCTTAGAGCACTGTGGGGGTTATTTACTAAAGGCAAATCCACTTTGCACTGCAAGTGCACTTGGAGTGCAAAGTGGATTTGCCTTTAGTAAATAACCCCAATTGTCCCCGTAACTACACCAACTTTCTCCAAAAACTGGTATTGAGTATTGAAAGAAGAAGCCACACATTGCTGAGTATAAAACATTTTACTGCAAGCACATTCACATGTGCATTATAAAAGGGTTTTTTAACAAACCAACATCTTTGGTGTATAACATTATGTGTGACAGCATATAGCCTTTTTTGTGGCTAAATAGGCATGTTTAAAACCATAACATACACAACTCAGGAACTTACAAAGTTCAACTTTGATAAAGTGAAGGCAATTTGAGAAATAGTATGTCCAAACTTTGTTGATTTTGTCTTCATCAGATGGGTTGATGTCACCCCTGTAAAAGCCAAATTTTGAAGATGCACACAAATTGGGACTCAAAAATGTGGATTTCCATCATGATCCCATGACTAAAATGTGTCTTTTCCCTACATCTTATTACTTCCAGTAGGGTGAGAGCCATTTTACACGTTAAAACATCAATGATGTTGGTGAGTCTTTTTTCAACATCATTGATATTTTCCTTGACCTTCTCTAAATCCCGATTGCACACCATTATTTCACTGACCAGGATCTGTGCACTTGCACTGCTGAATTGTGTTTCTTCTTCCACAACATCCACATCATCTAAAAAAAAAAAAAAAAAAAAAAAAAACACATACACCATGTATTATAAATATGCAGGCATACATCTATTATCTGAAGCTGTGGTCTCAGACACTGACCTGTTGTGGTCACTATTTTGCCCACTTCCTCAACCTTGGAATCCACATCTTCTTGACAGTTTGTGGGGATTTCCCCTTCTTCATGAGTAGTGGGGTTCCTGGTGTCCTCAGATGTCCCAATTCTTTTCTCCCCTATATGAATACAAAAAAGGTATACTTAGCACACAGATATTTGAGGCAAGAAATAGTAATATGAAACATTGCTTGGAAGTAAGGTCCAATTGTCTATTTTGGCAGTGTTCCAAGCTGAAAAAATTATTTTTTCCCTTTCCAGCGGTGGAATACTTACCTTTTTAGTTAACTTTTAACACATGGAGAGACCCCCAGTACCCACTGGAGCACCTGCGTGGGACACCCTAAAAAGGTTGTTATGGTGTCCCACACTAGTCCTTCTGCGTCCAGATGTGTAACCAGCCACTGAGTGTTCTCTCCTTACACTGACTCAAGTTTGCATTTCATTCTAGTTAAAAACACATCTAGACAACAATGTACTAAACTTCTTTTCATACAAATAGGCATGAACAAATGTAGTTAACCTACATCTGCCAAAAACGTATTAGTGCTGAGACATTGACTAGCTCTGGTATATCTTTGGCCCCCTCTGCCGGAGCCGACAGAGGGGATGTTTATGGTACAGTCGACTTACTATTCACGATGTATTAAATCAGCTGGGAGTCGTATTTCTGTTAATGTGCTGCACATCCTGGAGGCTGCGACCTCCACTGTCTATGTTGTCATTTCTTATTTGGGGGCTCTACCCTTTTTGTGTGAAAAATTCTTGAATAAACTTATATTTGCAAAAAAAAACAAACGTATTAGTGGTCGAATGAATGATGCTGAATACGAACAATTACTGTACCCATGAACCTCAAACTTGCCATTTTAAACTATTCAACAGTGAAGAAAAGCACATGAAGCAGCACTAAAGTAATAACAATAATAGGAACACACAACAAAAACATACTTTGTAGAAGCAGTTTCCTTATCCTTCTATACTGATTGTGCTCCCTCAATATCAGGTCTGACCAGCGTTTCCTCAATTGCTCCTTGGATCGTCATAACACAAAATTCCTGTGCAGACATCTCACAACTTTAGTCATGATCTTGTCCTTTCTCACATTTGGGTTTGGGTACGGTCCATACTTCCCATCATAGTCGGCCCTCTTCAAGATGTCCACCATCTCTATAAAGGACATATTTGAGGCCTTATATCTCCTCCTGGATCAGGAACCATCTTTCTCCGGGCTTTCCTTGTCCTCCTACTTGCTGCTCTCTGCAGGCACCTGCTCTGTCTCTGCCATGTGCTCTCCCACTGCACAGAAAGAGAAGGGGTGCGGAACACACTAGAAAGAAGGTCAGGGGCGGAGTTTCACACATGCCCAGTGTATATAACACGCGTCGTACGTACGATCTGTGAGCAGAGGACGGAGTAGCGTAAGCGGCGATCGTGCAAAGGTACAATTTTAACATGGGGCACCAGTGATTAGTGGGCTATACTGCTTTTATGGATTGATGCCTATACTGGGACAAGATTAGGAGAGTTTAGCCTGACATTAGGGTTTGTCTTGTGTTGTGTCTTGCAGATAAAATGGATACATTTACAGATCCAGAATTCCTACCAAACTTTATAGACATGTACAGGGAGCTGCCATGTCTCTGGAAAGTCAAACACTGGGATTACTCCAACAAGCTAAAGAGGAAGGCAGCGCTGGAGTAACTGTTGGAATTAGTGAAGCCGTTGACTCTCACAGCAGACATCACCTATTTGAAGGCCGAAATTGGTTGCCTGAGGAGCACATATAATAGGAAGCACAAAAAGGTCCAGGATTCCATGAGATCAGAATCAGCAGCAGATGACGTATATGTCCCCAGGCTGTGGTACTATGACAGACTGCGTTTTTTGTCAGACCAGTGTGAACCCAGGCCATCACTATCTACACTTCCTTCCACACTTCCTTCCACATCAGATGAGGCTTCAGAAGTCCAACCTGGGCCTTCCATCCAGAAAGAAGATGTGGAGGAGCTTAGCTTAAGCCAGGTATAGCATTGTTCAACATATTTCTTGTCAAAAATTGAATGATGTTAACTAGATGCTATTATTGATCACTAATTTCTGATTTGAGAAAAGTGGTTTACACATCAATAGACAATAGTAGCCAAAAATGATTGGGACAAGAATGAAAAATGCTGGAGTCAGAATGATAGTCTTTTCTATTTGTTAACATTCAATTTGCAACAGTCATGAGTTAATAATTGTATGTGATTGAAGACCAAAAAACTAAAACTATGTACCATTTTCTTACACAGGAAAGTCTCAGCCAGGAGGAGGCCATGGAAAGTGGCAGCCAGGAGGTGGTCATGCCCAGCAGCCTGACCGAAGCCCAGGTTTCTCTCCTCCGCCTTCCAACAAAAAGGACCAGGAAGGCAAAGAACCTGGAGGAATCAGTGACTGTTTTGATTCAGCAGGCTACTGCGGTCCTCACAACAGCCCTTTGTGGCCCCGAGTCGTATGGCTGTCTGACAGCCAGTAAACTGGAACAAATGGCGGAGGGCCAACGTTTCATCTGTGAGGAGGTAATACCACAAGCCCTAAACAAGGGGATGAGGAGCCAAATCACAACTAAAAGCCACATGTGTGAGCTGGACCATATTACTCCTCCACCACCTTCAGCAACACCACCACCACCTCCAGCAACACCACCACCACCACAGCAGCCTGGAAGGAAGCGTGGAAGGAAGTGTTGAGAGTGATGGCCTGGGTTTGGTGTGGTCTGGCAAAAGACACAGGCTGTTGTAAGACCCCAGCCTCAGGACATATATGCCATCTGCTGCTGTTCCCGCTCTCTCGGAGTCCTCAACCGTATTGTGTTCCCTATTAAATGGACACCTCAGGTTACCAATTTTGACAGTCAAATAATTGATGTGTGCCTTGGGTACAAAGGGTACAAAGGCTTCACCAATTCCAACTGTCTCTCCAGCGTTGCCTTCCTCTTTATTTTGTTAGGACCCCTAATAAATTTTACATTTTTGTTTTGACAAATACTTTTATGTGTTTTACTTCAAACAGGACAGTTTGTGAGTAGGCAGGTACATTTAAAAAATACAATGTCAAATTAACAAGGGACAGCAACACCAACCAACCTCTTTGAGGTAAAAAAAAAATACAAGATAATAATGGTTGTGGTAACTTGACACACAAAACAACAAAAAATATTATGGAATAATCTGTCAGCGATCTTCCTTAACCTGACCCCACTTTCGGGTAAGAAATTCCATAAGTCGCTATTAAAACACCTCCTGAATGCAGCCAGGGCATGTATACCTAGTATGTGGAAGCAGCAGTCCGCCCGACAGTGTCTCAGTGGTTTGCGAGAGTTTGCGACATATATCGAATGGAACAGCTTACATCATCCCTGAGTGATAGGGAGGAGGAACACACCGCTTGATGGATGCCTTGGAGTCTGTTCAGGTATTCCGATGAATACAAAACTTATTTGTGAGCTTTGGCAAGAGAGCAGAGAGACGGACCCGGTCTGGGAACACCACCAGAGTCACCCCAGTCTTCCTCTCCACCTGAGGACCGCTCTGGTCCACCCTATCTTCTTTGTTCCCTTCCTGCCTTTTGACCCTGCTTACCCCCCTTTTCTTTACCTCTTTACCCTCCTCCCTCCCTTTCCCTTTCCCTTACCCCCCAATCCCAATAAAAATAACTGTTGATTGCCAGGACTTTATCATACCATTTACCCAGTTTCCTTACTAAAGACTGTCGGCCCTGGGAGTGCCCCGGGCTGGGCTTTCCACTATGGGAAAGATGCTCAGCCATTGACGAAGGCCCTTCTGGGTCAGCCTAGAGGGGACCACTCCGGAAGCTGCTTTAGCATATAGGAGAGTACTGAGCGGGAGGATCACAGAAGAAAGTTGTTATTATGGCCTTAGTTAATCTAGGACTGATACCGATGTAATACGATATGCTAACAAATGTCCCCCACGATGTACTGAATGTATTTTTCAATGCTATAGAGAACTGGGTGACTTTTTTTTTCAGTCTGCCTCTGTATTACCTGCAATCCATAAATAAAGAATTAAAAAAAAAAAAAATAAATAAAGCTTTTATGCTGGAAATCTGGAGAAATTAAAAAAAAAAAAAAATCACTATTGTTACATTGGTGTCAGGAACTATAAAAAATAAAAAATTCTGGGGATCTTGATAAAAAAAACAACAAAAACAAAGATTATTTAAGAGATCATGAGAAATAATAAAAAATCAGTTTGTCAGAAATCTGTGTAAATATCAGCAGCAAGGCAAATTCATTATTCTAGCATTATAAAGAAGAGAATGTGCTGCATTGAAAGCTTAAAACATTTGCTGCGTGACAAATGTGCTATCTCCATTATGTAAACTAGTTTTACAAGACCGAGCGCTCCCGTCTTATACTTGATTCTAAGCATGCGTGCACTTTTGTGCGTCGGACTTGTGTACACACGATCGGACTTTCCGTTAAAGTTTTGTTGTCTGAGAATTTGAGAACCTGCTCTCAAACATTTGTGTGCAGAAATTCAGACAGCAAATGTTCGATGGAGCATATACGCGGTCGGACTTTCCGACAAGCTCACACTAAACATTTCCCATTGGAAATTCCGATCGTGTTCATGGGGCTAGAGTTAGAGATACCTCCAATCACCATGTGACCATACAAAAGGTCAAACTCTCAACACGTTTTGGGGTTTCCCACTTCTTCAGGAGAGCAACTAGGAGAATAGACTATACACTAGGAATAATAATAAAATATATAAGTACAAAAGATACTAGAAAACAATAGGAATTATCCTATATATTGTATAGTTGTTAGGATCATTGGCAAGAAGGATATCTACCTTGAGGGCTGAACTAGCAAACAGAGGAGGCATCAAGGTCAAACATCCCTGGGCAAGCATGGGAGCAAATCCAAGGGATCCCTATAAATTCTAAATAATATAATCATATAGATTCTTGTAAGTTTGACTATTAGTCAAACTCGATGGTCATCATTAAATGGGCAGATAAAGCATATATACCACTCTGCTGTTTACGATAAATAAATATTCCATTTGATGGAATCACAGGTGATAAGTAAGCAGTGGGACCGATGGAATACGGCTGAATCTTAAAATATTAAATCATTGAATCCAACTTATTCACTCTCAAAGTTAACAGAACAGAAAAATTCAGTTTAAATATCTATAAATTGAATATAAGAAAAAAAAAATATAAATTCCAGGCATGTGATATTATAATCAGGCACTAGATGGCACATAAGGACATAAAAAAAAAGAAAAAAAAAAAAAAAGGTATAGGCATAATTTACCCACAATGAATCAACTACATTCAAGATCCAACAGGTGAAAATAATAGTTGTAACAAGACAATTATCATTCATCGCAGGGTAAATCCTAGAAAAGGTATATAATAGCCCATAGAAATAAATTCCAAAAAGGGACCTTGCAAAGATGAAAACATTTCATTCAATATGTGTACATGAATACATATACATATTAATACATATACACCTTTAGGCCATCAGTTATACATTAGCTATGCAATACCTGGATTAAAAGGTTCAGCCACGTGCATCCACCTCCATATGTCAGATGAATATGACAAACTGGGCCCTTTATAATGCTCCAACCTGGCACGCTTGCCCAGCCCGGCCGCTGGCTGATGATGTCACAAGGTTCGATACCCAATCATGCATGCACTGCAGGTATCGGCGCATGCACGTTACCTTTTTAAAATCATGGACGACAGGGCCAAATGCGGCCATCCTATGGCCCAGATGGTGGAGTGGCCAAGGAAGCCAAAAGCGCCCCACTGAAAGGGAGGCAGGTGAACTGAAGAGGCTCTTGCACAACTGCAAACTGAAGGTATTTGCGGAACTCTTCTGCAATGGGCACGTGGAAGTAGGCATCTTTTAAGTCAATACAAATCTGAGGGGAAGAGTATTTGTGAAGGACCATGCGTGTTTGGAAGAGACCGTCTTGATGGTCCAGAAATCCAAGTTTGAATCCAAAGTAGAGTAGGCACACCTCCACCTGACATGCCTGAGTGGGCCCAATCTCAAAAGGACTTGGAGGGCTCATGTCCACCAGGAGCTCTTGGCAGACCTCTGGAAGGATGCCTGTCCCCATTTCCAGTTTCTTATAAAGTCCCGACCTGGCCTATACAAACGTGCATCCATTGCCGTTCTGCGTTTCTTCTTCTTGACTGGGGGCTCTTCTGGTCAAATAGGTGTTTGTCCTGGGGTAGGAACCCCGACTTCCCACCCGTGGCCTGGGCTATGGCACTGTCCAGCTTGTTGCCAAATAGTGAGGATCCCTCGAAAGGGATCCTACACCAGGCCTGCTTAGAAGCAGGACCAGGTAGCCAGGGAAGCAGCCACAATGCTCGCTTGGCTGTAACCAAAGAGAACATAGTCTGGGCCAACAGGCGGATAATGTCAATAGAGGCCTCA
Source organism: Lithobates pipiens (assembly GCF_037356315.1). NCBI lineage: Eukaryota > Metazoa > Chordata > Amphibia > Anura > Ranidae > Lithobates > Lithobates pipiens. Next base: position 603,016,636 of record NW_027507748.1, on the reverse strand, counting down.
CCCAGAAAAAAACAATGCCAGCTTCAACTCCTGTACGGCTGAGCCGATGGCCACCTCTTCTGAGACACTCCTGAGTAGGGATGAGCTTTGAGTTTGAGTCGAACCCATGTTCGACTCGAACATCGTCTGTTCGGCCATTCGCAGAATTCCAAACGTTATGGGCCGTTCGCGTCAAATATGAGTGGCACGTCATGGCACATAATTCACTGCAGCATTGCAGTGCATTGCTGGCTGCTGATTGGCCAAGCATGCTTTGGCCAATCACAGCACAGAAAAAATGGAGAGCCATAATTGGCCAAAGCCATGGTGGCTTTGGAAATTATGTTTCAGGGGGTTTAGTACACAACCCACACTATATAAAGCCGACTTCATGGTGGCCTTGTGTAGTGTGTTGTGGCGGTGGTTAAAGACAGAGAGAGACAGTGTCATTTAATTTGAGTTAGATAGAGTAAGCAGACGAGTCAGTTAGCTTCAGTTACAGTGTGTATAGGATATATATGCATCCCAGGTGTTGTATATATATTTATACACTGTATTCAGTTTAGCTAGATCCATTCCTGTTATTCTCTTCATAATATACTGACAAGCAGGGAGCTGAAGTATTTTCACTTAGTGTACTGTGTCCTTTGCACAGTGTGCACCTAAAGCTTACCTGAATACAATTACCAGTGTTCTCATACAAATAAAGGCAGGGAGCTACAGTATTTTGTTTTAGTGTCCTTTGCACAGTGTGCACCTAAAGCTTACCTGAATACAATTGCCGGTGTTCTCATACAAATACAGGCAGGGAGCTGCAGTATTTTGTTTTAGTGTCCTTTGCACAGTGTGCACCTAAATGTCATGGTCTGGAGTCAGGTTCAGAGGCCAGTAGCTATAGCAGCAGAGCAGGTATTCACATAGGTCACCCTGGCTGATGACACGGGTTCACCTGAGGTGCGGGGTCTAAGCACCAACCTTTTAGCAGACCTAATAAATTCTAAATTTTTATGATCGGTGAGAATGGTTACAGGGGGCTTAGCTTCTTCCAGCAGATGCCACTCCACTCAGAAAATGCTTCCTTAATTGCCAGCAGCTCCTTGTTTCCTATGTCATAATTCATCTCGGCTGAAGACATCAGTCGAGAAAATTAAGCACAAGGATGAAGCTGCATTTTTTCTCCCATTCGCTGAGAAAGGATAGCTCCCACAGCAGAATTAGAAGCATCAACTTCTACGATGAAAGGTAGTTCTGGATCTGGATGTACCAGTATTGGTGCAGAAGTGAAGAGAGTTTTCAGTTTACTAAAGGCAGCCTGTGCCTCAGGTGACCACAAAAAGGGCACCCCTTTCTTTGTCAACTGTGTAATTGGAGCAATTGCCTTAGAGAAATTCCTTATAAATCTTCTGTAAAAGTTGGCAAATCCAACAAATCGCTGTATCTCTTTAACATTCTTAGGGACAGGCCAATCCACCACAGCTTTGATCTTATCAGGATCCATGCTTACCCCTTCAGAAGAGATTATGTATCCCAAGAACTGGATCTGAGTTTGTTCACTCACATTTCTCTAGTTTGATGTAAAGTTGATTCCGCCTTAATCTCTCAAAAACAATACAGGCACGCTTGCGGTGTTCTTCCAAAGTATCAGAAAAAATGAAAAGTTGCAGGAGCATTGCAAAGCCCAAAGAACATGACCAAAGACTCAAAATGTCCATATCTGGTTCTGAAAGCAGTTTTCCATTCATCTCCAGGACGAATGCAGACAAGGTTGTATGCCCCTCGTAAATCTAATTTGGTAAAGAGCTTGGCAGAGCGGAGTCTCTCAAGCATTTCTGGAATCAGTGGGAGTGGATAGCGATTCTTAATTGTGATCCTATTTAAATCTCTGTAGTCAATACACAGATGCAGGGTGGAGTCCTTTTTCGTCACGAAGAATAAGGCTGCGCCAGCAGGAGGGGTTGAGTGTCTGATAAAACTCTTCTTAAGATTCTCATTAATCCACTCCCTGAGCACTTTCAATTCAGGTTCTGATAAAGAATAAAGGCGACCAAATGGTATTTCTGCCCCTGAAAGCAATTCAATGGGAAAATCATAAGAGCGATGAGGAGGCAGCTGATCTGCGTTCTTTTTATCACAAACGTCCCGAAACTTAAGATATTGTGGAGGTAGCTTGTCGTATGACTGGATAGTTGCCAAAATTGCTTGTAAATCTTATGTTGGTGGAGGGATTATTTGATAAGATTCTTTGCAATGTTTCTTGCAATGGTCAGATGTAAAGCTTAAATAACGTGTCTCCCAGTTGATGGAGGGATTATGGATAGAAAACCAAGGAATGCCCAGGATAATAGGGAACTTGTGTGATGTAATCAGCTCAAAGCTGATAGTCTCCTGATGGTCAGTTTCAATTAAGAATTTAAGTGGGATTGGCTCGTGGGTAATAGGTCCTGAAGACAAAGGTGAGCCATCCACAGTTTCCATATCAATTGGGGCGAGTTTATTTCTTATTTGAATGTTATTACTCTTGGCAAATTCGATGTCAATGAAGTTTCCCCCAGCCCCTGAGTCCAGCATAGCAGAGCAAGGTATTTCATTGCTTTCAACAATAAGCTTTATAGGGATGACAAAATGAGTTGATAAAGAATTAACTTTATTTGCTTCCTGAGTCAAAGGAGAGATGGACTGAGAAATTGAGTTTATTTGTTCAGATACTGTAACATCCGTTGCTGCAATTGTTCTTTTAAATTTATTGGGACAATTACAGTGGTGTGAAAAAGTGTGAAAAAGTGTGAAAAAGTGCGATAAACCAGTGGCCCCCAAAAACGACAGATTGAAGCAGGGTGTTATACAGTGGTGTGAAAAAGTGTTTGCCCCCTTCCTCATTTCCTGTTCCTTTGCATGTTTGTCACACTTAAGTATTTCGGAACATCAAACCAATTTAAACAATAGTCAAGGACAACACAAGTAAACACAAAATGCAATTTTTAAATGAAGGTGTTTATTATTAAAGGTGAAAAAAAATCCAAACCATCATGGCCCTGTGTGAAAAAGTGATTGCCCCCTAAACCTAATAACTGGTTGGGCCACCCTTAGCAGCAACAACTGCAACCAAGCGTTTGCGATAACGTGCAATGAGGCTTTTACAGCGTCCTGGAGGAATTTTGGCCCACTCATCTTTGCAGAATTGTCCTAATTCAGTTACATTAGAGGGTTTTCGAGCATGAACTGCCTTTTTAAGGTCATACCACAACATCTCAATAGGATTCAGGTCAGGACTTTGGCCAGTCTTCATTTTGTTTTTCTTCAGCCATTCGGTGGTGGACTTGCTGGTGTGTTTAGGATCATTGTCCTGCTGCAGAACCCAATTTCGTTTCAGCTTGAGTACACGAACAGATGGTCGGACATTCTCCTTCAGGATCTCTTGGTAGACAGCAGAATTCATAGTTCCTTTTATCACGGCAAGTCTTCCAGGTCCTGAAGCAGCAAAACAGCCCCAGACCATCACACTACCACCACCATATTTTACTGTTGGTATAATGTTCTTTTTATGAAATGCAGTGTTCCTTCTACGCCAGATATACTTGGACACACACCTTCCAAAGAGTTCCACTTTTGTCTCATCAGTCCACAGAATGTTGTCCCAAAAGTCTTGGGGATCATCAAGATGTGTTGTGGAGAAATTGAGACGAGCTTTGATGTTCTTTTTGCTCAGCAGTGGTTTTCTCCTTGGAACTCTGCCATGCAGGCCATTTTTGCCCAGTCTTTTCCTGATGGTGGAGGCATGAACGCTGACCTTAACTGAGGCAAGTGAGGCCTGCAGTTCCTTGGACGTTGTTGTGGGGTCTTTTGTGACCTCTTGGATGAGTCGTCGCTGCGCTCTTGGGGTAATTTTGGGCGGCCGGCCACTCCTGGGAAGGTTCACCACTGTTCCATGTCTTCGCCATTTGTGGATAATGGCTCTCACTGTGGTTCGCTGGATTCCCAAAGCTTTGGAAATGGCTTTATAACCCTTTCCAGACTGATAGATCTCAATTACTTTCTTTCTCAATTGTTCCTGAATTTCTTTGGGTCTTGGCATGATGTGTAGCTTTTAAGGATCTTCTGGTGGACCTTACTGTGTCAAGCAGCTCCTATTTAAGTGATGCCTTGATTGTGAACAGGTGTGGCAATAATCAGGCCTGGGTGTGGCTAGAGAAATTTAACTCAGGTGTGGACAACCACAGTTATAGTATGTTTTAACAAGGGGGGCAATCACTTTTTCACACAGGGCCATGATGGTTTGGATTTTTTTTCACCTTTAATAATAAACACCTTCATTTACAAATTGGATTTTGTGTTTACTTGTGTTGTCCTTGACTATTGTTTAAATTGGTTTGATGTTCCGAAACACTTAAGTGTGACAAACATGCAAAGGAACAGGAAATGAGGAAGGGGGCAAACACTTTTTCATACCACTGTAACTGCATAATGTCCAGAGTCTCCAAAATAAAGACATACGTTTTCTGAACGTCATCTTTATTTCTCCTGATGTCATAGGATGCGCACGGTTAAAGCACTCCGGCGCACAGCTGTGTGCAAGAGGAATAAACGAAAGCACACAAGCACACACACACAGGGTGTGACCCCTCGCTGACCTATAAAGGAAGTGAGGTCATCCAAACACACTGCTGGTTTGTCTTCAGCTTCCTGTGATTCCCACGTCTGCTTCTGTTATCTGTATTACCCGTTGTGACCCGGATTGCCTTATCGACCTCGCTGATCTTCTCCTGACCCGACCTCTGGCTTGATCTTGGACTCCTGCTTTCTAACGTGTTTGACCCTCAGCCTGCATCTGGACTTACCTGCTGTCTCCTGTGTTCGACCCCCGGCTTGTCTTGGATTATCCTTCTGTCTCAGCGTTCCTGGTACTTGTCTTCTGATCTGGACTGTGTTTGACCCCTGGCCTGTCTCCTGGATTCTGTCTTTGCCTTACGGACTTGCTACCATTGCTTTCGGACCTTCCCACGGGACATCACCTCTCAGCTCTGCTCAAGCTACCTGCTGATCTGCTAGCAAGTGACTGTCCTACTGGTAGCTTGTGCCTCTTGGTGCAACCACTCTCTGTGCCACTTTCAGGGGTGGTCTGCGCCGAGTCGCAACAGCGACCGCTCTCGGCATCTTGGCCTCGGTGAGTACATTTATATGATAGTACAAACCAGCCATGACAGAGGCCAACAGAGCGGGTTCGCCATTAGAAGTCCTGTGCCAACAAGTCTCTGCACTCACAGAAGCAGTACAGAGACTACAGGATGGCTATGCGCAGATCGACAGCAGGCTTCAGCGACTAGCCACAGCTCCGGCACCCACAAATCCTACGCAGGCCTCAGTCAGCGATGCCTCCACACCTCATGTCCAGCCTCCACCCGGTATGATGATGGCAGTACCCGAACCACGAGTACCCACGCCTGAGCGATTTTCAGGCGACCGAAAGAAATTCAGAGCCTTTAAAAATGCATGTTCCTTGTACTTGGCTTTGCAACCCAGGACCTTTTCTTCAGAGATTGTCAAGGTCGGGTTTATTATCTCTCTTCTGGCTGAGGAACCCCAGGCCTGGGCCCATAGCCTTATGGAACAGAGAAGCCCCTTGTTAAACTCCACGGACACCTTCTTTGAGGCTATGGGACAATTATATGATGACCCTCAGCGTACTGCCACGGCTGAGGCTACCCTGCATGCTCTCTCACAGGGGAGAAGACCGGTGGAGGATTACACCGTTGAGTTTCGCAAGTGGTCAGCTGACACCAGCTGGAACGAGGCGGCCCTGCGTTATCAATACCGGTTGGGGCTCTCCGAGAACCTAAAGGATGAGTTGGCCCGAGTAGAGACTCCTGCCTCCCTGGAGGAATTAATCCAGTTGGCTACAAAACTGGACAGACGGATGCGCGAGCGGCGCTCCGAACGCCTCCAGGCCCCTCGGCCTAGTTGGATGCTTCCTAAGGCCACTATCCCGTATCCGCCCATCCCGGTTCCTTCGGGTCCCTCAGCTTCGGAAGGGGAGCCCATGCAGCTAGGTTTGGTCCGTCCTCGTCTCACCCCAGAAGAGCGACAACGAAGACGCCAAGCCAATCTGTGCTTATACTGTGGGGGGCTTGGACATTTCATTCACAGCTGTCCCGTGAGACCCCGTAAGTTGCCCCCACGGTGTGTAATGAACTACCAGAGTGTTGGTCCTGCTCAAACTTATGTGACTCTCTCTGTTTCCCTACAGCTGGCAGAAGAGAAGATCCCACTCCCAGCCGTGATTGATTCAGGGGCATGTAGTTGCTTTTTGGACATCTCCCTCGCACAGCAACTACGCATTCCAAGCCAGAATAAAGCAACACATCTTCTAGTCCATTTAGCAGATGGATCTCTGCCACTCTCAGGTCCAGTAACACAGGAGACACTACCTTTGCTCACTATTACAGACTCTGGCCATAGAGAACTTCTACGCTTCGACCTAATATCATCTCCCATGTTCCCTATCATCCTGGGACTTCCTTGGTTGCAGGCTCATGATCCCCAGATCAGTTGGAACAAGAAGGAAGTGTCCTTTACATCCGCTTACTGTATGCAGCATTGTTTTGATTCTGTTCCAGCTCCTTGTATGACCGTGGCCCCCACCACTGATCACCTGCAGCACATTCCTCAGGTCTATTCCGAGTTTAAGGACGTCTTCGATAAAAAGAAGGCTGACCGTCTACCACCACACAGACCATATGACTGTCCCATTGAACTGTTACCTGGTTCTGAGATCCCTTTTGGACGAATTTTCCCCTTATCCGAGACTGAACTAAAGGCTCTCAAAGCCTACATTGATGAAAATCTTGAAAAGGGGTTCATTCGCCCATCTTCTTCGCCAGCAGGGGCAGGTATTTTCTTCGTGGGAAAAAAGGATGGATCCCTTAGGCCATGTGTTGACTACAGGGAACTTAATAAAGTCACAATCAAAAATCGCTACCCACTTCCACTCATCCCTGAGTTATTCCAGCGCTTAGGATCTGCCAAAGTATTTTCCAAACTGGACTTGCGGGGGGCCTACAATCTCATTAGAATCCGTGCTGGGGATGAATGGAAGACAGCCTTCAGATCAAGATTTGGCCACTATGAATATCTTGTTATGCCCTTTGGCCTGTGCAATGCCCCGGCCACATTTCAGCATCTAGTAAATGACATCTTCAGAGACTATCTTGATAATTTTATAGTGGTATATTTAGATGATATCCTTATTTTCTCTGCTTCTCTTGAACTCCACAGGGTCCACGTGCGGAAAGTCCTCACCATCCTCCGACAACATCGGCTGTACCTTAAGGCGGAGAAATGTGAATTTGAGATAACTACAGTTCAGTTCTTAGGATTCATCATTTCTACTGAGGGCATCTCCATGGACCCCCAAAAGATCAAGGCAATCTTGGAATGGCCTGCTCCAAGGGATAAGAAAGCCGTGCAAAGGTTTATAGGCTTCGCTAACTTTTATCGCAGATTCATCGCCGGGTTCTCTTCAATAGTCGCCCCCATTACTCAGCTGACCCGCCAACATACCCGATTTCAGTGGTCTCAAGAAGCCCAAGTAGCCTTTACCAAACTAAAGACCTTGTTCACCTCAGCTCCTATTTTACGGCATCCCGATCCAGTATTACCATTCGTACTGGAAGTAGATGCCTCAGAGACAGCCACAGGAGCCATCCTCTCTCAACGACAAGGGCCTAAAGCTTTGTTACACCCGGTGGCTTTCGCATCTCGGAAGCTAACCCCACCGGAGAGGAATTATGACGTAGGCGACCGAGAACTATTGGCCATCAAGTTCGCCCTGGAGGAGTGGAGATACCTCTTGGAAGGAGCCACTCATCCCATCACAATATTCACAGATCACAAGAATCTTGAATATCTGCGGACTGCCAAACGCTTAAGACCCCGTCAAGCCCGTTGGGCGCTTTTCTTTTCAAGATTCCAGTTCCATATCTCGTACCGGCCCGGATCCAAGAACAACAAAGCGGATGCGCTCTCGCGCATGTTCCCTGAGTCTTCCCAGGTAACGGAGCCTAGTACGATCTTGTCTCCTCACAACTTCCTTCTACTCCCACAGCCTGACTTACTTACGGCCATCAAAACAGCTTCAGTCCATTGCAATGACCCAGTCCTATCTACCTTGGAAAAACGTGACAATCTGTTTTGGGCCCGAAACAAGGTCTTCGTTCCCCTTGAGATTAGGACTCAAGTTCTAAGGATTTGTCATGATCACAAATTGGCCGGCCACTTTGGGACACAGAAAACAGCGGAACTGATCTCTCGTTCTTTCTGGTGGCCATGTTGGAGACAGGACTGCCAGACTTACATTGCCTCTTGTGTACCGTGCCAGCGTAGCAAGGGTCCCAAGATCAAGCCCTGGGGTCTGTTAAGGCCTTTGCCCATTCCTGACCGACCTTGGGCAGACGTGTCAATGGATTTTATTGTGGAGCTACCGCCCTCCGAAGGTTTCACCACAATTCTGGTAGTAGTCGACCGTCTTTCAAAGATGGCCCATTTCCTACCTATGGTCGGTACTCCCTCTGCTCTGGAAACTGCCAATCTCTTTATTAAGGAGGTTGTCAGGCTCCATGGGGTTCCCAGCAGTATCACGTCTGATAGAGGTCCACAGTTTACCTCTAGATTTTGGAGAGAACTCTGCAAGATACTGGAAATCAAGATCTGTTTGTCATCGGCATATCATCCCCAAAGTAACGGGCAAACGGAACGGACAAACCAAACCCTTGAGCAGTATCTTCGCTGCTTTTGTTCAGGATCTCAGAATGATTGGTCGGCCCTATTGCCATATGCAGAATTCGCCTACAATAATTCTATTCATACAACTACCAACCAGACTCCCTTTTGGATCAACTGTGGGTTTCACCCTTCTTTCCTCCCCAACTCCATCCCAGAATCCACTGTTCCTGCGGTCCAAGATCGGATAGCCGCCATCCAATCTAATTTCCAAAGGATCCAGGAGACCATACAGAAGGCCCAGGATGATTACAAAAAATACCATGATAGGGGAAGGAAGGAGAACCCTACCTTTAAAATTGGCGAGGAAGTCTGGCTATCTGCCACCAATCTCAAACTTCCTTGTCCCACACGCAAGCTGGGTCCCAGATTCATAGGACCATTCAAAATCAAAAGGGTAATAAATCCTGTAGCCTTTGAACTAGCCCTCCCTGAATCATACAGGATACACCCTGTTTTCCATGCCTCCCTTTTGAAGCCATTGGTTCCTAGTCCTTTTCCTGGAAGGGAAGTGCCTCTTCCTCCACCCATCAAGATCGATGGAGAAGATGAATTCGAAGTAGAAGCTTTACTAGGATGCAGGAAAGTCGGTAGACAAATACAATACCTGGTAAAATGGAAGGGGTATCCTTCAGAAAATAACTCCTGGGAACCATCCAAGAACCTTCACGCTCCCAAATTAATAAAGACATTCCATCAGCAACATCCGGAATTGATGGCTAGCTTGGGCGTCCGGAGGCCGCCCCTCGGGGGGGGCACTGTCATAGGATGCGCACGGTTAAAGCACTCCGGCGCACAGCTGTGTGCAAGAGGAATAAACGAAAGCACACAAGCACACACACACAGGGTGTGACACCTCGCTGACCTATAAAGGAAGTGAGGTCATCCAAACACACTGCTGGTTTGTCTTCAGCTTCCTGTGATTCCCACGTCTGCTTCTGTTATCTGTATTACCCGTTGTGACCCGGATTGCCTTATCGACCTCGCTGATCTTCTCCTGACCCGACCTCTGGCTTGATCTTGGACTCCTGCTTTCTAACGTGTTTGACCCTCAGCCTGCATCTGGACTTACCTGCTGTCTCCTGTGTTCGACCCCCGGCTTGTCTTGGATTATCCTTCTGTCTCAGCGTTCCTGGTACTTGTCTTCTGATCTGGACTGTGTTTGACCCCTGGCCTGTCTCCTGGATTCTGTCTTTGCCTTACGGACTTGCTACCATTGCTTTCGGACCTTCCCACGGGACATCACCTCTCAGCTCTGCTCAAGCTACCTGCTGATCTGCTAGCAAGTGACTGTCCTACTGGTAGCTTGTGCCTCTTGGTGCAACCACTCTCTGTGCCACTTTCAGGGGTGGTCTGCGCCGAGTCGCAACAGCGACCGCTCTCGGCATCTTGGCCTCGGGGGGTACATTTATATGATACCTGAGTAGTAATAGATCTTTTAATAGCATCCACCTGCATAGGTTCAGGAGTGTCAGAGTCAGGAAAAACTCTTGGACCCTTAGCAGGATACTGAGAAGTAGAAAAACGCATGCCACCATTACTGCCTAGGATTCCCAGTCTCTCCTTTCTCCTTTCAGTAAGTCTCTGATCAATTCGAATACATAATTTAATAAAAGCTTTGAGGTCATCAGGACTTTCTACTCTGGCAAGCTCATCTTTTACTTGTTCCGAGAGTCCTTGACGGAACTGACTCTTTTGTGCTGCTGGATTCCAATTGGTATCTGAGATCCAACGTCGGAATTCAGTTGTGTACTCAGCAACAGAGCGTCTTCCCTGCCGTAAATTGTGCAATTTTGCCTCAGCAGTAGCACAGCGGTTAGGATCATCGAAAACTTGGTTCATCGCAGTCACAAAAGAATCAAAATTATCCAGGATTACATCATCTTTCTCCACATAAGGGGAGGCCCAGGCTAAGGCTTCCTCAGTCAGGAGGTTGATAATAAACAGCTTTTTCCTGTCAGAAGTGAATGCAGCAGGTTGCATCTGAAAGTATATACGACATTGATTAAGGAACCCTCTATAATGGCGGCGGTCTCTGCTAAACTTGAGTGGTAGGGGCATTCGTGCATTAGTATCTATGGCAGCAGTATCTCGGGCATGAAAATCCTGCAATTGTTTATGTAGATCAAGGATTTCCTCTTGTAGACCTTTTACTTCAATTTGTAACTCAGAAAATTTTTCCTGGTAGTTAACACCAAATGTCTGCACATTTGAACCCTGAGAGGAGCCACGGCAGCTGCTACAATGGCCTCCATGTTTTTGGCCAGAATATTCTGTCACGGTCTGGAGTCAGGCTCAGAGGCCAGTAGCTATAGCAGCAGAGCAGGTATTCACATAGGTCACCCTGGCTGATGACATGGGTTCACCTGAGGTGTGGGGTCTAAGCACTAACCGGTATTCACCAGAGCTCCTGAAGGTGGAGATGGGCTTTGCTGCGTGTTAGTGCCAGGTCGCGGTCCTCAGGATAGCCCCACCAGGAGGTGAGCAAGCCGGGGTCTGGTAGCAGATATAGCAGGCAGGGATCAAGCAGAAGCGTAGTTGAGAAACAAGGCAAAAGTCAGTAACAAAGAGTTGCAGGTTGGGATTCAGCAGAAGCGTAGTCCGGGAACAAGCCAAATGTCGGTCAAGAATGGTAGCGAGGATACGGTCGGCAGCAGGAGAGACAGGAGCAAGATATTGGCTGGTGAAGACACATTATTCTGGCAACCAGGAAGTGCAGAGACATGGCTTAAATCAGGAAGTTCATGGGAGGAGCAAAGGGTTCAAGGTTCAAGGCAAACAAGATTCAAGACAAGATCATTCAAGGAATTGTCCAAGGAATTGTCCAAGGAGTAGTCCAGCATTCCAGGTGGCTCAGCAAGCAGAGTCACTGCCAGACACACCAGAGGTCCCAGGTTCAAGCCCAGGACCTAACAATAAAGCTTACCTCAATACAATTGCCGGTGTTCTCATACAACTACAGGCAGGGAGCTGCAGTATTTTGTTTTCATGTCCTTTGCATAGTGTGCACCTAAAGCTCACCTGAATTCAATTGCCGGTGTTCTCATACAAATACAGGCAGGGAGCTTCAGTATTGCACCGCTTGTATACTGCTGTTCAGAGTATATAGGGGCTGTGGGCCCCACGCCTTTACTTTTTTTAATTTGGGTGCGGAGTTCCCCTTAATATCCATACAAGATCCAAAGGGACTGGTAATGGACTTGGGGGGGTACTCACTGATTTTCATTCATATTGCTGGGACCAGATATTACATTAAAGCAGCAAGCAGTTTTAAATGACTTTTATTCCTTTAAAAATGTCATTTTGTGCAGGGACTGTTCTAAGCACGGGAAACATGTGCCACTTTACAGGCATACTATAGACACCCCCCTGGTACGATATTTAAAGGAATATTTCACTTTTTTTCACTTTAAGCATCATTAAAATCACTGCTCCCAAAAAATCTGCCTTTTTAAACCTTTTTTTTGCATTGATACATGTCCCCTGGTGTAGGACCCGGGTCCCAACCCATTTTTAGGACAATAACTTGCATATTAGCCTTTAAAATTAGCACTTTTGATTTTGAACATTTGAGTCCCATAGACTTTAACAGGTTTCTAAAGTTTGGGCAAAATTTCGGTCCATTTGCAGGTTCTGGTGTGAACAGAATCGGAGATTGTTTCAGCTCATCCCTACTCCTGAGTACTGTATCAACATTTTCCGTGCAGGCTTCCATCATCTTGGACATGGCTGCCAGGTTTGCAGGCTATTCCTGCCATCACGTACAATCCTTTTAAGGTCTAGATCGATCCTTCTCTCGAGACCGTCTGTCAGGAAGACCTTTCTCACAGGCGTCCGAGCGGCGTAAGTCGCAGGAGGTCTTCGGTGCTGTTTCACGAGCGTTACTGCGATCAGCGGTGCGCGCGGGAGCGCGCACGCGGGTGCGCGCACGGCCGTTTGACGCAATCAGCGCCAATAGCGCTATTTAAACTGGATCCTGGCTTCACTGCCTTGCTGCCTGATCAACAGCGTTCCCGTGCTTCCTGGTAACCTGTATCTGAACCTGAACCTGCATCCGTATCCTGATCCGTATTGAACCCGGCCTGTTCCCGACTCTGCTGTTTGCTGCCTGCCCCCCGACTTTGGCTTTGTACCCGACTACTCTTCTGGATTCCGTTTCTGTACCTGATCTGCTCGCCTGTGCCTGACCTGGACTGTAACACCATCCGTCAACTGTAAGTTGCTTGTTCACCGCTGCTGTACTACAGGACACCTCCCAGTCTTCCACCATACCCGGCTGTACCCCCTCTGCGCTTGTTTGCCTTCTACCTCTTGCTGCAGACTACTGGACTCTTCCCACTTCCCGCAGTATCCCGTTTGCACCTGCATCCGCTGTCGGACTACAGAACCCCTCCCGTTGTTCACTGTACCCTGCAATCACTTGCATCCCGTTGCCGGACTACAGGAATCCTTCTGCTGTCTGCTGAACCTTACATTTGCCTGCATTCCGCTACTGGACTACAATACACCTCCACCATCAACGGTCTGCTGCTTCTTACATCTACCATCCAGTCAGGCACTTGTGCCCCTCTGTGCTCCCGAGCCCCTGTCATCACTACCAGGGTCTCTCCAGTCAGAGGTCTACGAGAAGCCACTCCCTGCACTCCGGGCTCTGCCTTAAGGTACGTGACACCGTCCTTGAAGGACATGGCATCTTCTAGGGGAAGGTTGATGTGCTTTGCCAGTCTCATTACTGCTGCATCGACTAGAGGAGCAGCCTCCAGGTGCTTCACGTCCTCATCTTTAAAGGGATAGAGCCCCATAGTTTTGCTCAACAGGGAGATCCTCTTTTTTACTTTGTCCCATTCCTCCACAGTTATGTCCTTAAGTTCTGCTAGAAGCAGAAAGTTGGAGCGTTCCTTCCCCAAGTTTTTGAAGAAATTCTTTTGTTTAACCGGGGGTGTCGCTGGTTCTTCCCACTTCAGGGCCTCCTCAATTGCTTTAATTAAAGGAAAGACTTGGGCAAAGTCAAAGCCTCTGAGGAATTCATCTCCCTTCACCTCAATATCTGAGAATCTGACAGATGCATAACTTGGCTGGGATGGACCCAGGTCCTCTTGAGCAACCCCAACAGGAGAGCCTGACATGGTGGTGGTCTAGCCATACCCCATTCTTTCAGGGACTGTTGCACCACACACCTCACTAGAGATCCTATTTGCTGGTTGCCTCTCTTTCCCCAACCGCCTGGGCATAGCATAGCTCGCATAGCAACTTGCCCTCCGGGACCTGAATCCCACATCCCCAGTAGGCTTCTAGATCAGAGCACCTGTCAAGTGCCTGGAGGAGGAATTGGAACCTTTTCCCCTGATGTTGGATCCTAGACAGAGAGCCAAAGCGTCAAGATCTAGATGAAGAATGCCGATGTCGTGGCCTGGCAAAGTCTCTGTCTTCACATACCGAAGTCTGGCGATCTGACTTGACAAACAAGAGAGAGAGACGTGATGTTTTAGGTGGGCCTCAGGTGCACCCTGCCCGCCAGACGCCCCTTTCGATACACACATACCTTATGCTTGAGGGCTGCCCACAGGGAGGCGGTGACTTGTTGATAGAAGCAGGAGGAGAGGTAATGGCTGCACAATCCTAGTGAACTGCAGAGTATAAGGAACATAGCTAGGAGAGAAAAAAAAGACCACTTTTCCTTTAAAAGGAGTTGTAAAGGCAGAAGGTTTTTTATCTTAAAGCATTCTATGCATTAAGATAAAAAGGCTTCTGTGTGCAGCACCCTCCCTCACAGTTACCTGAGGTCCCTCTCTATCTAGCGTGGTGCACAAATGTCTCAGCCGTCCCAGATTCACCCTCCTGATAGGCTGAGACACAGCAGCGGTAGCCAATAGCTAGCCAATCAGGGAGAAGAGGGGGCGGGGCCAGGTCAGGGCTCTGTGTCTGAATGGATACAGGGAACTGTGACTCAGCTCAGGTACCCCCACAGCAAGCTTCTTGCTGTGGGGGCACTGAACAGGTGGGAAGGGCCAGAATCACAGAAGAGGGATCCGAGAAGAGGAGGTTCTGGGCTGCTCTGTGCAAATCCACTGCAACAGAGCAGGTAAGTATAACATGTTTGTTATTTTTATAGGAAAAAAAACAATACCTTACATTCACTAACCCCCCTCCCCAGGCCACCCATTGTCAGTGGGTCAGGAGGTTACCTCAGGAAGGACACACAGGGCCTGGGGAAGCTGCCGCACATGCCCACAGAATTTCCCAAAGCAGGGGCTAACAGCCATTTTAAATCCCTCGCCCTGGTGATGTCACTGCTGCGCCTCCATCGCGCGTGCGCTGATACCTCTGGTCGGCTTCCACCTGCGTGGCTGACGGGTCTCCAATGGACTGCGCATGCACGAACCAAGTTTCAATTCTACCCGAGGCCTTGCGCATGCACAGGGACACCTGCGTCCGACAGCTGGAAGCACTGCGGCAGCCTGGAATGCAGGAGCGCTCCAGCCACCATGAGAGGCCATGAACTAGAGCCAGGGAAAAATAAGAGACAATTAAACACAGACTGCTGCCATGGAGACCTGACATCCAACAGGCACCATCTTCCAGACCCTGCCAGCCAGCTGCACAGTGTGGACGTCCATCTTGGGCACACACAGGCCACCCACCATCACTGGGTCATTCCTGAACACCATCCTTCTGCCCAAGGCTGGGCCCTGGGCTTCTGACACCGCTGTCCATAATGCCTGAATTTATGGGAGTAGGGTCCTAAAGCATTGGAGAGGAGGCAGGGTAAACCCACACGTAGGCTGCCATGGAGTCTGTCATGTGTGGGTTTATGAGATTTTACACAGCCTCCCAACTTTTTTTTGGAATTGAGGTTGTAAATAAAAAGGCACGCAGTCCTATACCTTAAAACAACATGTTTGGTGCAGCAATAAACTAACTGCAAACTGAGCAGTATGAACTTTAAACAAAGAACTCTTATGTAGATCTTACCTCTCTAGGTCTCTCGGCAAAACTGTATTCACACAGGACTTGAAGCAGTGGGGGATTGAAGCTGGTCTTTTGACCAATGCAAGGTCAGGTACAAGTTAAAGAACAGCGGTCTGCAATCAAACACAACTCAAAGAAAAACTCTTTTGCCATTAGGTGAGATGAGACCTGAGCAAAAAGCATAGCAATACATTTGTAAAGCACTGAATGTTTAACAGTTAGCCATAGAGCAGAGTGATTTTCCTTGCTTATCTAGCCAAGATGCTGAAGAAGTAGTAGTTTTAACGAAGTGTGTCTTTCCATCCACTATCTCTAAGCCCCCATACACGCGGTCGGACATTCCGATGGAAAATGTCAGATCGGACCGTGTTGTCGGATAATCTGACCATGTGTGGGCTCCATCTTTTTCTGTTGGAATGTCCGACCAACAAAGTTTGAGAGCTGGATCTAAAATTTTCCGACAACATGATCCGATGCGTGTCAATTACGATCGTGTATAGCTTAGTCTGATGGACAAAGTGCCACGCATGCTCAGAATAAATTCTGAGACGGTAAGAAGCCCTCGGTCAGGTAAAACTAGCTTTCATAATCGATATAGCACATTTGCCAAGGTACAATGTTAAAAATTGTTTAATGCAGCGCATTTTATTTTCTTTTTAATGCTACAAGAATTAAGTTGTTTTGCTGCTCATATTCACACACACTTCTCCAAAACATATTTCTTTATTCTTATTTCCTGATTTCATGAATACAATATTTTTATTCATCAGATCTCCCAAATCATTTTTTTTTGTTTACATTTTGTGGTTGGTTTTTTTAATCAAGATCTCTTTTTTGACATTTTGCTCATCTTCGTAATTTTTTTGGTGTGTTTTGTGTGTCAGCTTCCACAACACCATTATTATCTTTTTATTTTATTGTTATATATTTTAACCTCTAGGAGGTTGTTTGGTGTTGGAGCCCCTTGTTTTAATTTGACTTGGTATTTTTTAAATGTACCTGCCTACTCACAAATAAACTGTCTTTTTTGAAGTAAAACACATTTCTTGAACCAAAAAAATTTATTTAGGTGTCATAAACAAATAAAGAGGGAGGCAATGCTGGAGAAACTGGGGAAATTAGCGAAGCCTTTGGCCCCCAGGGCAGACATCAATTATTTAAAGGCAAAAATTGGTGGCCTGAGCAGTCCATATCTGAAAGAGAACAGTCTGGTCCAGAAGTCCAAGAAACTCGGAACAGCAGCAGATGATATCTATGTCCCCAGGTTGTGATCATTCAAGAGCCTGCATCTTCTGTCAGACCAAACTGAACCCAGGTCATCACTCTCTGGTCTTCTTTCCACGCTTCCTTCCAGGCTGTGGCTGTGGTGCTGGAGGTGTGGCAGAAGGAGGAGGAGGAGCATGGTCCAAGTCACACAAGTGTGTTGTTTGTGTCATTTGGCCCTTCAAGCCCTTATTTAAAGTTTGGATAATTAGTTCCTCATACATGAGGCATTGCCCCTCCTCCATTTGCTGCAGTTTGCACGCAGCCAAGGCGGCAAAGGCCTCTTGATATGTAGGGGATTTGAGGGCTGCAGAAGCCTCCCCAATTAGCTTGAGAGCTGACTCCTCCACATTCCCCCCCTTTCTGACCCTTTTGGGTGGAAGGCGGAGGGGAGGGACCTGGGATTGAGTCAGGCTCCTAGGCCTGCCCACCTCTTGGCTGCCACTTACCCCTGCCTCCTCCTGGCTGCCACATTCCACAACTACCTCCTGGCTGCCGCATTCCACGCCCTCCTCCTGGCTGAGGTCTTCCTGTGTATAAAAAAGGGACATAGTTTTAGTTTTTGGTTCATCAAACACACACAATTTTCAGCTCTTGACTGTTGCAAATTGTTAACAAATAGAAAAGACTATCATTCTGAGCCCAGAATTTTTCATTCTTGGCCTAAATATTTTGCCCACTACTGTGTCGTTAAACCCATTTATATTATCTGCAAGACACAACACAAGACAAACCCTAATGTCACGCTAAACTCTCCCAATATAGGCCCCAATCTAGAAGCAGTATAGGCTAGTGATGTACCAAGTTAAAATTGTACCTTCGTTTGAAAGATCGACACGTCAGCTCCACCCTCTGCTCACAGATCGTACGTACGAGACATGCGTGTTGCAGTTTATATACAGCGTGCATGTGTGAAACTCCGCCCGCCCTTGACGTTCTTTCTAGTCTATTCCCCACCCTTTCTCTTTGCGGAGCAGTGGGGAGAAGCACATGGAGGAGACAAAGCAGGTGCACATAAAGTATACTAGTAACGAGGAAGAGGAGGAGGATATGGAAAGCCCAGAGCCAGAAACGTCCCGATCCCGGACAAGAAGATTTAAGGCCTCAAATAGATTTTGGAGATGGTGGACATATTGAAGAGGAACGACTATGATGGGAAGTATGGACCTTACCCAAACCCAGATGTCAGAAAGGCCAAGTTCATGACTAAAGTTGTGAAGAGTCTTCAGAAGAATTTTGGGGTACGCCGATCCATGGATCAACTGAGGAAACGCTGGTTAGACCTGAAACTGAGGGAGCATGATCAGTACAGCAGGATCAAGCGAGTTCTTCAAAAAAGTAAATAGTTGTCGTTTATTCATATTATTATTATTGCTTGCATACAGCTCCATGTGCTTTGATTTAATGTTGTACAGTTTAAAATGCCCACTCATGGGTTTAATCGTTCGTAATAAACATTGTTCGTTAGCCCACTCCAAAGACGCTGTTTTGGCAAGTTGCACTTGACTACATTTGTTCACAAAACAGGTAAGTATTCCAGCTTTAGAAAGTGTCAAAAATAATGTTTTCAGCTTTGAACGCTGCCAAAAAACACAATTGTATGACACTTCCGAGCAATGTTTTATATTCCTATTTCTGCTCTCAAATATCTTTGTGCTAAAAGTATTCCTTTTTTACTTTCTCATAGGGGAGAGAAGACTCGGGACGTCCGAGGACACAAGGGACCCCCACACCTCCCAAAAAA
Source organism: Lithobates pipiens (assembly GCF_037356315.1). Lineage (NCBI taxonomy): Eukaryota > Metazoa > Chordata > Amphibia > Anura > Ranidae > Lithobates > Lithobates pipiens. The sequence goes on along the minus strand of NW_027507748.1, from coordinate 602,997,909 downwards.
GGGGAAATACCAACACCAGAAGCAGAGGAGGAGGAGGAAGGAGAGATTGTAGAAATTGTCACCACAACAGGTGAGAGACCACAGCTTCAGGTAAGCTAATCAATGTATGCCTGCATATTTATAATACACAGTGTTTTTTTTTTGTTTTTTTTTAAGGTGATGTGGATGTTGTGGAAGAAGAATCGTATTTTACCAGTGAAAGTGCCCGAATCCTCATCGGGGAGATAATGGGGTGCAATCGCGCTTTAGATAATATCAAGAAAAACATCAATGATGTTCAACAAAAAATGAAGAACATAATTGATGTTTTAGGGAGAATCTGAAACACCCAAAACTAGCTAGCATCCATTTTTATTTTTCAAAAACACTTTTATATTTTTAGAAAAGCCAAATTTGGAAGATGCACACAGTGTGTCAACATGTGCTATCTCTCATCATGGGGGATCAATGTACGCGTTTTGTAGGTGCAACCCCTTCCTTGCTACTAAAGTGTCTGAGATGAAGGGGTTGCACCCCCAAAACATGTACATTGATCCTCCATGATGGGAGATAGCACATGTTGACATTAGGCATGGGATCAGGAGGAAAATGCCCAGTTGGATTAACAATTTGTGTGCATCTTCCAAATTTGGCTTTTACAGGGGTGACACCCCATGTGATGAAGGCAATATCAACACAGTTTGTACATACTCATGTCTGATATTGTCTATACTTTTCAAAGTTGAACTTTGTAAGTTCCTGTGTTCTGTATGTTATGCTTTGATACTTGCCTGTTTACACAAAAACGGCAAGTTATATTAATGTTACCAAAAATAATGTTATAGACACCAAATATGTTGGTTTGTTGTAAAACTCTTTTATAAACGCACATGTGAATGTGCTTTAAGTAAAAAGTTTAATTATCAACAATGTGTGGCTTCCTTTTTCAATGTGCAAAAGCAGTATTTGTAGTAAAGTTGTTGTTTTTTGTGACAATGGGTGTCATTTACTAAAGGAAAATCCACTTTGCACTCCAACTGCAGTTTTAGGTGCACTTTTGCAGTGCACTTGTAGTGCATAGTGAATTTGCCTTTAGTAAATACCACCCACAGTGCTTTTTATGTGCCCCAATCACGCCATTTTCATGACTCCACACATTTCTGTCATGGTGCTGAAAATGAGCAATATTTTTGTAAATAATGCACTACATACATTACCAACAAAAACAAGGTGTGTGTGTAGCAGACCCACAACATAATAATATTATCTGAAGAAGAGACTGTCACCTCATCTCGCACAGAAACTGGGTTTGCACTGTTGAAGAAAAAGGCCCAAAAAAATAACCAAAAAAAAAAAAAGCTAGGAGACACCTTAAAACAAACCCAAAACAGTAAATGAAAACAAATATTATTGCAGTTTGAAAGAAAAATGTATTAAAAAAATGCCTCTCAGACATTGTCTGGTATATCAATGGACCCAAGATAAATATATAAGCTGCGCTAAATTCCACATACATCAAAATGTGTATAAATAAATGAAGTGACAATAGATTATAGGCTATTAACCAGCCTCTAAACATTAATTAATGAAAAATCAAACCGTAAGTGATAAATAAATATAAATGTTACAATCTTAAACCATGCAAACCGCCTATTCCTTGCAGTATAGGAACAAGCCGCACGCCCCTATATAAAATAATACAAACTCTAGACACACCCAGCGTATGAATCAACAAATCTATATGTGTTTGTCAAAAAAGTCCTTATGTAATAAAGAATGTGAATAAAGTCCTCCACAGATGAACCGTAATCGATCCACCACTGTATGCGATTAAGTAGTGCTTGATCCGCCACCAAATAATTAAATTTGTCGCTTACCAGAAAATCATGACCCCCCACTACAGAGGGTCACAGAAGGCATATGAATATATAGTCGTCTCCCAATCCAAAGGGGTCCTCGATACTCTCCTTGCACCACTTCAATATGAGGATTGTAGAAAATGCTCCCAAAAAACCTTTCTTATAAATTCAGAGGGACTCAGGATAGATATACCAAAACCATGGAAGAGAAATAGAACTCCAGATAGTGTAAAAACTTTTATTACTAAAAACCAAAAAATAAAATTGCACTTACAGTGTATATAGAAATCATCAGCCTCGAGTCCGCTTCGCCGTCCGGACGCATACGGACAGAGCCGTTCTCCTGGAACTGTTCCAAACACGAGGTGACGTTAGCGTATCACTCATCCCTACGCGTTTCACAACAAAATTGCGTCATCCAGGGGCACGAGCAACACGCTGCGTCACCTCCATTTATACTGTCACTACCCCTCCAAGCCTCACTCTGGGCACCCGGCTGTTCCTGCCAAAACCAGGCTTCATTCCCATGTCAGATACCTTTTCTGATTCGCCAGGCCCTCCCAAAGTCACTGATCCCACCAATGAAATTTAATAAACCACTGGGAGACTTCACACTAACCAAGCCTCATTCTCACCCCATATGGAAACCACCCAATTACCGGTGCGCTTGATACAAATGAGGCTGTCATTGGATCAGCAACATCACAAAGGGGCCAATGAAACACTGCATGCTCCGCTGTATTTCTGGGGCACCGCGTCCAACCCCCGACAAATCACCCCATAACAACAACAACAAAAGAGACCAATGACGCTCGGCACCCTCCGCTCTACTTCCGGTTCGTCACATCCGGTTTACGGCCACATCCGGTCTGACCAAGCCTCGCTTTCACTAGCAAATAACTTCCGGTCAGTCCCGTCCAATACACAGACGCTTCCTGTATAGCCAAGCCTCACTTTCACTCGTAGATGCTTCCCCAGTCTCTCCATGGACCCTGACATCACAAGGATACCTGCAATCATGCTGGATGTGAGATAGCCCACCGTCAAAGACAGACCACACCCACACTTCCAGCTTATCGCCGGCAGCCAGCCCCTACCTTTAACCCCCCACATGCCATGCAAAAACAAGCCCACTATATGAGGAACCAGTCTCAACACTCCAAAAATAAGAATATAAAAATAAATAAAACTCATTCAACATCAGGGGGAGGAGGAAAAAAAAACAAAATAGAGAATATAAAAACAAAAATAAAAGTAAAAATAAAATAAAAATGCTGAATACAGGGCTCACGTTGAATCCAACAGAAACAAGCTCAGTCTTACACTGCTAACACACTTAAACCCTAAAAATTGAATTATGTCGGGAATGTTGTATCTCATACCCCTACACAAAGAGGCAAACACACACATCTATTACATATATCCCCCATAAAGCCACCGGCCCAGAGTGTAAACCTGTTGGGGAGAGCTCACAATATCTTATAATACATGTAATGATATAGTTTAAGGCAACTAAATAATCCTTCCGATAATATATTTAACAGTGTATCAAATAATTAAACCAATACTCTCCATTTTATGTTATATATGAGAAGACCAGAAATATTAAAAAATCCACACAAAAAGCCAGCTCTCAGAAAACATTAGTTGCATCCAGTGCCCGTAATATTATCTGTGGGGGGTCCCAAAGTACTCAAAGATATACGAACGGGATGTGGACGACCTCAAGAATTATTAATGAAGGCGTTCACATCCGTATCGACGTTCAGGCCATACGGAACATAAGTCCTAAGCCTATATATCCAGGTCATTTCCTGCTTAGAGATCTTCCTGACCAGTGACCTGCCCCTCCAGTGGGGTCTATACTTATCAATGCCCACATACAAAGTGTTGGAGGGATCCCTATTATGCATTTGATCAAAATGACGCAACACCGGGTGCTTGTCAAAACCTCTCCTAATGTTCCCTATATGCTCATTGAGTCTTGTTTTCAGTGCCCTTTTGGTCCTCCCCACATATTTGAGGCTACACTGTATCAAATATACTACTCCTTCAGATGTACAGGTGATAAATGGTTCAACATCGTAGGATCTTGATGTACTCGAGGATGAAAACTTGCAAATCTTCCTATCCTTACAACTATTTAAAGTACAAACTTGGCAATTTCTACATTTATAACATCCCTTCAAATTCTGGAAGAAAGATCTGTTGATATTTGGAGGGTCGTGCACACTTGGTGCCACATGACTGCCCAAAGAGGATGCCCCCTTGAACATTACCTGTGGCTTAGTTGGCAAAATAGCACCAAGGACCGGGTCACTTGTTAACAAGTGCCAATGTCTCTGTATTAATTGCTTAATGCTACGATGCTGCACCGAAAAGGTAATGATAAATGGAATCCTATTCTGTACCTCTATGCCTACAGGTCTCCTGTCACCTAACAATGTCGTCCTCTCTTTTTCCCGAGACGTTTGAAGTGCCTTTGACACAAAATCACTACTGTACCCCTTTTCTAAAAATCTATTTGAAAGGAGAGTTGCCTGATCCTCAAAGGTATTTATTTTGGTACAGTTCCGTCTGAGACGTGTGAACTGCCCCTGGGGTACAGCCCTCAACCAGGGCTCATAATGGCAACTGTCTAAAGGGATATAGGAATTATGGTCGGTTGCTTTAAAAAAAGTAGATGTCACGAATCGATTGTTGTCTATTTTGGTACTTAAGTCTAGAAAACAAATTTCTGCCTGACTAGCCTCAAAATTAAATTTGATGCCCCTATTGTTCATATTGAGGGTGGCCATAAATGTGTGTAATTCTGTTTCCGCTCCATCCCATAGGAGGAGGACGTCATTGATGTAGCGTGCCCATAAGGCCATTTCCGGCCTCCTGGGAGCATCAATGACGTCCTCCTCCCACTTGGCCATGAATAGATTAGCAAGGCTGGGGGCATATTTAGCCCCCATAGCCACTCCCCTATCCTGGCAGTAAAATTGGTGGTCGAACCAGAAATAGTTGTGACTGGCTGCATACTCCAAGAGTTCCATAATGAACTCAATCTGTGTGGATACAAGGCCTGACCCTCTTTCAAGATATAATCTGACCGCTTCCAAACCCAGATGATGCGGGATGATAGTGTATAGTGAGGTGACATCTGCAGTCACTAGCCATAAACCTCTCTTAGGGGTTATACTAGATAGGATATTGATGACCTGTTTAGTGTCCTTAATGTAGGACGGCATGGTCTGGACCAACAGGTGCAAAAAATGATCTATGTATTTTCCCACCCGGGACGTGATCGAATCTATGCCACTCACTATCAAACCTGTACATTTGAAGGAGTAGTATATTTGATACAGTGCCCTTGTGGCCTCCAATATGTGGGGAGGACCAAAAGGGCACTGAAAACAAGACTCAATGAGCATATAGGGAACATTAGGAGAGGTTTTGACAAGCACCCAGTGTCGCGTCATTTTGATCAAATGCATAATAGGAATCCCTCCAACACTTTGTATGTGGGCATTGATAAGTATAGACCCCACTGGAGGGGAGGGTCACTGGTCAGGGAGATCTCTAAGCAGGAAATTACCTGGATATATAGGCTTAGGACTTATGTTCCGTATGGCCTGAACGTCGATACAAACGTGAACGCCTTCATTAATAATTCTTGAGGGCGTCCACATCCCTTTCGTATATCTTTGAGTACTTTGGGACCCCCCACAGATAATATTACGGGCACTGGATGCAACTAATGTTTTCTGAGAGCTGGCTTTTTGTGTGGATTTTTGAATATTTCTGCTGGTCTTCTCATATATAACATAAAAAAATGGAGAGTATTGGTTTAATTATTTGATACACTGTTAAATATATTATTGGAAGGATGATTTAGTTGCCTTAAACTATATCATTACATGTATTATAAGATATTGTGAGCTCTCCCCAACTGGTTTACACTCAGGGCCGGTGGCTTTATGGGGGATATATGTAATAGATGTGTGAGTTTGCCTCTTTGTGTAGGGGTATGAGATACAACATTCCCGACATAATTCAATTTTTAGGGTTTAAGTGTGTCAACAGTGTAAGACTGAGCTTGTTTCTGTTGGATTCGGCGTGAGCCCTGTATTCAGCATTTTTATTTTATTTTTACTTTTATTTTTATTTTTATATTCTCTATTTTGTTTTTTTTTCCTCCTCCCCCTGATGTTGAATGAGTTTTATTTATTTTTATATTCTTATTTTTGGAGTGTTGAGACTGGTTCCTCATATAGTGGGCTTGTTTTTGCATGGCATGTGGGGGGTTAAATGTAGGGGCTGGCTGCCGGCGATAAGCTGGAAGTGTGGGTGTGACCTGTCTTTGACGGTGGGCTATCTCACATCCAGCATGATTGCAGGTATCCCTGTGATGTCAAGGTCCATGGGGAGGCTGGGGAAGCATCTACGAGTGAAAGTGAGGCTTGGGTATACAGGAAGCGACTGTGTATTGGACAGGACTGACCGGAAGTTATTCGCTAGTGAAAGCGAGGCTTGGTCAGACCGGATGTGGCCGTAAACCAGATGTGACGAACCGGAAGTAGAGCGGAGGGTGCCGAGCGTCATTGGTCTCTTTTGTTGTTGTTGTTATGGGGTGATTTGTCGGGGGTTGGACGCGGTGCCCCGGAAATACAGCAGAGCATGCAGTGTTTCATTGGCCCCTTTGTGATGTTGCTGATCCAATGGCAGCCTCATTCGTATCAAGTGCACTGGTAATTGGGTGGTTTCCATATGGGGTGAGAATAAGGCTTGGTTAGTGTGAAGTCTCCCAGTGGTTTATTAAATTTCATTGGTGGGATCAGTGACTTTGGGAGGGCCTGGCAAATCAGAAGAGGTATCTGACATGGGAATGAGGCCTGTTTTTTTCAGGAACAGCCGGGTGCCCAGAGTGAGGCTTGGAGGGGTAGTGACAGTATAAATGGAGGTGACGCAGCGTGCCACCCGTGCCCCTGGATGATGCAATTTTGTTGCGAAACGCGTAGGGCTGAGCGATACGCTAACGTCACCTCGTATTTGGAACCGTTCCAGGAGAACGGGTCTGTTCGTATGCGTCCGGCCAGCGCAACGGACTCAAGGCTGATGATTTCTATATACACTGTAAGTGCAATTTTATTTTTTGGTTTTTAGTAATAAAAGGTTTTACACTATCTGGAGTTCTATTTCTCTTCCATGGTTTTGGTATATCTATCCTGAGTCCCTCTGAATTTATGAGACAGATTTTTTGGGAGCATTTTCTACAATCCTCATATTGAAGTGGTGGTGCAAGGAGAGTATCGAGGACCCCTCTGGATTGGGAGACGACTATATATTCATATGCCTTCTGTGACCCTCTGTAGTGGGGGGTCATGATTTTCTGGTAAGCGGCAAATTTAATTATTTGGTGGCGGATCAAGCACTACTTAATCGCATACAGTGATGGATCGATTACGGTTCATCTGTGGAGGACTTTATTCATATTCTTTATTACACAAGGACTTTTTTGACAAACACATATAGATTTGTTGATTCATACACTGGGTGTGTCTAGAGTTTGTGTTATTTTATAGGGGCGTGCGGCTTGGTCCTATACTGCAAGGAATAGGCGGTTCGCATGGTTTAAGATTGTAACATTTATATGTATTTATCACTTACGGTTTGATTTTTCATTAATTAATGATTAGAGGCTGGTTAACAGCCCATAATCTATTGTCACTTCATTTATTTATACACATTTTGATGTATGTGGAATTTAGCGTAGCTTATAAATTTATCTTTAGTTTTTTCTGTAGTTATGTGACACAGTTAAGCCGCAGCTAAATCTGATCCGCTTAGGACCAATCTATATAATTGTTTCTTGTGTTCCACCTTAGCACAGTTTTTCTCTTTTTCTTTTTCTATATCAATGGACCCACAAAGTATTCCATATATCTTGCGGGCGCTTTGGGGGGGCAAGTCAGGACGGCCAGCTTCAAGTGTCGTCAGGTTGGCATTTTCTGGTAAGTCTGCATCAGGCCCAACTGAGGCCACATAGTTTGGTGAGTGTTTCTTCAAAAAATTGTGCAGAATGCAGCACGAAAGCACAATATGATTGAGGTTATATTCCGCCATGTGGATTGGAGTCAAAAATAGGCGGAACCGGCTGGCCATTATCACGAAAGTGTTCTCCGGAAATTAAAGACCCTCTGATCCGGGATGAGGGATCCTCATCGGGAAAGGCCGCATCAGATGGTTTCCCAGAGCAAACGCTTCATACGCGATAAAGACAAAAGGGAGTCCTTCCACATTCTCCTCTGGAGGTGGCAAGCCCAGACTGCCACTCTGGGGATGCCAGTAGAACTCCGTCTGCTCGATCACTCCACCATCCGACATCTGGCCATTTTTCCCCATGTCCATATACAGGAACTCATATGTCGCTGACACCACCGCCAACATCACAATACTATTATACCCCTTGTAATTATAATAGTAGGACCCTGAGTTGGGGGGTGGGACAATGTGGACGTGTTTCCCATCAATTGAACCTCCACAATTGGGAAAGTCCCAACGGGTGGCAAAGTGGAAGGCCACAGTCTGCCATTCCTGTGGCGTTGAAGGAAACAGTGGAGTCAAACAAAAAAAAGTAATTTTTTTTTTTAAAAGAGTAATTTTGCACATCAATATTGCAAGCAGATTAGACACAAACATTTTTGCCCAAGATCAGTATAACATTTTTGGAAATGAGTATTTAAAGCCAAAAGTATAAGGTCCCCTTATCAGATTCCTCACCCTCCCCCCATTCCCCCCCCCCATCTGATGGCCCATTGCAAAAAATTAGGGGTGGGATGCTTTGGACAGGTAACCCTCTCCACTTCATTGAGAGCTGAATGCATAAATAATATGTGATACTTTGGCCAGACTCTCCTTACTTACACTATTGGCAGCCCACCGGATAGGTAAGAAGTGTCATAATACAAAAAAAGAAAAAATTAACAAACGGAATCACATTTTTACATTCTGCTATTACCTATCAAGATAATAATAGGATAAAAAAAAAACTTTAAACAGTAGCATTTGAAAGTATTGAGGCAGGCCCTTGTACTACATGCTTTGGTGAATTCATCCATAAATCTGACCACAAAAAAGGTAGGTATAGTGTGTATTGGGTTTGGCAAAGTCAGCAGAAAGAGGATTGCTATCAGCTGACCTAGCAGTTGGGGGAGGGGGGTACCCAATGAGTTTAGCCCACCAAAAAAAAAACATCGCACTCTGCATGAATTGAAGCACACACATAACATTTGTACACATTTTAGGGGGTGTTTAGGGGAAAGCACTAATATAGAGCTGACAAAATACATTGCTAAGTGATTGGCTAGAGGTGTATGGGCCCAGAAGAGCATGCTGGGGAGGTTAGTGAAGGCAAATATGCATGAAGGACAAAAAAGGAACTTTAAAAGCTTCCAGCATGCATGAGGACAAAGGGGCACATCATATCAATTACAGCATATTGCAATCATGGTAATTAGGGAATGAGGAAAGAAATACAATACATTACCAAACATTAAATACATAGAATGTGATGTTAAAGGAGAAAACTTACCTCAATATAGTCCTTCTGCAGGACCTGTATGATGGCAGAACAGGTCTCTGGAATAATGATTCCCAGAGCATGGGGGGGAGATGCCTGTGGAGAACGTGAGGTCCTGAAGGCTTCTCCCTGTTGCCAAGTACCGCAACGTGGCAACTAGCCTCTGCTCCGGAATGATGGCTTGTCGCATGCAGGTATCCTGCCTGCTGATATAAGGGGACAGCAAAGCCAGCAGACGGTGAAAAACGGGGTCCGTCATCCGGAGATAATTCCTGAAATCATCAGGATTATTCTCCCAGATCCCGCGAAGCAAAGGCATGTGCGAGAATTGGTCACGCTGGAGCAACCAATTCTTGCACCATGAACTCCTCCTAGCCCTGTTCATGGACTGGGCTTGTGTCAAATCTAAAAGCCCAACACCAAGCCCCTGCACAGCACGAATTCTACGACGAGTACGTACATGAAACATGGCTTCAAAACAGTCGGCTGGTCAGAATGGACTGAAAGCACCGATAAACAGCAAGACCTGAAATAACAAGCTGAAAACCAGAAACGAGCGCACAATAAGCACTGAAAATCAAAGCGTACTATACCAAGATATAGTCCGCAATGACCAACAAATGCGAACTGACTACATGCACTAATAAGCAGATACGCCCCCACAAGCACAAACTGAAGAGCAGTAACGATCTGAAGCACAAACCTGAAAAGCGCGAATCGTCTCTAACCAAAATTCTACTAACATAAACACAAGATCAGCAGAAGGAGCCCAAAGGGTGCCGCACGTGGTGCTGAACTTCCCTTTTTCTAGTCACGTCGTACGCAGTTTACGTCACCGCATTCTTGTCAACCAGAAATTCCGACAACTTTGTCTGACCATGTGTATGCAACACCAGTTCTGGACTAAATCCGTCGAAAATTATCCGACGGATTTGGTGATCTGAATGTCCGACTGTGTGTACGGGGGCATAGAGTTAAGCTGGGTATAGCATAGAATGGGGGGGCAAGCAAACGCTGCAAACGCAGCGCTTGATGTCCTCAGATTTGACCCTTCGTTTTTGTACATCAGTTGAGAAATCAGAAAAGTTGAGCGTTTCATAAATTGCCCATTCTTCAGTTTTTCAAGGATCAGTTTCATATCCTTATAATTTGGCAGCATAATCAACAGCAAATATGGGGGGAAAGACCCCCTACCAAATGCTGTCTGTATCCAGATCTCTATGAATTGAATATGTTGTTGCCTTACAGGCATTCAGGTATACCAATAAAGCAAACATTTTTGTGTCTCATGTATTCTACTAGCATGCCTGACAGCCATACGAATGATGCCATAAAGATTCTAGATTATTTCTCACAGATGTTAGCATATTCTCAATCTCTCCCATCCCTCCCTAAAGGGCAGAGGTTGTCTCTCATATTTTTTGAAAATCACGGCGCAGGAAAGATATTTCCTCTTTGTTGCCATGCAGCTGCATCTTTAAGAGGGATAGTGATTAGTTACCCTTACTGACTACCACTAAAACATATGCTAATGTGGGCTCTCTTTCCCCATTTTTGTGTGACCATGGGGTGGGTATTACCCAACCCAGAACTTGCCATGGGGTTTGGGTCCTGGGTAGTCTCCTGTGTGTTTTCCCACTCAGATACTGACATGGTATTGGGCCGTGGGTGGTATCTCATTGGGCTGTCTGGCTCTGTCATTTGTCCCCTCCAGATCTATTTGGACCATCTTCTGCTGGGTCCCAGCAATTTCTTTCTACTTTTGCCACTGTCTCTCTGCCTGTCTTTCTCCGTTTTGGTGGGGAGGGAGTCAGTGTCATCTTGAGTACAGAGATCAGTTGCTGCCAGACCCTTTCTGTTCTTTCTAGTCATGACAGGTGTAGTACCTGGAGAAGAGGGTGGATGCAGAGCAGTTGTATTTTCCATGGATTGCTGTCCCAGGATCAATGTATAGGAGTATTCGGTAGGAGCTCTGGGATTCTGTGCTGCTTACATAGGAGTCCAAACCTCTCCCTTAATGCATGACACTTTGACACACAACACACAATAAAGGTAGGAGGCAATGCATACATATTGCAGCACGCTTTACATGAATTCAGAGCCGTGGATAGTTTTTTGTTCTGGGGGGGTTCAGCAGCAAGTACTAGGTGCTAATATTCATTGAAATGCATTACTATTTTGATTTGGTATTTTTAAATAAAACTAATTGCGCCAAATTCATAAAGACTTGAAAAAGGAAAAACAATGTGTTGCTCATAGTAAGCAATCACATCCTTAATTCTGTTTTCTCACATCCTCTTGAAAATTGAACCTGGTTTAAGTTTTGCCTTCTCCCAGTTTTTATGAATGGTTCCCGGTGAGGTTGGCTATTGTCCAGTCTAAAGCCTGGTACACCTTGTAGTCTTTTTTTTCGAAAAACAAACTGACAGATCACTGTTCTAACACATGCAGTGTTAGTGTACAGCGACCTCCCCTGCTGTGCTATTGTGTTCTGACAGTTTGACTGCTGCCCCCCCCCCCCCCACACCGGTGAGTGCCCTCAGCCATTGGACTGCCTACCACAGGGTGGTGCACTGTAATAGCCAATATTACTGGGCAGTTGCAAACCATCATGTGGAAGACAGTTCTCTTGTGAGAACCCAGCAAACCAGGCAAAATAAGTGTTACTGTGCAGAGTCTATAAATACAGAACATACCTCCCAACTTTTGAACTTGAGAAATGAGGAAGATGTCAGGGAGATAGTGACCTGTATGGTGCGTAATGCAGGAAGGAAGGATCACTATGGTACATGGAAGGCAGGAAGTAGGGATCGCTATGGCACATGGAAGGAAGGAAGGATCACTATGGCATATGGAAGGCAGGAAGGAGGGATCACTATAGCACATGGAAGGCAGGAAGGAGAAATTACTAAGGCACATGGAAGGAAGAGAGAGAGGGCAGAGCTCAGTTGCCATAATCTCTCTGATTAAATACCTAGTATGAACGACAGGAAGAAATTCAGCAACACCACAGCAGTTTTACCCTAGCCTGAGGAGGTCACAAGAGGGACACACCTGGAGTAGACTGGGATAGAGAGCAGTAGCCAGCACTTCAAAAGCTCCTCTTTCAAGTGGGAGCCAAAGGCAGAAAGTGGCACTGCAAGGAGCCAATGGCAATAGACCATTGGAGGGGACAGGTGCTGCCGCTCCCACTGAGCTCAGTGCTACATCCTGTCCTGGGGGCTGGACTGGGTAATAGATCTCTATGGAGTACGGACGGAGGCGGAGCAGTGAGAAGACAGTGTCAGCCTCCCTTAGCCCAAGCCGAGCCCGACAGCTCAGGACAGCCCATCCAGTGGTATAACAGCACAGTGTGAGTGCCGAGCTCAGTAATGATGATGCATGGATGGTCACGGTGCAGCTGCAGCTGCCACTAATACATGCAAAAACTTTAAAGCACAACTACACCGACCCTGCCACAGCACTGCTGATTAATAGGAATCGACTGCATGGTGTGTCCCTGGCTGCCATGCAGTTGATTTTTTGAAAGGCTTTTCCTGAATAACTGCTTTAATGCAATCCACATTAAAGTGGTTGTAAACCCTTACAAACCACTTTGACCTACAGGTAAGCCTAGATTAAGGCTTACCTGTAGGTCCAAGAAATATCTCCTAAACCTATACGGTTTAGGAGATATTTACAAAAAGACAGCAGCGCGCAGGTGCACTGGGCAGGCTGCAGATCGCGACAATATGCCGCGAGTGTCAGCTCCCGTGCGCATGCGCGGGAGTGACATCATCGCTGCTCCGGCGAATCACAGCGCCGGAGCAGCGAGACCCGGAATTCACTCTGGGATCCCTAGCAGTGGCGGATATGAAGACGGAGGACCGCTTCGAGGGCTTCGTTCTCAGGTAAGTTATTCATAATGAGCTAGTATGCTATGCATACTAGCTCATTATGCCTTTGCCTTGCAGCTTGCTTTTTTTTTTTCCCTATGGGTTTACAACCACTTTAAAGCGGAGGTCCACCCTAAAGTGGACCTCCGCTCATCGGAACCCTCCCCCCCTCCGGCGCCACAATTGGCACCTTTCAGGGGGGAGGGGGGTGCAGATACCTGTACAGTACAGGTATTCTGCACCCACTTCCGGGATAGCTCTCTAGATTACGCCCCTTTCCGCAAGTGCCCGCCCCTTTCCGCAAGTGCCCCGCTGCCTGCTGGGAAACACACAGATCCCAGAGGCAGCGGGGACCGTCCTTATTGCGCAGCGCGATTCGCGCATGCGCAGTAGGGAACCGGGAAATGAAGCTGAAAGGCTCCATTTCCTGATTCCCATACGCAAGATGGCGGCGGCAGCACCTTACAGACGATCTAGAGATCGGCTTCGGGTGCCGACATCGCGGGCGCGCTGGACAGGTAAGTGTCACTATTTTAAAAGTCAGCAGCTGCAGTATTTGTAGCTGCTGGCTTTAAAAAAAAAAAAAAAACGCGGAGTCCCGGTGGACTCCTGCTTTAACATGCAACACAACACCATACTCATATTGTGCCCAAGGCTTCATATAGGTGGCAGATATTCGTAGTCCAAAATCAGACACAAAGTCAGGACACGTGTCAGACAGGAAAGCAGGTGAAAAGACAGGGTCACAACCAGAATGATGATCATTCAGAATAATGACACTGGAAATAAGAGTTAAAAAAAAAAAAAAAAACAACAAAAAAATGCAGCAATGGAACGCAGGAGAACTGCCAGACAGGAGAACTGCCAGTTGAATATCACTGCCTACAAGACACAGTAGTGCTATAATGGCCGGTGGGAGGCACTACAGTACCCAATACGGCACACACTATCCAACACAGATGGAAGTGTCAGTTAGGAGGGACTCCCATAATGCTTCGAGAGAGAGAAAACGGAAAATTGTATACTCAACTTCCGTAATTTTCCTTTCCTGATGCATCTTCATGGCAGCACACACTGGGGGTTGTGACTCCGCCCCCACAACCTGACAGTATTGGATTAGCTATAAATTTGAAGGGGAGACCCCCCGCTGCATTCTCTGTATATATCATCACAAAGAGACAGGGAGGGAACCGTGAGCTGCCATGAAGATGCGTCGGGAAAGGAAAATTACGGAAGGTGAGTATACAATTTTCCGTTTTCCTGGCGCCTTCATGGCAGCACACATTGGGAAATAACTCACCAGTCGGGTGGGTCCAAGTAAAAAATAAACTTTAATTCCTTATAATGTGGAAGAATTTGCTCTAATGATGGATCTGCCGAAGTCAGTCATGGACAAGTGAGCTGAATCCACCTTGTAATGGGAAATAAAGGTATGCCTGGAGGACCAAGACGCTGCTCTGCATATTGTCTCTGGGGATACTCTGCAATATGCTGCCCAGGAGGTAGCCACTGCCCTTGTAGAATGAGCCCTGATGCCCTCAGGAATCGCCAGGCGTTGGGAGGAATATGCTTTCTTAATGATTCTGACCAGCCAGGATGCGATAGTACGCGAAGAAGCTGCTTGTCCGCGTTTGGATCCGTGAGGGATGACTAAGATAGAATCTGTCATTCTAAACGAGGTAGTAGCAGTTAGATAATTAATGATGGTTGACCTCACATCTAGAGGATGTGGATCCCCCTGATCATTAGAGAAGGATGGAAGAATGATGTCCGACCAACTTGTCAGGTGAGGATGAAAAAAAAAGAATGCAGCAGGGGGTCTACCCTTCAAATTTATAGATATTCCAATCCTGTCAGGTTGTGGGGGCGGAGTCACAACCCCCAGTGTGTGCTGCCATGAAGGCGTCAGGAAAATTGTATTTATTGCATCAGTGGTTAGAACTTCTTTTTAAGCTGCAAAGGGCTTTTTTTTGTGTGCGAATGTTGCCACAGTCACTTTAATAACCTTCATGTTAGTGCTGGGTCTAGCCCTTTACCAAAGAATAAAGGTTTTTAATTAATTAATTTAAACATTTTTGTTCATTTGATCAAGTAGTTAATTAAAAACTGTTACTTTACTGTACACGCATGTTCTTGAGTGATGATGTCTTTTTCTTTTATAAATTGTCCACTAGGTGGCAGTTTGCGCTTGAAAAATATATTATTTGACTAAAGTAAGGTATTTATTTTTCAGCCAAAATGTTGAGGCAAAACATGCTAATGTGCAACTGCAGTACATTTAGCCACTTTGCGTTTTGAATGATACTGTAACACACTATAAGAGTATTTGCCAATGCACCCGCACTATATCACACTACAAAACACATAGCATGTGCATTTGTGCATTGAAGTGCACTACCAGTCTCAACTATTGGCAGACCTTTTTTGGTGATACCCCTTCAACAGAAGCCGGCCTAACGCCCGGCTTATGTTGGAAGAGCTGCTGTACACAAAGCCCAAATGTTGGCTGGTCTACCGGCCAATGCTGCTCGACATTCAGCCTTTGTGCACTGCCCTTTAGAATAAGAAGAAGGTGAAGCCACCATTAATCTACATGTAATATCCCATCCCTAATGTGTTTAGCTGGTTAGTGGGCATGGAGGAGGAGGGAGGGAGGGAGGGAGTAGGCTGTCATTTAACCACTGTGTATTCACCTACATGTGTGACTCTATAGTCACATGGGCTGCTCAGATGTGATAGGGAGGAAATGCTCAGAATAGAAACTCACTGAAAACTGAACATGTGCAGAGAAGTAGGAGAGTAGGCTCAACCAGTTTTTTTTTTTTTGCAGAATACAGAAAACAAGTTTCATAAGGATTGATTTACTTAAACTGGAGAGTGCAAAACCTGGTGCAGCTGTGCATGGTGGCCAATCACCTTCCAATTTCAGCTTGTTCAATTAAGCTTTGACAAAAAAAACTGCAAGCTGCTTGGTTTCTATGCAGAGCTACATCCGATTTAGCACTCTCTAGTTTAGTAAATCAACCGTATAAACAGCATGTAATACTAGGGTTGCCACCTTTTCTTCAAGCCAAACCCGAACACTTCAGCGGGACTTAGCACTTTTTGTGTAACATAGACTATGAGATTGTAAAATACCTGGGACACCTCTGTGTGCCCTAGGGAAGTAGTAATGCAGCAAGCGCAGCGTTGAATTGTGGGTGTAGCCAATTGCAAATAGTGCAGGTGTGTGTAACGTACTGTAATGTGTGTAATGTATAGTGTATATGTAGTGTGTAATGTTTGGTGGGGAGCCTCCCAGTGTAATTTTCCTGTAAGGTATTGGTGGTGCATGATACATGAGCCTAAGTATGTATGCGTATTTTATGGGGGGGGGGGGGAGTGACTCTGGTCACCATAGAGCACCTTCTGCAGAGTGAATGCAATAAGGTAAGGTGGGGGGGGGGGCGCTACTGATATAAGGGGTAACCTCTATATCAGTGCCCCTTTACCTTACTATATTCACTGCCCCCTACATCAGTGACCCCCCTCAGACAGGCCTTGCTACGCTGTCACTGACCACCACTCAGGTGCACCATGCAGGGCTCAGTCAGATGGTCCTCTCTGAGCTCCAGCTTGGTGGCTCTCGTTTCATCCTATATTAGACTAGGAGACTGCGCTGCCATAATACAAGAGATGATCAGAGGCTACAGACATAATACAAGAGATTGTCAGAGACTGCAAACATGCTACAGGAGATGGTAAGAAACTGCATACATCATACAAGAGATGGAGAGTGTGCGGACATGGTACAAAAGATGGTCAGAGACTGCATACATGGTACAGGAGATGGTCAGAGACTGCAGACATAGTACAGGAGATGGTCAGAGACTGCAGACATAGTACAGGAGATGGTCAGAGACTGCAGACATAGTACAGGAGATGGTCAGAGACTGCAGACATAGTACAGGAGATGGTCAGAGACTGCAGACATAGTACAGGAGATGGTCAGAGACTGCAGACATAGTACAGGAGATGGTCAGAGACTGCAGACATAGTACAGGAGATGGTCAGAGACTGCAGACATAGTACAGGAGATGGTCAGAGACTGCAGATATAGTACAGGAGATGGTCAGAGACTGCAGACATAGTACAGGAGATGGTCAGAGACTGCAGACATAATACAGGAGATGGTCAGAGACTGCAGACATAGTACAGGAGATGGTCAAAGACTGCAGACACAGTACAGGAGATGGTCAAAGACTGCAGACACAGTACAGGAGATGGTCAGGGACTGCAGACATAGTACAGGAGATGGTCAGAGACTGCAGACATAGTACAGGAGATGGTCAGAGACTGCAGACATAGTACAGGAGATGGTCAGAGACTGCAGACATAGTACAGGAGATGGTCAGAGACTGCAGACATAGTATAGGAGATGGTCAGAGACTGCATACATAATACAGGAGATGGTCAGAGTGTCTCAGCACATGGTACAGGAGATGGTCAGAGACTGCAGATATAGTACAGTAGATGTTAAGGAACTGCATACATGATACAGTAGATGGTCAGAGAGTGTGCAGACGTGGTACAGTAGATGGTCAGAGACTGCAGACATAGTACAGGGAATGGTCAGAGACTGCAGACATGATACAGGAGATGGTCAGAGACTGCATACATGATACAGGAAATGATCAGAGACTGCAGACATAGTACAGGGAATGGTCAGAGACTGCAGACATAGTACAGGAGATGGTCAGAGACTGCAGACATAGTACAGGAGATGGTCAGAGACTGCAGACATAGTACAGGAGATGGTCAGAGACTGCAGACATAGTACAGGAGATGGTCAGAGACTGCAGACATAGTACAGGATATGGTCAGAGACTGCAGACATAGTACAGGAGATGGTCAGAGACTGCAGACATAATACAGGAGATGGTCAGAGACTGCAGACATAGTACAGGAGATGGTCAGAGACTGCAGACATAATACAGGAGATGGTCAGAGACTGCAGACATAGTACAGGAGATGGTCAGAGAGTGTGCGGACAAGGTACAGGAGATGGTCAGAGACTGCAGACATAGTATAGGGAATGGTCAGAGACTGCAGACATAGTACAGGGAATGGTCAGAGACTGCAGACATGATACAGGAGATGGTCAGAGACTGCATACATGATACAGGAAATGATCAGAGACTGCAGACATAGTACAGGGAATGGTCAGAGACTGCAGACATAGTACAGGAGATGGTCAGAGACTGCAGACATAGTACAGGAGATGGTCAGAGACTGCAGACATAGTACAGGAGATGGTCAGAGACTGCAGACATAGTACAGGAGATGGTCAGAGACTGCAGACATAGTACAGAAGATGGTCAGAGACTGCAGACATAGTACAGGAGATGGTCAGAGACTGCAGACATAATACAGGAGATGGTCAGAGACTGCAGACATAGTACAGGAGATGGTCAGAGAGTGTGCGGACAAGGTACAGGAGATGGTCAGAGACTGCAGACATAGTATAGGGAATGGTCAGAGACTGCAGACATAGTACAGGAGATGGTCAGAGACTGCATACATAATACAGGAGATGATCAGAGACTGCAGACATAGTATAGGAGATGGTCAGAGACTGCAGACATAGTATAGGAGATGGTCAGAGACTGCAGACATAGTATAGGAGATGGTCAGAGACTGCATACATAATACAGGAGATGGTCAGAGTGTCTGAGCACATGGTACAGGGGATGGTCAGAGACTGCAGATATAGTACAGTAGATGTTAAGAAATTGCATACATGATACAGTAGATGGTCAGAGAGTGTGCGGACAAGGTACAGGAGATGGTCAGAGACTGCAGACATAGTATAGGGAATGGTCAGAGACTGCAGACATAGTACAGGAGATGGTCAGAGACTGCATACATAATACAGGAGATGGTCAGAGTGTCTGAGCACATAGTACAGGAGAGGATCAGAGACTGCAGACATAGTATAGGAGATGGTCAGAGACTGCAGACATAGTATAGGAGATGGTCAGAGACTGCATACATGATACAGGAGATGGTCAGAGACTGCAGACATAGTACAGGAGATGGTCAGAGACTGCAGACATAGTATAGGAGATGGTCAGAGACTGCAGACATAGTATAGGAGATGGTCAGAGACTGCAGACATAGTACAGGAGATGGTCAGAGACTGCAGACATAGTATAGGAGATGGTTAGAGACTGCAGACATAGTATAGGAGATGGTCAGAGACTGCAGACATAGTATAGGAGATGGTCAGAGACTGCAGACATAGTACAGGAGATGGTCAGAGACTGCAGACATAGTATAGGAGATGGTCAGAGACTGCAGACATAGTATAGGAGATGGTCAGAGACTGCAGACATAGTATAGGAGATGGTCAGAGACTGCATACATAATACAGGAGATGGTCAGAGTGTCTGAGCACATGGTACAGGAGATGGTAAGAAACTGCAGATATAGTACAGTAGATGTTAAGAAACTGCATACATGATACAGGAGATGGTTAGAGAGTGTGCGGACATGGTACAGAAGATGGTCAGAGACTGCAGACATAATACTAGGGATGAGCTCAGGCGTGTTTGCATGGAACATGTGCAGAGCCCGCCAGGAAGTCGGTGCAGCACTGTGCTAATCACAGTGAGACATTGCCTGATCTCTGCAGCCGCACTTCGGGACAATGTCTCACTGTCTGTGATTAGCACAGTGCTGCACCGACTTCCTGGTGGGCTCTGCACATGTTCCATGCAAACACACCTGAGCTCATCCCTACATACTACAGGAGACGGTCAGAGACTGCATATATAATTGGGCTGAAATTGCACCCGGGTATCACGTGAATCGCACATCGCGTTCCTGTGTTATCAAAGTGTGAACCTGCCCTGGTGCTGGAACCCACACTTTGCTCCACTAACTTGCCTGGAGGGGGGGGGGGCTAGTATGGGCACCAGGAGCAATTTTCCACATCTCTTGTGGGGTGCCAACGGTCATCCCCTCTGTGGCAGACATCATCTCTTTAATATTGGGAGGGGGATATGTGCTAAGGGGGGGTGGATTTCATATCCAAGCCCCCTTGTAGCACAGTTACTTAAGTGCCCCCTAGAAGATATCCCCCCCCCAAATCACACAAAGTGAACTGCAGGCTAGTTCCCCCCTCACCCTCTTGTTCATGCCCCCCACCTTTGGAAGACTCACTGTGTGGATTAGTTGATAGATGAACTCCAGCAGCGTTGTCGGCAGCGTGGTGAGCCTTCTCCCCCTCCTCCTCTGTGTACACAGGAAAACAACACAGCAGGAGGAGGAGGGGCGGGCTCAGTTCTCTCCACAGCACTCTTTCTGCACTAGTCCGTGGAGCTGGGGACAGCAGGGAGACATGTCGAGCCCTGTCATGAAATGTGGAGGCAATGGAGCTCATTGGCGGCGTGCGGGAACGAAGATCACCCGCACAAGCTGCAGAAGGCATTCCGTTTCTATAATTTACCGGGGAAGTTAAATAGCAGGCTGCCTGTCACTGTGTAGACAAGGCACGCTGCACAGGGAGCCACCAGCGGGTCTGAATAATGTGCCCGGGTCATAGGCGGCCAGAAACCCGGACAAATGTTTCAAAACCCGTACTGTCCGGGTGAATCCCGGACAGGTGGCAACCCTATGTAATACACCGTTTTGATAATGTTGCACCTTGATGATGAAACACATCAAGCCTGATGTCCCGATACGTCACATCCGGCACGGACATTTGAACACACGCCGGTCTGCAGACAGCGTTATTTAATAGACACTGACAACTGCATGGGGAAGTTTAATAGTATTTTACTAAAGCTGTTTACACCTTTCAAAGGAATTTTATCATAAGATACCTATGCTAAATAAAGATTTTTAGAGGATCTTACACTATGAGGAGACCTCTGTTTGTATATTTCATACCTGCAAACCCTGGATTTTGAGCACCACCGTAGAAGGCTAACCCATACAGCCGAAGTGTCTGGGGATAACCGTAGAGGGATAGGTCTCCCCTCAAGAGACTTAAAGCACAGTTGACTCTTCCTGTCATAAGGCAGAGGAGTCCAACCCATCTGGTGAGTGCAGAACCACACAGTGGTGGAATTGCAGTTACCTTTGGAGCATGGAGCATCAAGCACTTTGTTTTGCTGTATTTGCACATATCATCACGAGTCACTTTACATTGTAAATCAAGTTACCTATTTATGTAATATTAGATATTAATTTATAGTTTTTCACTCAGTCACGATTGTCATTTTGATATTCACCAGTGTAACTTATTTATTAAGTATAACATTTTCATTAGATAGAGGTGGGGTGGGGCAAGCACTGTTTAGTTTAACCAATTAATACATCAATTATAGTTTTTTATATTTTGGGTTTACAGCTCTAGTGATGCAAATATAATGTTCATGCTGCAGAAAAGATTTTGTCATTAAACAGATTGTTCCAGTGGTCCAGAATACAGGGAAGGAGGGTAAGTGGATTCTCTAATCTCCCTGCAGCAAAAGTGATATTGATGCGATTGCTCTGATCGCCAATGTGCTTCTTCTGGTTTCGCCACCCTTAGCTTTCAGGGTTTTTAAAAGACCCAACCCAAAACCATACATACATCTGAAAGCACATGACCAGTAGAATAAAAAGAAGATGCTACTGATTTTTAGGGCCCTGTGATATTTGCGCAAATGTTTATCAACTTGCTAAACATACACTAAAATCATTATTAGCAGATACAAACACAGCAAATTATTCTAAATTCCTGCTAAATTATTACTAAATTTAAAATCTTAACTTGTATTGAGTTAACCCCCCTGACGGTATTCCCGAGTCTGGCTCGGGGTGGAATTTTTATACCAAAACCGGTAACCCCGAGCCAGACTCGGGACCGCATCGCTGAATGCAGGATGTTACTTACCTTCTCCCTCGGATCCAGCGATGTCCCCGCGCTGTACGAGCGAGCTGTCTCACTCGATCTATCACATCGTCGGTCTCCGTGCCCTGCGAGCGTTGCGATGCACAGGGACGGAGATCGGCGCCAAATTCAAAAAGTGAAACACATAGTATACATACAGTATAATGTAATCTTACAGATTACATTGCTGTATGTAATTATTTCACATCCCCTTTGTCCCTAGTGTTCTGTCCAGTGCTCTGCATGTAGTTTTATATAATAAAAACTGTTCTTTATGCCTGGAAACTGGAGATTGTCCATAGCAACCAAAACTCTCCCTTTACATCAAAAATGATTTTAGACCAGCTAGAAAACAGCGACAATAAATTGTAATCACTTGCAGAATTGAGCGATAGCGATTTGTGGGGAGATCCGTCATTAAATATTGAAAAGTAATGACAGCGACAATTCTGCAACTGAGCAAATTTCTGTGTTTTTGATTTGATTAAATTATTGAATAATTTTTATTATTCTTATATTATTATTTGGTATAATTATTTATTATATTATAATTCATGATTTCATTTTTCAAACTTTATCATACCCGGGATGTCTGCTAGACTCTGGTTTGGGCAGATTTAAGTGAGTTATTCCTAAGAATTACAGGACTACAATATAAAACGCCAAATTTTCATGCAAAATAATGGTACTGCTTTTAGCACCTAAAATCTGAAATAATCGTACCGCCAGGGAGGTTAATAAATAACAAAAAAAGATTTGTAAATTTTAAATTTTGCCTTATTGTGAAATGGTGAAAATTTCTCAAAAAATCTGGAGGTTTTAATTTTTCATTTACAGCTTTTAGAGTTTGTAAAAAACCCTCCAAGCCATATATTTTCTGAAAGCACATGACCTGTAGCATAAAAAAGGCGATTTTAAAGGCCTTGCAATATTTGCGGAAATGTTTATCAAAACAATATTTTCACTAAAAATACGCTAAAATCATTAATAACAGATACAAAAACAACAAGGTTTACAAAATTTCTGCTAAATTCCTACTAAGATCTCGTTCAATGAGACTCATCTGGATATACAGTTCAGTTTGTACATCAGTTCACAAAAGAACATTGAAGAACTACAGAAAGAGCAGAGAAGGGCAACCAAACTGATAAGATGCATGGAGGAAACATTAGCTGAACTGAATTTATTCTCTCTTGAGAAAAGGTGATTAAAGTGTTACTAAACCCAAAACAGCACATCAATAAAAACATTCTGTATATGCAGCATAGCATGCTTGTTATACTCACTGTGGAACTTAAGGGGTTAATACTCTGCATTGTGTAAAATGGCTGTTTTATCCTGTATGCGCTGTCTATCTGGGGAAGGCCAGCTAACATAGGCAGAGTAGCTTACCTGCACATGCTCAGTTGTGTCTTTTATGCCGGAGAGAACAGTTTATGGTTCTCAGAGCTAGCCAGGTCACATGATATTGACACAACACAAGTGGGCGTGCATAGATGCTGCAGTGAAAATCTCCTTCTTCCTGAATTCTCAGCACTGAAGAAACTGTGCAGTTTATCATGTAGCCGTGGTATACAGATAATCCAAAAAGGTATATAGTGGCAGTATTTTAATGTAAAAAGAAGATTCATTCAAAGTTAGGATAACATTTTCCTAATTCGGAGATTCCGAATCACAATCATAACAAATTTCAAGGAATCCGAAATAAATTTTAATAAAACGAAATAACAAAGTGAAATAACCCTTTCATGACTAAGCCTATTTTTGGCATTTGGTGTTTACAAGTTAAAATCCATATTTTTTGCTAGAAAATTACTTGGAACCCCCAAACATTACATATTTTTTTAGCAGAGACTCTTGAGAATAAAACGGCGATTGTTGCAATATTTTATGTCACACGGTATTTGCGCAGAGGTGTTTTAAACGCAACTTTTTTGGAAAAGGGACACTTTCATGAATTAAAAAAAAACGAAACAGTAAA
This sequence comes from Lithobates pipiens, assembly GCF_037356315.1. Lineage (NCBI taxonomy): Eukaryota > Metazoa > Chordata > Amphibia > Anura > Ranidae > Lithobates > Lithobates pipiens. The sequence continues at coordinate 602,973,728 of NW_027507748.1, read as the reverse complement.
ATTAGCCCAATTTTTTTGCATTTTTTTGCAAGTGACGTGGCAAGTGGACAATCCACAACTTGTGGCAGGTGATGTGGCAAGTGACGTGGCAGGTGACGTGGCAAGTGGACAATCCACAACTTGTGGCAGGTGACGTGGCAAGTGACGTGGCAAATGACATTGCAGATGACGTGGCAAGTGGACAATCCACAACTTGTGGCAGGTGACGTGGCAAGTGATGTGGCAGGTGGCGTGGCAAGTGGACAATCCACAACTTGTGGCAGGTCACGTGGCAGGTGATGTGGCAAGTGATGTGGCAAGTGGACAATCCACAACTTGTGGCAAGTGACATTAAAAATCTCAAAAAAGATGGCAAATTATGAAAAACCATAAAAAAATATATTTTAAACAATTGCAAGTGGACAATCCACAATTTGTGGCAAGTGACATGGCAGGTGGCAAGTGGACAATCCACAACTTGTGGCAAGTGACATGGCAAGTGACGTGGCAAGTGGATAATCCACAACTTGTGGCAGGTGATGTGGCAAGTGATGTGGCAGGTGACGTGGCAAGTGAACAATCCACAACTTGTGGCAGGTGACCTGGCAAGTGACGTGGCAGGTGATGTGGTAAGTGAAATGGCAGGTGACGTGGCAAGTGGACAATCCACAACTTGTGGCAAGTGACATGGCAAGTGGACAATCCACAACTTGTGGCAGGTGACGTGGCAAGTAGACAATCCACAACTTGTGGCAGGTGATATGGAAAGTGACGTGGCAGGTGACGTGGAAGATGACGTGGCAAGTGATGTGGGAAGTGGACAATGCACAACTTGTGGCAGGTGATGTGGCAAGTGATGTGGCAGGTAATGTGGCAAGTGACGTAGCAAGTGGACAATCCACAACTTGTGCCAGGTGCTGTGACAAGTGGCATGGCAGGTGATGTGGCAAGTGGACAATCCACAACTTGTGGCAGATGTGGCAAGTGACGTGGCAGGTGACATGGCAAGTGGACAATCCACAACTTGTGGCAGGTGACGTAGCAAGTGACAATCTACAACTTCTGGCAGGTGACATAGCAGGTGACGTGGCAAGTGATGTGGTAAGTGGACAATCCACAACTTGTGGCAGGTGATGTGGCAAGTGATGTGGCAGGTGACGTGGCAAGTGATGTGGCAGGTGACGTGGCAAGCGGACAATCCACAACTTGTGGCAGATGATGTGGCAAGTGACGTGGCAGGTAATGTGGCAAGTGGACAATCCACAACTTCTGGCAGGTGACGTGGCAAGTGACATGGCAAATGGACAATCCACAACTTGTGGCAGGTGATGTGGCAAGTGGACAATCCACAACTTGTGGCAGGTGACATTAAAAATCTCAAAAAAGATGGCAAATGATGAAAAACCATAAAAAAATATATTTTAAACAATTGCAATTGCAAGTTCCACAATCCACAATTCACAATTCCACAATCCACAACTTGTGGCAAGTGACATGGCAGGTGGCAAGTGATGTGGCAAGTGGACAATCCACAACTTGTGGCAAGTGACATGGCAAGTGACGTGGCAAGTGGATAATACCAAAACTTGTGGCAGGTGATGTGGCAAGTGATGTGGCAGGTGACGTGGCAAGTGAACAATCCACAACTTGTGGCAGGTGACCTGGCAAGTGACGTGGCAGGTGATGTGGTAAGTGAAATGGCAGGTGACAAGGCAAGTGGACAATCCACAACTTGTGGCAAGTGACATGGCAAGTGGACAATCCACAACTTGTGGCAGGTGACGTGGCAAGTGAACAATCCACAACTTGTGGCAGGTGACGTGGCAAGTAGACAATCCACAACTTGTGGCAGGTGATATGGAAAGTGATGTGGCAGATGACGTGGCAGGTGGACAATGCACAACTTGTGGCAGGTGACGTGGCAAGTGACATGGCAGGTAATGTGGCAAGTGACGTGGCAAGTGGACAATCCACAACTTGTGGCAGATGTGGCAAGTGACGTGGCAGGTGACGTGGCAAGTGACATGGCAAGTGGACAATCCACAACTTGTGGCAGGTGACGTGGCAAGTGACAACCCACAACTTCTGGCAGGTGACATAGCCGGTGACGTGGCAAGTGATGTGGTAAGTGGACAATCCACAACTTGTGGCAGGTGATGTGGCAAGTGACGTGGCAGAGGACGTGGCAAGTGACGTGGCAGGTGATGTGGCAAGTGGACAATCCACAACTTGTGCCAGATGATGTGGCAAGTGACGTGGCAGGTGACGTGGCAAGTGGACAATCCACAACTTGTGGCAGGTGACGTGGCAAGTGATGTGGCAAGTGACATGGCAAATGGACAATCCACAACTTGTGGCAGGTGACGTGGCAAGTGGACAATCCACAACTTGTGGCAGGTGATGTGGCAAGTGGACAATCCCCAACTTGTGGCAGGTGACGTGGCAAGTGACACGCTAAATACAAGTACACTGCTGCTGCTGCTCTCATAGCTGATGCTACTCACTATGGTCTCACAAAATGGCTGAAATAGTTAATAATACTGTTTTTTGAGCTTGGGGAGGGTCTATGATTTTACCTTAACTAAAAGCTTCTAAACGCCGGTTTCAGCTTTTAAAAACATTTGTTCAGCAGACAATGTCCTGTCTCCTGTGATCATGTCACACTGATCCAATGTCTTGGCAATGGATCAGTGTGCCGTCCATCACAGGAGGTGGAACATTGTTACTATAGCTGCCCAGACATTTCAGCTCCCTGACACAGGGAGATTTCTGCTCTGCGAGGAGGAGGAGGAGGAGGAGAGAGGGGGGAACAGGACCTTGAGCTACCGGGATGATACCCCAGAATGGGCAGCACCGGCAGGGTGGACCATGCCCCCTCTTCGGCGCCATTATCAGCACGTTTTATTCTTCCGATATGTTTCGGCGGGCAAAATTTCGTTGCACCACTACTTTTTAAGTTGGCTTCCCCCTCTCCTCCTACCTTATTCTCCTGGGAATCGACCATCAACGGGGTTCTGCCAATGTATAAACTGACATATATTAATAGAAACTTCCCCTAAAAATGACAAAATATGACAGAAATGGGTGGATTGTACATGATCTTGTCCCTAGGGGATGACTTCATTTTTTTCTTTTTTGGGATGGCGATCCTTTATTATAAGTTTCATTTGTTTGCTAGGCAATGTATTGCTCTATAACACTTGTCGGGATGTCTCCTACAGTACCTTGAGTAGCATAACCTTGTATACCTGCTATTTAGGTCTTATACATTTTTTTCAATAAAGGGCCATTCTGTTTGTAAAAAGAGGGGTCCATGGGACTCATTTTGACTGTTGCCCTGGGGTTCAACACCCATTATCCTCAGCATCCAGCATAGAAGTCTATAGGCTTTCCAGGCTATAGTCCTTCCCCTGCTATCTGGAGGGGACACAAAATCCAGCATAACAGTAAATGTAATTTCAAAGTGACTGTTAAAGGGCAATGTCTTCTTCTCCATGTTTTTGTAATCCAGTACTTGGCTACATTTTTATATAAAAGAACATCTGGGTAGCTGTTACCATAATATTAATATAATTTCATGCAAGCTGTAACCAACAAGCACATACTGTGAAGTTAAAAAGGTGAGTAAACTACCTGAACTAGATGGCTTACACCCACATGTCATCAAAGAGTTAAGTTCTGGTATTTCAAAGCCATTATTTCTAAATATTAAAAACGCTTTAATAACTTGCATGGCACCACTACATTGGCACAAGGTAGTTGTGGTGCCTATATCCAAAAAGTCTTTACCAAGTAACTACAGACTGGTTAGTTTAACTTCTATAGTTGGAAAACTGAAAATTTATATCAAATACTTACCGTAATTTTCCTTTCCTGATAGGCTCCATGGCAGCATACGTGTGGGTAGCCCCGCCTCCACGATTACCCAATAGGACCCAACTCCCATAAATCTTTGCTCCTGGCTACTATCAGTGTTCCGTTACTAGAGTACTCCAGACATTTGGGAGGGAACTCCTGCTGCCATGGAGCCTATCAGGAAAGGAAAATTACGGTAAGTATTTGATATCAATTTTCCATTTTCCTGAAAGGCTCCATGGCAGCATACTTGTGGGAAATAGCTCGCCAAACACACCCGGGTGGGCAAAATGTCGAGCAAAGAACAAAAGTTTATTTAGCATTGTCAACCGACAAAACTTGCAAACCGAAATTAACAGAAGACAGAGCCGCTGGCTCTACACAATAATGAGAAACAAAAGTATTAATGGAAGACCAAGAGGCCGCTCTGCAAATAACTTCAGGCGCAACATGTCGAGAAGCTGCCCACGATGTTGAGATACTCCGTGTTGAATGAGCCGTTAGTGCCTCAGGAGGAGCCAAGCCCTTTGCTCTGTATGTCCTCTGAATGATCTGAAAGATCCAGGTAGAGATAGATCTAGCTGAAGCTCGCAATCCTTTATTCTTGCCATGAGGGAGAACAAAAATAAATTTTGTTTGCCTAAAAGGAGCTGTGACTTCCAAATATTGCTTTAGTGCATGTCCTACGTCCACAGGATGAACATCCTGACTCTCTGAGTTTTTGAAAGTGGGAAGCACAATTTCCTGATTCTCATGGAAGACCGAGGTTACTTTGGCATTCGATCCCAACATGAGAATCAATACTGCCCTGTCTGGAAAAAAAATTCAGAAAAGGTTCCTCCGAACCTAGATTCCTAATCTCAGAAACTCTCTTGGCTGAGGTTATAGCTACCAAGAAGATGGTCTTGAGAGTGAGATCCCTTACGGACAGAGGCTCTGTAGGATCCTTTCCAAGGTTCGAAAAAAAAATCCAGCACTAAAGGGAGGTCCCATTTAGGAAACCTTGGTTTTCTTTGGGGTCTGAGCCTGATAGCTCCCTTGAAGAATTGTCGTACCAGTGCATGATTCGCCCAGGAAATACCCGTAAAGGCTGAAATAGCCGATACTTGGACTCTCAATGAACTGATAGCTAAAGGTAAATCAAGGCCTGTTTGGAGAAAGCTTAGTATGTCTTGTACTGTTGGAGAACTACAATAATTTTCTCTGGAGGACATATGGGCTGAAAACTTGGACCATATGCGCTCATATACCCTGTTAGTACTCCCTCATCTGGAATTGAGAAGGGTTGAAATAGCTTCTTCCGGACAACCAAGAGCTTCTAGCCTTTCCCTCTCAAAAATCATACCCTGAGGTGTAGACATGATGGGCATGGATGTAACCTTGTGCCTTGAGATAGCAAATCCGGCCTGAGAGGCAGGGGAACCGGCTCTTGATAACTGAGGGGCAGCAGTAGAGGGAACCAAGGCCTGTTGGGCCAGAATGGAATCACTGCGAGAATCTCTACCTTCTCTGTCCTGAGCCTCCGAAGGAACTGCAGGATCACCGGAACTGGAGGGAAGGCATAAGCTGTCTGAAACTTCCAATGTTCTGTGAGGGCATCTATCCCATATGCCTGAGGATCCCTGAACCTTGAGTAATATTTGGGAAGCTTCCGATTGCACGGGGAAGCGAACAAGTCGACCTCCAGGGACAATCCTAAGGTCAGGAGCCAATTGAATACTTCCCTGTGTAGGGACCATTCGTTGTTGTCCAACTCGACACGCGATAGGAAGTCCGCCTGAACATTCTGCACCCCTGGGATGTAGACCGCAGAAAGGTTGGACAAATTCTTCTGAGCCCAGTTCATTATCGGCTCCACCTCCTGTAACAGAGACCAGCTGCGAGTTCCCCCTTGCTTCTTTACGTAAGCCACCGCGGTTGTGTTGTCCAACCTTAGCATGACCGAGGCATTCGCTATCAGATGGTGGAATGACCGAAGTGCCTGGAAGGCTGCCCTCAACTCCAGAACATTGGAGACGACTCTTTGTGATGGAAATGTCCACCTGCCCTGAGCGACATCCGAAAGGCAGTGAGCACCCCATCCTCGGTTGCTGGCATCTGAAGTTGCCGTGACCCATGAGATGGGAATGATCGAATGGTGGTTGCGCAGGTTCTTCCCCTGCAGCCACCAAAGAAGAGATGTCCTCATGGCTGGAGTGAGGAATATGCACTGTGTCTGGCTGGATAAGTCCCACTGTTGTAGAAACCCCTTCTGAAAGGGACGAGTGTGCCACTGGGCCCACTTTACCATGGGAATGGTGGCTGACATTGTGCCAATCACCTTCAGGCATTGGAGAGCCGAGAGATGGGATGACGCAAGGGCTGCATGAATCCTGTCTCGTATGACTCCAACCTTCTCTTCTGGAAGGGCGATAGTACCTTCCACCGTGTTGAACTGTGCCCCTAGAAAAACGAGAGACTGAGTTGGATCTAGGTGACTCTTTTCTAGGTTCAGAAGCCACCCGAACTCTTGCAGAGTGGAGATGACTAGGTCTTTGTGCTCCAAGAGCTGCTCTCTGTTCTGAGATAGCAGAAGTAGGTCGTCGAGATAGTGGTGGAGACGAACACCTTTGACTCTGAGAAAGGCCACAACTGCCAAAAGAACTTTGGAGAAGACCCGTGGGGATGTTGTTAACCCAAAGGGAAGACATGTAAATTGAAGATGTTGATTGCCTACCGCAAAGCGGAGGTACTTTTGAAACTCCTTTGCCACGGGTACATGGAAGTAAGCATCCTTCAAGTTGACTGATATCATCCAGTCCCCCAGATGCACTGACTGCTGGATGGTAAGCAGAGATTCCATCTTGAACTTCTCTTTGTAAATGAAGGAATTGAGATGGGTCAAATCTATTACCGGCCTCCATGTGCCGTTTTTCTTTTGAACCACAAACAGAGGGGAATACATGCCATCTCCACGTTCTTCTTCTGGAACGGGTACGGCTGCGCCTTGATCCAGTAAAGAGTTCACGTAGGTCAATAGGACTTGTTTCTTCTCTTCTGATTCTGAAAGATTTGTGGGAATGAATCTTAGCCTTGGGGTGCTGATAAAACCCCACTTGTGACCTGAGGAAACTGTTTTCACTGTCCAAAAATCCCGAATTGAGGCCGCCCAAACATGCCTGAAGTGGAGAAGACGAGCCCCCACCTGACAAGTTTGAGCGGGCCCAATTTCAAAAGGATTTAGCGGAATCCTGCTTGCCGGACGAACCCCCTTTTGAGGTATTTTTAAAAGAAGACTGCCTGGATCTCCATGACCTTGAGAATACTCAACCGGGTCTATAGCTCCGCGCCTCCCTGACATGATCAGGGCCTTGTCTTCTAGGAAATAGACGCTTTTGATTTTGAAGATGTCTGTCCTGGGGAAGAAACCCAGACTTCCCACCTGTAGCCCGGGATATGGCAGTATCCAGCTTGTTACCAAACAAAGATGTCCCCTCAAAAGGAATACGGCACCAGGCCTTTTTGGATGCTGGATCCGCCAGCCATGGACGGAGCCATAACGCACGGCGTGCTGAGACCGCTGCTAACATATCCAGAGATGTCAGGCGAATAACATCAATAGATGCCTACCCCAAAAATGCAGACGCCATTCTGATTTCTTGAATAGGGGAGTGTTTGGCTGTTTCGATAGAAATACCCCTCAGGAATTCTTCTACAGAATCAGCCCAGGATTCTATGGCCTTAGATACTGCTGCCATTGCAAGCACTGGTTTGCAAGCTATTCCAGAAGTCAGGTAGATTCTTTTTAGGTCTGAGTCGATCCACCTCTCCAAAGGATCTTTAAAAGATATCGTATCTTCTATAGTGAGGGTTACATATCTCACCAAACGCATGAGTGCTGCATCCACCAGAGGTGTTTCACATCCTCTTCTTTAAAAGGGTATAACTTCAGGATTTTTGACTGCATTGAACCCTTTTTATCCATCTTGCTCCATTCCTCTGTGATAATGTCACCCAACTCTGAAAGGAAAGGAAAATATTGTTGCTCCTTATTGAGCTGTTTAAAGAATTTTCTCTGCTTTGGTGGGGAAGTAATAGGGTCTTCCCACTTTAGAGCTTCTCTCACTGCTTTGACCAATGAAGGCACCAGTCCATAGTCAAATCCTAAACCAGGATCCTCACAGTCAGATTCACTGTCTGAGATGGGAGCAGATAGGCGACTTGGTTGTAAGGATTCCCATGTCTCCTGCAATGGGTTCTCTCCGGTTGGAGGAGCCAATAAATCTGACGGGGATTCACACAACTGTAGAGCATCCCTCTCCTGCAAGGATTCCTTCACAACCCGTCTTACTAATGACTCCAAACGCTGGTCTGCACCATCTCTTTCACCTGCAGCTTTGGAGAAGCAGTGATTGCATAGGGATTTGTCTGATGGAACAGGCATCCTGCACCCCCAGCATGATTTTTCAGGATGCCTGCTGGAGTGAGCAGCAGGGGGGTGAGAATAATTCTTGTCACGCTGTTCAGACCTTGACCTATGCTGGCTAGACCTTGAGGAGGATTTATGGCGGTGTGATCTTGATGATCCACTGCGTCTAGAGACATTATGCTGTGGATCAGACCCAGAAGGGCTGTAAAGACAAAACAGACAGAGAGAGAAAAAGACACACAGTAAATCCTACCTATGCAAAACTCTCCATTATATAAAAAACATGAATGCTAGCAACCTACCTAACATGAGCGGGCTGGCCACTAGGAGGCAGTAAGGCGTCCATATTCCAAACAAACCAACAGATTAAAGAGGAAGTAAACCCTGATGGGTTTACTTCCTCTTTTTTTCCCTGCAAAGGTAAAGCATAATGGACTACTATGCATCGCATAGTAGCTCATTATGTGTCACTTACCTGACACAGGAGCCAGCGAAGTCGCCGCTGTCCCCTGTAGTCCGCCGCATCCATGTTGCTTGTGGCGTCTCGCAGCTCCGACGAATCACAGCGGCGCAACCGCGATGACGTCACTCCCGCGCATGCGCACGGGAGTCGCGCCTCGCAGCTCCGCCGCTGTCATACGGCGAAGCCGCGATGACGTCACTCCCGCGCATGCGCACGGGAGTCGACAAATTTGGCAAATCCATTCTTGGATTTGCCGCATTTAGTGCGCCTGCGCGCCGCTGTCTATGGCGCATGCGCCGTAGACAGCGGTGCCCATTTTCGGGCAAATATCTCCTAAACCATATAGGTTTAGGAGATATTGCTTGGACCTACAGGTAAGCCTTAATCTAGGCTTACCTATAGGTCCAAGTTGTTTGGAAGGGTTTACTTCCTCTTTAAGAAATACTGCAAACCAAAGAGAAAATAAAAATGCATTTTTTTTTTTTAAGAGTAAGAATTTCCCTAGCCTAAGGGGCATGCTCTTATCTTAAACCGCCGAACTGTCAGCCCCGGGAAGTCGCTGCAACCACTGCAAACATTCCCTGGGTTCTGACAGCTTCCAAAGATTTTTAAAAGTGGCGTCCGTGACGTCATTGCCGACGTCAGACGCGAGGCGCTCGCGCGCATGCGCGGGAACCAAGCCTCGGTTTCACATCGGGTTCGCACATGCGCAGAACGCCTGCGTAACCCGGAAGTAGGAGAGAGAGAGGTTTTCTGGAACGCGGAAGCGTCCGCAAACAGCATAGAGGAGACCGCTAGACAAACAGAAAAAGAGAAAATACACACAAATACATTGCTGCCATGGATAGACAAAAGGCTCACCACTCCACCAACGATCACCTGGCCGAACGGACTGGAACACACACGCCGCACCTCCAAGCAGATAATGGTCATCCATAGCAACGGGACACAGACCGTGCGCACTTCAGGTAGGAAATGCTTTCTTCAGCGCTACTCTGCAAATATACTCCATACCCTGCTTAACAGTCAGGGCCTATCGGAGGAATAAATCTCAGTCAATCAGCCAATTGATCGTCGTGAAGTTTTGTTTCCAGGAAAGAAACCATCTGGTCCTACTGGGGAGGACAAAAAAGGAACACTGATAGTAGCCAGGAGCAAAGATTTATGGAAGTTGGGTCCTATTGGGTAATCGTGGAGGCTTGGCTACCCACACGTATGCTGCCATGGAGCCTTTCAGGAAAGATACTTGAGAGTTTGATAAAAGACCACATGGAAGAGTTTTTATTGGAAAACAATATTATAAACAACAGACAGCAGGAGATAAGAAAAAAAAAAACTATACAAAGGAGAGGCTGTGGATGTAGTATACTTGGACTTTGCAAAAGCATTTGACATAGTTCCCCACACACGGCTAATGTGTAAGGTAAAAACCACGGCTTAAAAAAATTCAGCTTGTAAATAGATAAAAGACTGCATTCAGAGAGTAATGGTTAATGATTCTTACTCTGAATGGTCTAAGGTTATCAGTGGTGTACCCCAAGGTTCAGTGTTGGGACCCTTACTTTTTAATACCTTTATAAATGATATAGGGTCTGGGATTAAAGGTGCCATGTCTGTGTTTGCAGGAAAAACACCAAGCTATGCAAGATGTCTCCAACTTACAAGACAGCCTCAATGCAATGATATAATTGGGCAACTATGTGGCAATTGAGGTTTAAGCCAAGTTCACACCTATGCTAATTAGATGCAGATTTCCCTGCATCCAATTTGCATAGCAGGAGAATGTGACTGTCTCCCTATGGAGCCAGTTCACATATCTCTGTTGCGGCTGCGGAGCACACTGCACAGAAACGCTGTGCATCTTTGGCTCTGTTTCAGGGCCGAATTCAGGCATAGAATTGGCCCTGATTTGTCCCTGGAACTGAGAACAGGGACACACAGTGCTCCTGTGCGGTCCGCAGAGGGTTACAGTGTGAACCCACCTTAATGTTGATAAATGTAAAGTTATATACTTGGGGGCTAAAAAACATGCATGCATTATACATACTAGGAGGAGAACAGATGGTATAGTCAGTGTTTGTGCACATCATCTTCACAGCAATGCTGCGTACATACGACTGGACTTTTGAACAGCAAAGGTCTGACGGATTCGATCGTGTGTGGGCTCCATCGGACCTTTGCTGTCCACAAATCTGATGGACTTCAGAAATAGAACATGTCTCAAATTTTTTTTGCCGGGACTCCGCCTCCACCTCCACCTCCGAACTGGGTCCCAGTTCCTATAGAGAAATCCGCTCCTGTGTATGCTAGCCCGATGGACAAAAAACAACGCTAGGGCAGCTATTGGCTACTGGCTATGAACTTCCTTATTCTAGTCCAGTCGTACATCGTCATGTTCGAATCTGTCAGACTTTGGTGTGAATGTGAGTGGCCAAGTCCGTTAATTCGGAAACTCCGTCGGAACTCCACCAAAAGTCCCTCGGGAAGCCTGTAGGACCTAGTCTGTGGAAAAGTCTGCTCGTATGTACGTGGCATTAGAGCTGTAAAAATGTGGAATAGATTCCTTCAAGAACTAGTTCTGGCCAGATCAGTAGATTGTTATAAAAAAAGAGCTGGATGAATTCTTGAATGCAAGAAATACAAATGGATACTAACATTTCCAAGTAATAAGACCAGGGATAGTTGATCCCGTGAATATCCGATTGCCTCCTAGGGGATCAGGAAAGAGCAAATCGGATCATGCTTGATTGGGTTTTTCCCCTTCCCTTGGATCAACCGTGGGTAAAGGACACTGTATATGGAGATTTTCAATATGTTGTTTTTTTCTAATGATTGAACTACATTGAGCAAAATTATAAACGCAACACTTTTGTACTTGCCTCTATTTATCGTGAGCTGAATGCAAACATCTCAGACTTTTTCGATGTACACAAAAGGCCTATTTCTTTCAAATATTTTTCACAAATCTGTCTAATCTGTGTTAGTGAGCACTTCTCCTTTGCCAAGATAATCCATCCACCTCACAGGTGTGGCATATCAAGATGCTGATTAGATAGCATGATTATTGAACAGGTGTGCCTTAGGCTGGCCACAATTTAAAGGCCACTCTAAAATGTGCAGTTGTACTGTATTTGGGGGAAGGGGGGTTTCAAATCCAGTCAGTATCTGGTGTGACCACCATTTACCTCACGCAGTGCAGCACATCTCCTTTGCATCGAGTTGATCAGGTTGTCGATTGTGGCCTGTGGAATGTTGGTCCGTTCCTCTTCAATGGCTGTGTGAAGTTGCTGGATATTGGCAGGAACTGGAGCACGCTGTCATATACACCGATCCAGAGCATCCCAAACATGCTCAATGGGTGACATGTCCGGTGAGTATGCTAGCCATGCAAGAACTGGGATGTTTATAGTTTCCAGGAATTGTGTACAGATCCTTGCTACACTGGGCTGTGCATTATCATGCTGCAGCATGAGGTGATGGTAGTAGATGAATGACACAGCAATGGACCTCAGGATCTCATCACAGTATCTCTGTGCATTCAAAATGCCATCAATAAAATGCACCTGTGTTCGTTGTCCATAGCATGCGCCTGCCGATACCATAACCCCACCGCCACCATGGGCCATTCGATCCACAACATTGAGATCAGCAAACCTCTCACCCACAGGACACCATACACGCTGTCTTCCATCTGCCCTGTACAGTGAAAACCGGGATTCATCCATGAAGAGAACAACTCTCCAAAGTGCCAGGCGCCATTGCATGTGAGCATTTGCCCACTCAAGTCAGTTACGACAATGAACTGCAGTCAGGTCGAGACCCAGATGAGGACGACGAGCATGCAGATGAGCTTCTCTGAAACGGTTTCTGACAGTTTGTGCAGAAATTCTTTGTTTATGCAAACCGATTGTTGCAGCAGCTGTCCGGGTGGCTGGTCTCAGACGATCTTGGAGGTGAAGATGCTGGATGTGGCAGTCCTGGGCTGGTGTGGTTACACGTGGTCTGCAGGTTGTGAGGCCAGTTGGATGTACTGCCAAATTCTTTGAAACACCTTTGGAGATGACTTATTGTAGAGAAATAAACATTCAACTCAAGGGCAGCAGCTCTGGTGGACATTCCTGCAGTCAGCATGCCAATTGCACGCTCCCTTAAACCATGCGACATCTGTTGCATTGTGCTGTGTGATAAAACTGCACATTTTAGAGTGGCCTTTTATTGTGGCCAGCCTAAGGCACACCTGTGCAATAATCATGCTGTCTAATCAGCATCTTGATATGTCACACCTGTGAGGTGGATGGATTATTTTGGCAAAGGAGAAGTGTTCACTAACACAGATTTATGAACAATATTTGAGAGAAATAGGCCTTTTGTGTACATTGAAAAAGTTTTAGATCTTTGTGCTCAGCTCATGATAAATGGAGGCAAACACAAAAGTGTTGTGTTTATAATTTTGCTCAGTGTAGATGCCTTTTTTCAACTTAAAAATAAAAGTCACAGCTACAAATACTGTAGCTGCTGTCTTTTAATATTAGGACACTTACCTGTCCCTGGATTCAGTGATGTCTTCACCCCAGCCGATTTTTCAATTGGCTCTCGGGTGCTGCTGTTGCCATTTCTTGTAAGGGGAACTTGCAGCGAAGCCTTGCGGCTGTTCACTACTGCGCATGCACGAAGCGTGCTGCTCTTTGTGAATGGCCCGATGGCAGGGGAAGGAGGAGGTAGCTCAACTTTTGGGTGACTTTGCCATGGCAAGATCAGCCAGAAGTGGAGAGCGGGCACCTGACAACACCAGGTACGCACTCCCTCCCCTCAAAGGTGCCAAATGTGGCAGTGGAAAGGGAGGAGGCAAACAAGCAGAGTTTCCCTTTTTGCCCCGGAGCTTAGTGAATGAGGTGAAGTTCTTCTGACTTCCATCACTCAAACATGTGCAAGCAAAAAAATATTTTTTTTTTCCTTACATGTGGTTGGGTATTCTTTGCAAAGTGTGACTTCACCCCATTTACTAAGTTCTGAGGCAAATTTCTTTGCAAAGTGAACAGTCTATTTGCTTTTAGTAAATCATCCCCAGTGCCACGATTTGTCCTGGTGGTCACAATACCGATTTGTCCAGGTGGTCACTATACCGATTTGTCCTGGTGGTCACTATACCGATTTCTCCTGGTGGTCACTATACCGATTTGTCCCGGTGGTCACTATACTGATTTGTCCTGGTGGTCACTATACTGATTTGTCCTGGTGGTTACTTTAAACAATACAAAAAGTAATGGAATATTAAATATTTTTCATTTGTCATAGGAACAGAAGGTGACTGGAAATACAGATGGGTACAATTTCACAAACTATCCAAAAGGAAAAAAATATATGGGCTTTAGATTTAAGTGGTATTAAATCCAAAAGAAAACATTTATTATATTGCAGATTACCAATTCTTAGATGTGGTGGCTGCATTTGTTTTCATTTTAAGCTTTGTTTTTCTATTTTCATTTGGGAATATGAACAGTCTGTTATTTTTTAAAAGAATAAGCTGTCTGGCAGAATGTATCAAGTACATGGCAACTGGCAGGGATGCTTACAATGATGTATAAAATCTTTATCCCAAAAAGAAAGAGAACTGTTTGCTGTAACTGCTTATATGTGTAAGCTGGAGTTCAGCTTCAATTTCTTTGTAAATCTGCTAATATATCTAAGACTCCCGTCCCCCCAGGTTAACAATGCTCTCTGTGCTCCTTCATCAAGAGTGGGGTCAGTCCAATACCGTACAGGAAGTGTATTGCCGACCGGTTCACCAGGTAAACAAAGGAAGGAAGAAGCCTGAAAAAAAAAAAAAGCAAGCTGATGCAGTCACTGCATCTAATGATTGTTAAGCTACAGTGAATTACATTTTTGGGTTTAATAACATTTTAACTTTACTTAAGAATAGATATTTTCCACCACATAATTGGTTGGTTGACGTGAACACGGTGTCATCATATTACTAATGAGAATGGGTTAGGGTTCCATTGTCCAAATAAAGCCAAACTAGGTCAATGATATCACCAGCATCCCTACCCCTTTGTGCAGAGCGAGGAATTCCATGACTGCAGCTGATTGGGATGACATGGGGCTGTCATGTGACAGGTTCCTGTTGGTTTTGGGGAACATTCACTTTGCAAAGTGAACATAAAAACACAGAACAGCGAAAGTAGAAAAGGACCAAGTAGCCCATCAAGTTTGCCCTTTTCATTTTTTTTTTTTTTTTACTTTTTTGTCTGACTATAGATCTCTATTTGTCTGAAACATGTTTAAATGCACTTAGACCCCTTTCATACTGGGGCGCTTTGCAAGCGATACAGTGCTAAAAATAGCACCTGCAAAGTTCCCTAAAAGAGCAGCTCCATTCACTCCAGTGTGAAAGCCTCAAGGGCTTTCACACTGGAGCGGTGCGCTGGCAGGATGGTAAAAAAGTCCTGGTAGCAGCATCTTTGGGCAGTGAAGCGTATACCGCTCCTGCCCATTGAAATCAATGGGACAGCGCGCCTATACTGCTGGCAAAGCGCTGCTGCAGCAGCGCTTTGTGGGTGGTTTTAACCCTTTTTCGGTCGCTAGCGGGGTTAAAAGCTCCCCAATAGCGGCTGAATACCCCCGCTAATAATAAAAATAGCAGATATTAAAGTCTTGTTTCTTTTTCTTTTGTTTAATCACTTCAATAACAGGCACTTTCACTCCCTTCCTGCCCAGGCCACTTTTAAGCTTTCAGGGCTGTCACACTTTGAATGACAATTGCGCGGTCATGCAAAACTGTACCCAGATTTAATTTTTATCATTATCTTCCCACAAATAGAGTTTTCTTTTGGTGGTATTTAATCACCACAGTTTTTTATTTTTATTTTTGGTAAAAAAATAAATAAGACTGAAAATTTTGAAACAAAAGGATTTTCTTAGTTTCTGTCATTAAATTTCTAAATTAGTAATTTTTCTCCTTCACTGATGTGCGTTTATAAGGCTGCACTGATGAGGATGAACGAATATGCCGCACTGATACAGTACAGACCAAAAGTTTGGACACACCTTCTCATTCAAAGAGTTTTCTTTATTTTCATGACTATGAAAATTGTAGATTCACACTGAAGGCATCAAAACTATGAATTAACACATGTCCAATTATATACTGAACAAAAAAGTGTGAAACAACTGAAAATATGTCTTATATTCTAGGTTCTTCAAAGTAGTCACCTTTTGCTTTGATTACTGCTCCGCACACTCTTGGCATTCTGTTGATGAGCTTCAAGAGGTAGTCACCTGAAATGGCTTTCCAACAGTCTTAAAGGAGTTCCCAGAGATGCTTAGCACTCGTTGGCCCTTTTGCCTTCACTCTGCTGTCCAGCACACCCCAAACCATCTCGATTGGGTTCAGGTCCAGTGACTGTGGAGGCCAGGTCCTCTGGCGCAGCACCCCATCACTCTCCTTCTTGGTCAAATAGCCCTTACACAGCCTGGAGGTGTGTTTGGGCTCATTGTCCTATTTGAAAAATAAATGATGGTCCAACTAAACGCAAACCGGATGGAATAGCATGCCGCTGCAAGATGCTGTGGTAGCCATGCTGGTTCAGTATGCCTTCAATTTTAAATAAATCCCCAACAGTGTCACCAGCAAAGCACCCTAACACCATCACACCTCCTCCATGCTTCACGGTGGGAACCAGGCATGTAAAGTCCATCCGTTCACCTCTTCTGCGTCGCACAAAGACACGGTGGTTGGAACCAAAGATCTCAAAATTGTACTCATCAGACCAAAGCACAGATTTCCACTGGTCTAATGTCCATTCCCTGTGTTCTTTAGCCCAAATAAGGCTCTTCTGCTTGTTGCCTGTCCTCAGCAGTGGTTTCCTAGCAGCTATTTTACTATGAAGGCCTGATTCACACAGTCTCCTCTTAACAGTTGTTCTAGAGATGTGTCTGCTGCTGGAACTCTGTGTGGCATTGACCTGTTCTCTAATATGAGCTGCTGTTAACCTGCGATTTCTGAGGCTGGTGACTCGGATGAACTTATCGTCCGCAGCAGAGGTGACTCTTGGTCTTCCTTTCCTGGGGCGGTCGTCATGTGAGCCAGTTTCTTTGTAGTGCTTGATGGTTTTTGCCACTGCACTTGGGGACACTTTCAAAGTTTTCCCAATTGTTCGGACTGACTGACCTTCATTTCTTAAAGTAATGATGGCCACTCGTTTTTCTTTACTTAGCTGCTTTTTTCTTGCCATAATACAAAGTCTAACAGTCTATTCAGTAGGACTATCAGCTGTGTACTGTATCCACCTCCTGCACAACACAACTGATGGTCCCAACCCCATTTATAAGGCTTGAAATCCCACTTATTAAACCTGACAGGGCATACCTGTGAAGTGAAAACCATTTCGGGTGACTACCTCTTGAAGCTCATCAACAGAATGCCAAGAGTGTGCGGAGCAGTAATCAAAGCAAAGGGTGGCTACTTTGAAGAACTTAGAATATAAGACAAATTTTCAGTTGTTTCACACTTTTTTGTTCAGTATATAATTGGACGTGTGTTAATTCATAGTTTTGATGCCTTCAGTGTGAATCTACAATTTTCATAGTCATGAAAATAAAGAAAACTCTTTGAATGAGAAGGTGTGTCCAAACTTTTGGTCTGTACTGTATGCAGCACTGATGAGCACTGATAGGCTAAGGCGGCACTAACAAGTTGCATGGATAGGTGGCACTAAAGGGTAACACCGATGAGCAGGCACTGATTGGCACTAATAGGCAACACTGAGTGGCATCGCTGATGAACATTGATTGGTGTCACTGCTGGGACTACATTGCAGGGCACAGATGATTAGTGCCCTGATTACCTCTACACTCTCTGCTGTGAGGAGATGCTGCTGATCGACTCTTCCCTGTTTACATGTGACCGGTGTTCTGGCAGATAGTGTCCTGCCATCATATAGTGTCTGCCCCGTACTGCACATGCGCAGTACGGGGCAGACGAAGCTTCGGAAAATCTCTGAAGCTGAACGGTGCCTGCGCCGTGAGTGGAGGTTGTAGCCCCGCCATCAAAGTGGACATAGGGTTGTGAAAATTAGAGGGCCCCTCGCGGGCTGCGCTCAGCTCTTTTCTATTCCTACTCTATGTCCACTTGGATGGTGGGGATAGAACCTGGACTCACGGCGCAGGCGCCGTTTATCCTCGGCTATTTTTGGAATCTGTGTGAGCTGTGTACTGAGCATGCGCAGTACACAGCGGACACTATCCGATGGGGGGCCATATATGATAGGACACCGGCTGTGATTGGAGTCATTGGCTCTTTACCTAAATCGGGGGTTGCGATGTGTCCTAGAAACATGGGCGTGGTTTCGGCATGGAAGCGTGAGGACGCATCTGCCTTAGGCTCCTGATCCACGGCCTCCAGCGGCTCTCTTGCTCAGCATAACCTCGCATTATTGCTTCCCAGATACGCTTGAACGCCAGCGGAAAGGAACCCACAGACTGGGGATCGTTACCGCCCCTATGGATCGGTTCTTGGTACCGCTACAGCCGCCAGCTTCCACCCCTGATCCGGCCAAGATGGCGCCGCCGCTAGTCACAGGAGCGGGACCCAGCTCGCACACGGGAGGTGAGGGTGCACGAGTGCAGGGTAATGACATGCCTCTATTCTCCCCACCCAGTGATCTCTCCCCCTGCATCCCCCGCTCACTATTCCTGGCCTTACTAGACAGTCCTGAAGAGGAGCACAGCAGCGTGCTGACATGGGTTACACGAGGCACACAGCCCCCGCAGAAATCCCTTCTAAATGCACCTTTCTCTCCCATGCAGCGGTCACAGACTGTGTTGTATGCTACTCCAGAGACTATGCCTATACACTATCCCCCCTCAGGACTCCACACAGATCAGGCCCTATGGTCTCTCCTGCAGAAGCTGACTACAAGAGAGGACCTGGAGCTGATGGCGGCCAGAATAGAAACAGCCCTCCATAGCGAGATAACAGGGATCAAACAAGAAGTCACACATGTGACGGCGAAAGTAGCCACACTGGAAACTAGCTCCTCAGCCCTCTGTCAGGAAGTCTCAGGATTGCAGGCTTTGCAGGGGAAAATTACTGAAGAGATTGCCCAATTACATTTGCTTCTGGATGACCTGGAGAAACGCAATTGCAGGCGCAATTTCAGAATCCACGGTTTGCCCGAGGCCACTGGTCAGGTGGACCTTAAGATGACTATTACCGCCATATTCAACAACTGTTTAGACCGCCAGCCGGAAACGCAAATCGCAATTGACAGAGTCCATAGAACTCTGGGCCCAAGAGGCACTGCAGAAGATAGGCCCAGAGACATCCTATGCTGCCTCCACAGTTATTCAGTCAAGGAGGACATTCTCCAGAGGGCCTGGTGCAGAGGGAATATTGATTTCGATGGCGCCCAGATTACCCTCCTGCCTGATGTTTCCTAGAGAACCCTCCAGATGCGCAGCTGCATGTGGCCACTGTTGGAGAAGTTCAACGAGCAGGGGATCACTTACAAGTGGGGACACCCATTCCACCTTATTGCTCGGAAAGGTGGCCGATCATACTCTCTCCGGCACCCCACCAAAGTTCCTACATTTCTGGAATCCCTCGGTATACCATCGATGGCAATACCTAATTGGTTGGCGTTCGTCCTTCCCCCGACCAACGGGAACCCCTCATCAAACCAGCCAGCTAGACCTCAGCGGCCCCTGCGTAATCGTCAGACCCAACGCAGAAGACCTCAGGCTCCTCAGGACAATGAATTGTAAGCCCTCCTGACCGAGTTCTGCATAGAAATACCGGATTACACGAGACTCACCTGCCTTTCGCTTTACCTAAGTGCAAACCAGTTCTGTTCCAATTGCCTCATTTGGTGCTAGCCTTCGTGAGCGGAGATTCCCACAGATGGCAGCATTGGTCTCCACCACTCTGGGAGTCATGAGCCTTGGAGCTTGTCAGGACAAGGGTTAACTCCCCGAGGCCACTAGACTGAGACAACGTTGCTCCCTTAACGGAGACGCCTTGTACATACTTGGTTCATAAAGGTTATCCTAAGATAGACTGGAACTAGCATATCGAGGTAGCCATATTTGGGGCTCTCCATATAAGAAGGAATCTCCAAGTTTGAGTCCCATAACCCCCCCCCCCCCCCTTTTTATTTTTCTTATTTTATTTTTTTATGTTCTCGCAAATGTATAATGGATAGACCTGCATAGATTAGGCAGGGGTCAATAGGGTTATCTGGAGCCTCATAATGGATCATTGTTCCTTAAGTTACCTTGGTGGGTCTGGGAGAATATAATACCCACGGGGGGGGTCCTAATGTTGTAACGAGCTATATGTTGTAGAGCAGCTGTTCCTAGGCAGGTTTCTCCAGGGGGATGCTGGACAGTGGGGGATCCATGTCCCCACCAAGGTCGCCTTATACCTGCAAGGCCAAATACTCCAAAAATGACATTTACACTGCTGTCCTGGTGGGTGAGGATGCCCGCCATACTCTAACTACATGCCATTATACGGGGGTCCCTCTTTACGGGCCACCATTGACACCATATTGATGGGGATATGCCCTGGGTGTAGAGTTCGGTAATCGAACCACATTGGGGTATTCATATCTTGCAGACCTCGTCATCTGGGCAATGTTACCTAACCCCTCGACCGTATCAGAGATGGGGTAGTTGGTATTGAATGTCTTGAGGTTATTAATCCTGACTTAGATACGGTCACAGAATGCAGCATTAAAGGGTTAAGCTTCTAGGGGGGCGTGCAAAGGGGCTAAAATGATTGTGTGCTAGAATGTTACATATGAAGGTTTCTTCTCTGTTGTTATTTTAGTTGTTGTATCTCTTCTTTAAGAGCAGTTAAATGTTCTATTTCAACCTGGTGTTCTTTTTCTTTTGAGTTACTACAATATTGGGAAGCACACATTAGCAATTTGGCCCCCATCGGGACCACACAAGACAGGGAGCTGTCTGGGGGGCACTGTACCACCAGGGTCGACCTCTGAAGTGCCTTAACCCTTCCCCAATTAGGCCATAACTGTCCAGATAGGCAGTGACCCTCCGTCTGGAGACCTAGACTAACCCCCCTTTACTTCCTATTCTCCCCCACTCCTTTACTCTACTTCTCTTCAGCCCTCTATAGTCTTCTCCTTCTTTTCCCCTCCCCAATCCCCCCTCCCCCTCCCACATTTGCTCTCCATTGGGGCTCTAGCGGAGCTTGGCCTTTCGGCCCTACTCCCTTGAAATGTCTTTAAAATTTATATCCTGGAACGTAAAGGGCCTAAATGCTCCAGAGAAACGGTCCAGTTGCCTTGCCGAGCTCTGGAGGCAAAGACCCCATGTAGTCTTTTTACAAGAGACCCACTTCCGAGCGGACAAAATACCAAAACTCTATAACAAACATTTCACAGTGGCGTATCATAGTGCATCGCCTAATACCAAATCTAAGGGTACGTGCATCCTCCTAGCCAAAACGGTTCCATGGCAGCTGATGGATATCCACAGAGACAAAGATGGTAGATACCTCTTTATCAAAGGTATGCTCCACTCGCAGACCTTTACCTTAGCAAACTTGTACATGCCGAACGTGGATCAACTCTCTGCACTGGACGCATGCCTAGATGCGCTGGCCTCGTTCACTGAGGGTACCTTGATTCTGGGGGGGGGACCTCAACCTCACCATTGACCCTTGCAGAGACTCTTCAACAGGCTCTTCTGCATTGTCCTCCAGGACTCGAATCAAGGAATTACTGCACTCCCACCGTTTGATCGATATCTGGTGTATCCTCCATCCGCGAGAGAGGGATTATACCTTCTCCGCGGTACATGGCTCATACTCACGGATTGCCCTTTTCCTAATCTCTCACGGTATGATCCCCATGGTCACTGATGCCCAGATTGGCCACATCGCCGTCAGATCATGCCCCAATCTCCATGGTGCTGGCCCTCACAGGGGGTTCCTGGTCCAGGCACCTGGCGACTAAATGAGTCGCTGCTGCAGGACCCTGAAGTTAAGGCAGATATCTTACGAGAACTAGTACAGTTCTTCCAGAGCAATAAAGACTCAGTTCCCAACCCCCTCTCGGTATGGGCCACACACAAATGCTTCATTAGAGGGATTCTGATCAAACACAGGCATAGACTCAAGGCAGCCAAGGTGAAAACATTGTCCGAACTGCTCTTAAAATTACACGAGTGCGAAAAACACCATAAATCCCACCCGGACAGGGCTCAGGAGATAGAA
Source organism: Lithobates pipiens (assembly GCF_037356315.1). Taxonomy (NCBI): domain Eukaryota; kingdom Metazoa; phylum Chordata; class Amphibia; order Anura; family Ranidae; genus Lithobates; species Lithobates pipiens. The sequence goes on along the minus strand of NW_027507748.1, from coordinate 602,951,783 downwards.
GTGATCGATCTCCTCAAACAAATTAGGGAACACTCACTATCTCAGTCTAAGATTAAGCTTCTTCGGGTCCGTAGGTCTTTCTATGAATACGGGGATAAATGTAGTAGATCGCTAGCGAATGCCCTACGTGTCCAATGCAACATGGCCTATATCCCGGCCCTATCCACTCCTACCCGGGCCAAAATTCATGATTCTGCAGAGATGGCGGAAGCCTTTCGAATCTTCTATGAAGCCCTCTATAACTTACAAACCCACTCAGCAGGAGACAGGCCCCGGGACAGTTTAGATGCGACCTACCTTGCCGAGGCTAACCTACCTTCTCTGAATGAGGAGGAAGTAGAGGCACTCTCCCAGCCTATATCTGCGGAGGAGTTTGCGACTGCCCTGGCAGGGTCTCCTAAGGGGAAGGCACCTGGACCCGATGGCTTCACAATCTCGTATTACAAGACATTCCAGGCCCAACTGGGAACCCATTTTGTTGAGGCGTTTAATGCAACATTAGACAACCACACTATACCCCCAGACCTCCTACGGGCCACCATTTTGGTTATTCCTAAGCCTGACAAAGACCCTCTTCTCTGCTCTAACTACAGGCCCATCTCTTTACTCAATTGTGATCTAAAACTGTTCACAAAAATACTAGCAGAAAGACTTGGGCCCGTACTAAAACGTATAGTCCCTTTAGATCAGGTTGGTTTTATTCACAAGGACGATAGATGTGATAACAAGGGTCAGACATCTTGGTGTCCCTTTCATTCTGTTATCCACAGATGCCGAAAAGGCGTTTGACAGGGTGAGCTGGACTTTCCTTTTGGCCACCTTGCGGCGTCTTGGAATGCCATCTTCCATGTTGGCATGGATCGCTGCCATTTATTCGTCCCCTACTGCCTCGGTCAAAGTAAACGGAGTAGCCTCCAACCCCTTCAGGATTAGCAATGGCACGAGACAGGGGTGCCCGCTCTCCCCGCTCCTCTTTATAATTACCCTAGAGCCCCTTCTGCAGCACGTTAGGCTTAACCCGGATATCAGAGGACTGGAAACCTCCTTGTATCATCACAAAGTGGCCGCATACGTGGATGATTTGCTATTTTATATCTCAGAGCCCCACACCTCACTGCCGATCCTTCTGCCAATACGGCGGACTATCGGACTTCAAAGTCAATCTGCAAAAATCGGAAGCGCTCAATGTTTCCTTTCCGGTGGGCACCCCAGGCAATCCATTACCTAGGTACTAAGATCCCGGCAAACCTACATCTCATCTACCAACTTAACTTTCAGCCCCTCTTGAAAAGCTTCTCCTCAGACTTGGAGAAGTAGGGGAAACTGGCAGTTTTGTGGTTTAGTAGATGCAACGTGCTAAAGATAAATGTAATGCCAAGGTTGCTTTACCTTTTTCAAGCCCTACCTATTAAGATCCCACAGACTTTCTTTAGAGCACTACGCACAACCTTCACTAAATACATATGGCAGGGGCGTGGCCAAGCGCATGGAGGAGAAGGACGTGTGAGAGCTCAGCTCCCGCTCCACCGATCCCAACGGCACACAGCGCCGCTGTCCCGTGCTTCCCCGAACATCCCCATGAGCAGGAGAGGAGCCCCACACACCCCCCGCACCTCGGGGCCCCAAAAACCGGGAGACATCGACAGTTTTTTCCCCGCGAGAGGGCCGAACTGCAAGGCCGCGCCGGAATCCAAGATGGCGGCGACCCGCTCGGCGGCGGCACAGGCAGCTCATACTGCCTCTAAGGTACAGGCCTCCCAGCCCCCTTCGCCCCCATCCTCCCCCGGGTGCCCCACGCTGCATGGTGGGAGCCCAGAGAGCCCAGCACCCTCCAGGAGCCCTTCTCCAGCCTCTGGCAAGCAGAGCAGAGGCTGGGACATGGAGAGCTACATTAAAGCTCTCCCCACTAAAGGTGACATTGAGGCATATATCAACAGACTAGAGAGGACATATAAGAGGGAGCTTAAGGACCTGCGTCAGGACATTGGTCAACGCTTTGAGGACATTGAGCTCCATGCTGAGGAATCTGCAAATAGACTCAGGGAACATGATCATATCCTACAGCAACATACTAATCAGATCCAGCACTTATTCTATGGTCTCGACGACCAGGAGAATAGAAGTCGCCGCAACAATATTCGCATCCGCGGTATCCCTGAAGCGATTGAAAACAAAGATCTGTTATCAGCGGCCACCACCATGTTTAACCAATTGCTGAATAAACCTAAAGAATCGCCCATTGAGATCGATAGAATTCATAGATCTCTTGGCCCTCGCAATCCTAACCCGGCTCACCCCAGAGACGTCATTTGCCGCGTCCATTTCTTTAATGTCAAAGCTGAAATAATGCAAGCTGCGCGTGCACAAGATTCCATCCTGTTTAATGGCACACCTGTTATGCTCCTGACGGATCTCTCAAAGCAAACGTTGCTGATGAGGAAGGCCCTGAAGCCGGTCACAGACGCTCTACATGCTAAACAGATTAAATATCGTTGGGGGTTCCCGTTTCATCTTTTTGCTTCCCATGATGGTAAATCTGCCACCTTCCGCACGCTAGGGGACCTGCCCAACTTCCTTGGCACTTTTGAATTACCTCAAATCAGGATCCCGGACTGGCCCCTGACTGCCTTTACCCCTGGCCTACCCAGCACCTCTGCCTGGGTGACGCAAACCAAGAAGAAGAGGTCCCGCTCCCGCACCACCAAATCCCCTCCAGGATGAACACATTGCGTCCCACTGGAAAGTGGGTGTCTGACTTCTACGTTTTTACCACTGCCGTACTGGACTCCTGGCCCTCAGGTTGTCCCTTACCACCTTGTGGCCTGAGTGTTATCCACTCGCTCATTCTCCTGCTTACCCCTGTTGACGCTTCACACCATGTCATATTGGCACTTTTGTATTTTCATTCCTCCCCCCCCCCTCCCCCCCCCTTTTTTTTTTGCGGATCACCCCCTGCCGCTCTCCCCCTTTGCTACTGACTCTGTGGGCCCCCCCCTTCCATGTTGTACCCTGTTTGTTGTGGGTTTGTGTTATATTATATTATGTTGTGGGGGGCTGGGGGAGGGGACGGGGAGATGGTTATGTGGATTAGCAAAATACCTTACTTGCCTTAACTGTTGTATGCAATTTTTCTTTCTCTTAGGTTACTGTTCTGATTACATATATCTATGCTAAGTCCACTTGCTCTGATCTTCTAGTTTGATGTTGTGTGCCTTTTAAACATTTGCAGACAGTTGTCTGCCCTCTTGCTTAGCTACCTGTTTTAATTGGCGCACACTATATGACCTTTGTATCTCTAGGCGCTGTGTGCTGTCCATCAGTTCATCATGTTTTACAGTTTATTACAGTTGGGGCGGAGCCCCTGAGTTCATTTTGCCCACGTTCCCCCACGATAGGGTGTACAGAGTCTTTAGTGACTTTGTTTCTGATATATTCTTTAGCCTTTTTTTTTTTGTTGTAGTGTCTATCACTTCTACCCCCACATGGACACTAGAGGGAGCACTCTCCCTATAATTCTACATCGTCAGCTTTTTAGCGAACAATTTCTCATGCTGTTACAGGACTCTTGTTCCCACTCTTACCTGCATTACATACCCCTAGCCTTTCTAGGGATTCATCTGCACACTGTCCTACTTCAGCGCTTTGACTTTCTTTTCCCCTCTCCTTTCTTGACCTCCCCCTCTTCCCTTCTCTTCCTCACCCCTGCTGCACAGCACATCTGCATACTTTCCTGTTTAGTTGCATTTATTGGCCCCGCGGATCATGCCGCCTACCCTCTCGCACCATGGCTGTTGGGCTAGATATTAAGTTTTCCTCTCTTAATTGTAGAGGATTTAACACTCCTGAAAAGCGCAGACAGATTTTACATCACTTTCACAAGGCCGGCTCGAAAGTTCTATTACTACAGGAGACCCACTTTAGGACTGATAAGGTGCCGTCTATTCCAGATAGACATTACACATCATGGTTTCACAGCACGAACCCCCTTGCCTGCTCCAGAGGGGTCTCAGTGGCTTTTCATTGCTCCTTTACTCCGCACGTGCTTGCAAGCGACATAGACCCTAATGGAAGGTTTTTATTTTTGAAATTACAATGCTCTGAAAATGTATTAACTATTGCCAATGTTTATCTCCCCAATCAGAATCAACTCCAATTCCTGTGCTCCGTGACCGCCTGCCTCAAATCTTTTGGGACCACTAATCTGATCCTAGGAGGCGATTTGAATGTCCCTCTTGTGCCGAGACTCGACTCCTCCACGGGTAAGTCCCACCTGTCACCCACCTCGTTGTCCAAACTCAGGGCCACCCTAGCGGACATGACATTGGTAGATGCCTGGAGACTACTACACCCTTCTGACAGGGATTACACCTATTACTCCCCTGCACATAACTCTTATAGTAGGATAGATTACATACTCCTCAGCCAAAACCTTCTGGACTTTGCCCCTCACTGTGAGATAGGGGTACGACTGTGGTCGGATCACGCTCCGGTACACTTGACCCTCGGGAATCTTCCTAGCTGCCCTCGTCGAGGTGCGTGGAGGTTGAATGACAACTTGCTGACAGATACCCTCTGCATTTCAGAAGTGTCTCAAGCAATTACGGATTTCACTAATGATCATGCCCACGATGAGACTAGCAACATGACCAAATGGGAGGCCCTGAAATGCGTCATTCGCGGTATTTTTATAAAGCACGGCTCTAAGTTGAAACGAGCGCGTACGGAGGACATACGTCGACTTTTCTCCCGGATAGCTTCCCTGGAAGCCTCACATAAACGCACTCTAGACTCACGGACTCTGACGGAACTATCTAACGCGCGTCGGGACCTGCTTTAGATCTTCTCGGCAAGATCGCTGAACGCGTATCATAAAGGCCGCCACACCCACTACTCGCAGGCAAACAAATGTGGAAAGCACCTCGCACGCGTTATCCACCCTAGACAACGGAGGCAAAACATCCCCTACCTCTTCTCCTCTGCCCAACAGAAGAGGTTCCGGAATTCCGAGATTGTTTCGGAATTCAGGGACTTCTATTCCTCCCTATACAATCTCCCCTCCCCGAGTACCTCTTGCTCCTCCACCTCGTCGTCCGATTTGAAGCAATATATTCAAGATACGGCTCTACCCACCATTTCTTTAACTGATAGCGCTGACTTAGAGTTGCCGCTAACTACGACTGACTTCCTAGTAGCGATTAAAGGTCTGAAGACTGGTAAAAGCCCTGGTCCCGATGGATACTCCCCGCTATTTTATAAGAAATTCGCTCACCAACTTGCCCCACTCATGGCCAAGACATTCGAGGAGATAGATGACACGCATCCCCTTTCCCCACAGATTCTTCAAGCCCAAATAGTGGTCATACCCAAACCGGGTAAGGATCAAGCACACTGCGGAAATTATAGGCATATATTCCTATTAAACGTTGACCTCAAGCTTTATTCTAAAATTTTGGCAACACGCCTGGCTCCCCTGCTCCCCTCTATCATTCACAGTGACCAAGTGGGCTTTGTCCCAGGCCGAGAGGCCAGGGACAATACCACTAAAACCCTACACCTTATCTCATACGCCAAACTCCACAACATCCCTACTTGTCTTTTGGCTTGCGATGCCGAAAAGGCGTTCGATCGGGTGAACTGGTCGTTTCTCCAGGCCTCCCTACAGCAAATAGGTTTAGGTCCACGTATGCTCACTAAAATAATGGCTCTTTACAAGAACCCGTCTGCCAGGGTCCTAGCTAACGGGGAATCGTCGGAGGCTTTCGAGATCCAGAACGGCACCAGACAAGGGTGCCCCCTATCGCCACTTCTGTTCGCGATTACTGTCGAACATTTGGCTCAAGCCATTAGAAACAATCACTCTATTCATGGGATCAACACCCCCTCGGCTCCCCGTAAGCTGTCTCTCTACGCAGATGATTTACTCTTATATGTCACTCGACCCCGTATTAGCCTCCCTGCCATACTCGAGGAGCTTGATCGGTTTGGGGCTCATAGTAATTTCAAACTGAATCTGAACAAAACGGAAGCTTTAAATGTGTCACTTTCGCCGACTGACCTAAAATTCGTTCAACAACGATTCTCCTTTAAATGGCAACCTCGCTCGATCAAATACCTCGGTACGGAGATCCCTGCTAACTTCCATGACGTGTACGCTCTTAATTTTAGCCCATTGCTGACTTCCATTAAGCGCTCTCTTGAGAATTGGCACAATCTCAAGCTCTCTTGGTGGGGGAGAATGAGTGTTATTAAAATGGATATCCTTCCGAGGGCATTATATCTGTTCCAAACCCTTCCCATCCTTCTACCGACGTCCTTCTTCCTGGCTTTGCGAGCTATGGTGGGCACGTTTGTGTGGCAACACCATCCTTCTAGACTTAAACACAAGGTTTTATGTGCCCCCAAACTTAGAGGAGGTGCAGGCCTCCCGGATTTCCGATTGTACCACACATCCGCGATACTATCCCGACTCTTGGACTGGTTCCCGAGACCTCGTATTAAACCCTCCACTTTAATTGAACAGGACATGGCCCCGGTGGACCTACGGGCCCTACTATGAGGGCATCATACCGGGTTTCGGGTGATGCAGGGGATCTCCCCTCTGACGAGAGCAGCTCTCACATTGTGGTATATTAAAGCTGTCCCTTACGCTCTGTCCACGGATCCTGGACCGTTAACCCCCTTATTTGACAATCTGGCCCTCCCGACCCTAGCTGCTAAGCTGCACTGTGGGAACTATACCCGTGAACACTGGCCCACAGCCAATCAGTTTGTTCACCCTACTACTGGACATTTCCGCCCCCCTCCAGATCCCCAGACCAATATCACGACGGACTGGCTCACTACAATTTCGCTAACCCAGATTTGCAGAGACCTTCACCTCTCCGGTAAAACACACAGACCACTTACGCTATTTGAGGACCTCTGCAACCTGGCTCAAACCCCTAGACACACTCTATCGTTAATCTATAAAGATATCCAAACTCGATTATATGATGCTCTCCCTACATACACAAGTAAATGGTCTAGAGACCTACACTTAGAGATCTCCCCCACACAGTGGTCTACCTCCTTTATCCACACACATCAATCCTCTAGGTCAGGGTTTTTCCAGGAGAAGAACTACAAACTGCTTTCGAGGTGGTACAGGGTCCCGGTCTCGGTACACAGGATGTTTCCATCAACCACTGACGTGTGTTGGCGCTGTCGTGGAGCACAGGGATCATACATTCATATTTGGTGGGAGTGTGATAGGATTCGTCCTTTTTGGGATAAGATTTTCGCTATTCATAATGATATGTACCAGGCTTCGTTGCCTCCATCGCCTCTGTCTGCACTTTTATCCATTCTACCTGGGTCGATCCGGTCTCAGAAATGTAGTCTTCTGAGATTCTTTCTCTCAGCAGCTCGTCATACCATCTCCCTATACTGGAAAAAGGACTCCACCCCCCCTATTTCAGCGTGGGTGGATATCCTTAATGACACTATGCTCATGGAGGAATTGCAGGCGAAGGCGGACGATGCATACGATAGGTTTACCATGTTGTGGTCCATCTGGCGACACCATTCTCAGACGGAATTATTTCTCAACAATCTCAAGATCTCCTAAGCAAACTTCCTGCCAAGATTGGGCGGGGGATGGTGTCGTTATGTGGACCGCTGGTGACATTAGCGGCCGCACCTTGATTACCTCTGCCTCTGGGGTGAACATTCCTGATGTAACATACGTGAACAACAATGGTGCATATCCTGCACATATTCGTTTTGATAAATGCGATTGCTGTGCTCCCCCCTGTTTCTCCCCACCCTACTTTCTCTCTTTCTCTATTCGTACTGGCTTTCTCTTCCTCCCCCCTTCCCCCCCCCCTTTTTTTTCCTGGCTGTACCCACTACCTCTAATCCCCCCCCTGTTGTCCTGTTTATATTGATGTGCCTTAGTTGATGTCAAGGGCGACGTCTGTGATGTAGTTGCCTGTTTACAAATGTGTTATTTTACCCTGTCTGGCATACAATAAAAATATATTCAACCTTAAATACATATGGCAGGGCAAGCCTCCACGACTCAGCAGATCCCTACTACAGCGACCGAAAAATAGGGGAGAGGTTGGTCTCCCTGATCCAGCCCTCTACTTTTAGGCAGTTCACATGAACAGAGTAGTGGATTGGTGCAGACACCAGCCCTATAAACTATGGGTCAGACTGGAGCGGGAATCGGCTTTGTTCCCCATAGAGGGGCTGCCCTGGCGTGCAGTCAACTTCTCCAGACTTCCCTTACTACACCCACTAATCTATCCCACTTTACAGGAATTAAAAATATATTTTAAACTGGCGGATACTCCCAGCTTTCCCTCGCCACTAACTCCTATAATCGGTCACCCAAGCTTCCCACCAGGTATTTCCGACAAATATTTTAGGCTCCAGCTGGACCAAAACCTAATCAAAGCCTCCTTCTTTTTGGATGCCTCAGGGTGGACTGACCCCTCAGGCATGTACCCGGAACTGGGGTCCTCCGCCCTGGGTAAATGTAGGCTGCTGCAACTCACACATTTCCTCAGATCACTCCCGGAGGTTGGCAGTTTTTGGAGACAACCGACACTGTTTGAGGGAATGTGCCTGGGAGAGGAACCATTGCGGAAATCCTTGTCCTATTCATACAGTATCCTACTTACACACGCATCCTGCCACGACCCCCCATATCTGAGGAAGTGGGAGGTAGACCTTAACATTACGCTTACTGAGAAGCAAAAGAATCGCATTCTTACTCTCGCTCACAAGTCCTCTCTATGTAGTAAGTACCAGGAGATTACTTATAAAATTTTGACACGCTGGTACAGGACACCCACAGTATTGGCTGCCATATTTCTGGGACATAGCCCACTTTGTTGGAGATGTGGCATGCAAACTGGCACCCTGCTGCATATCTTTTGGGAGTGTCCTGTCCTGACCCCTTTTTGGAGACAAGTTCTCCAGATTATCTACCAGCTCAATGATGTCACTCTTCAGGACAATCCTGCAGCAGTACTCTTAAATTTGACTCTCTTGTCAGGAAGGCGGTTTCACAGGTCACTACTGAAACACTTTCTTAGCGTGGCTTGTGTCCCCAGTGTGTGGAAACAGCAGTCTCCACCGGCAGTGTCTCAATGGTTTGCGATATACAGCGAATGGAGCAACTCACAGCTGCTTTGCGGGACAGGGAGGAGGAGCACAACACCCGATGGACGCAGTGGAACCTCTTCCGATATTCAGAAGAGTACAAGACTTACTTTTGAATCCCCTGTTTTGAGGAAAACTAGGGAGTGGGGGCGCCGGCCCCGCTGGAGCACCACACCCCCCCACCCCCCTCCTTCCCGTCCCTTTCCTTCCCACAGGCTGCCTCCCTTTCCCCTCTCTTTCTTCTACTTCCTTCTCTCTATTCATCTCCCTTGTGACAGTGGGGTCACTTTCGACACAGGGTGAATAAAAGAAACCCCCGATATGGTCTGTGATAGCCATATTCAAGGCTGTATATACATTGTATATAGATTGGATGTATACTGTATGTGGGGGTTAAGTGTCATTGCTGTGAGGAATTAAGTTGTTTTGCATATTGTTCATTTAAGTCTGTCCTTGTGTGTATTGTAAAGTGCCAGACAGACTGGCTGCCAACCCTTTGTGAAAAGATGTGTATTGGGTGGGATCGTTTGAAGCCTAGCAGATGTCAGGGTGAGGTGTTGAGTCTTGGGATGTGTGGCTGGAGCTGGGCTCTTGTTCATGTTAAAGCATGTGCCTTGAATTGTGTATAAAGTTACAATGTTGGTCTTTAATAAAGTCATTCCTACTACAGAAGGGACAGAGTGCGTCTCGTCTTTTTGCCAGAGGGGTCGGCTCCTATAGGAAAGGGTCGTTTAGGTGTGGATATTGGTCGCGAGTGGATGTGTGTCTAGGAGAGGGAACATCGTAAACGGCGTTAACCCCCTTTATATTAGGGGAGCCGTTACATCCCTAATAATTCCACAACAATGTAAAACCTCTAATGGGCTGCAGAAAGTTTGTTGTCCTTGTTCCCACTTTTCCCTCCTTGGAATCTAAGCCCTTGTACACACGGTCGGAGATTCCAACAACCAAATCCGTCGGATAAATTCCGACTGATTAATTCCGGAAGAGGTCCGGAAGTGATGTTGCATACACACGGTTGGACTAAATTGCCGGAAGTTTTGGTTGCTAAGAACGCAGTGACGTAAGCCGCGTACGGCGTCACTAGAAAAAGGGAGTTCAGCACCACGTCCGGCACCCTTTGGGCTCCTTCTGCTGATCTCGTGTTTATCGCATGTTAGTAGAAGTTTGGTGAGAGACGATTCGCGCTTTTCAGATTTGTGCTTTAGTTCGGTACTGCTCTTCAGTTTCTGCTTGTCTTTGCGTATCTGATTATCAGTGCGTGTAGTCAGTAAGCATTTGTTTCTCATTGTGGACTATATCTTGGTATAGTACGCTTTGATTTGCATTGCTTATTGTCTGCTTGCTTCTGCTTTTCAGGTCGTTCTTTCAGGCATTGCTGTTTATCGGTGCTTTCTGTTGTCCGTTCTGACCAGCCGACCATTTTCAAACCATGTTTCGTGTACGTACTCGTCGTAGAGTTTGTGCTGTGCAGGGGCTTGGTGTTGGGCTTTTAGCTTTCACACAAGCCCGGTCCATGAACAGGGCGAGGAGGCATTTGTGGACCAAGAATTGGTTGCGCCAGCATGACCAGTTCTCGCACATGCCTTTGCTCCGTGAGAATAATCCTGATGATTTCAGGAATTATCTCCGGATGACGGACCCCCGTTTTTCACCGTCTGCTGGCTTTGCTGTCCCCTTATATCACCAGGCAGAATACCTGCATGCGGCAAGCCATCACTCCAGAGCAGAGGCTCAACGCCACATTGCGCTACTTGCCGACAGGGAGAAGCCTTCAGGACCTCAAGTTCTCCACAGGCATCTCCCCCCAGGCTCTGGGGATCATTATTCCAGAGACCTGTTCTGCCATCATTCAGGTCCTGCAGAAGGACTATATGAAGGTAAGTTTTATCCTTTAACATCACATTCTATGTATTTAATGCTTGCTAATGTCTTGGATTTCTTTCCTCATTCCCTAATTACCATGATTGCAATATGCTCTAATTCATATGCTCTGCCCCTTTGTCCTCGTGCATATTTGCTTCACTAACTTCCCCACCATGCTCTTCTGGGCCAATAAAACTATAGTCTAGTCACTTAGCAATGTCTTTTGTCAGCTCCATAGTATTGCTTTCCCCTAAAATGTCTACAAATGTTATGTGTGTGCGCTTCAATTCATGCAGAGTGACATTTTTTTTTTTTTTTTGGTTGGGCCAAACTCCTTAGGAACCCCCCTCCCCCCAACTGCTAGGTCAGCTGATAGCAATTCTCTATCTGCTGACTTTACCAAACCCAATACACACTCTACCTACCTTTTTTATGGTAACATTTATGCACTACACTACATGCTTTATTTAAAGTATGTAGTGCAAGGGCCTGCCTCAATACTTTCAAATGCTATATTTATTATTTTTTTAACCTATTATTATCTTGATAGGTAATAGCAGAATGTCAAAATGTGCTTCCATTTTGTTTTATTTTTGGTATTATGACACTTCTTACCTGTCCGGTGGGCTGCCAATAGTGTAAGTAAGGAGGGGCTTCCCAAAGTATCACACATTGTTTAGGCATTCAGCTCTCAATCAAGTGGAGAGGGTTACCTGTCCAAAACATCCCCCCCTCCTTTTTTGCAATGGCTGGCCCATCAGATGGGGGGGATGGGAGGTGATGACTCTGATAAGGGGACCTTATACTTTAGGCTTTAAATACTAATTTCCCAAAATGTTATACTGATCTTGGCCAAAAATGTTGGTGTCTAATCTGCTTGCAATATTGATTAGCAAAATTAATAATTTTTTATCTTGTTTCACTCCACAGTTTCCTTCAATGCCACAGGAATGGCAGACTGTGGCCTCCCACTTTGCCAGTCGTTGGGACTTTCCCAATTGTGGAGGTGCAATTGATGGGAAACACGTCCGCATCGTCTCACCCCCCAACTCAGGGGTCGTACTATTATAATTACAAGGGGTTTAATAGTATCGTGATGTTGGCGGTGGTGTCAGCGACCTACGACTTCCTGTATGTGGACGTGGGGGGCAAAATGGCCGGATGTCGGATGGTGGAGTATTCTCACGGACGGAATTCTACTGGCGTCTCCAGAGTGGCAGTCTGGGCTTGCCACCCCCAGAGGAGAATCAGGAAGGACTCCCGTTCGTCTTCATCGCGGATGAGGCGTTTGCCCTGGCAAACCATCTGATGCAGCCTTTCTCGATGAGGACCCTCACCCCCGACCAGAGGATCTTTAATTTTCGGCTAGCCAGAGCCAGAAGAGTCGTGGAGAACACTTTTGGAATACTGGCCAGCCGGTTCCGCCTTTTTTTTAACGCCTATCCACATGGTGGAATATAAAATCAATCACATAGTGCTTGCCTGCTGTGTTATGCACAATTTCTTGAAAAGACATTCAGCAAACTATGTGGTCTCAGTTGGCCAAGATGCAGACTTGCCTGAAAATGATAACCTCATGGGCCTTGAAGCTGCTCGTCCTGGCTTGCCCCCCCCCCAAGCGCCCGCGAGGTCCAAACCCAATACATGGAGTACTTTGTGGGTAGGGGGGGGCATTGATATGCCAGACAATGTCTGAGAGGCATTTTTGTAATACATTTTTCTTTGAAACTACAATAATCTTTGTTTTCATTTACTGCTTAGCTTGGTTTTAGGTGTCTCCTAGGTAAATTTTAGATTTTTGTTGATGTGCCTTTTTCCACAACAGTGCAAACCCAAGTTCTGAGCGAGATGAGGGGACAGTCTCTTCTTCAGATAATCTTATTATGTTGTGGGTCTGCTACACACACACATACACCTTGTTTTTGCTAACTAGTGTATGTAGTGCATTACTGACAAAAATCTTGCTCATTTTCAGCACCATGGCAGAAATATGTGGGGTCAGGAAAATGGCATGATTGTGAAAATTAACACATCACTGTGGGTGTTATTTACTAAAGGCACATCCACTATGCACTACAAGTGCACTGCAAAAGTACACCTGAAACTGCACTTGGAATGCAAAGTGGAGTTGCCTTTAGTAAATAACACCCATTGTCACAGAAAACAACAATTTTACTCCAAATACTGCTTTTGCGCATTGAAAAAGGAAGCCACACATTTGTGATAATTTAACTTTTTAATCAAAGCACATACACATGTGCGTTTAGAAAAGGGTTTTACAACAAACCAACATATTGGGTGTATCAAAAACATTATTTAAGGTCATTTTTTTGTAACTTGGTGTTTTTGTGTAAACAGGCATGTATCAAAGCGTAACATACAGAACACAGGAACTTACAAAGTTCAACTTTGAAAAGTGAAGACAATATCAGACATGAGTATGTACAAACTGGGCTGATATTGCCTTTATCACATGGGGTGCCATCCCTGGAAAAGCCAAATTTGGAAGATGCACACAGTGTGTCAACATGTGCTATCTCTCATCATGGGGGATCAATGTACATGTTTTGGGGCTGCAACCCCTTCATCTCAGCCACTTTCCACAAAACACGTACATTGATCCCCCATGATGGGAGATAGGGCATGTTGACACACTGTGTGCATCTTCCAAATTTGGCTTTTTGTAAAATACAAAAGTTGTTTAGTAAAAACACAAAACTAAAACCCTAGCTAGTTTGGGGTGTTTCAGACTCTCCCCAAAACATCAATGATGTTCTTCATTTTATTTTGAACATCATTGATGTTTTTCTGTATATTTTCTAAATCCCGATCGCACACCATTATCTCCCCAATCAGGATCTGGGCACTTTCACTAGTAAAATGTGATTCTTCTTCCACATCACCTACAAAAAAAGCAAAAAAAACATACCATGTATTATAAATATGCCGACATACATTGATTAGCTTACCGTAAGCTGTGGTCTCCAACACTCACCTGTTGTGGTGACAATTTGTCCAACTTCAACGATCTCTCCTTCCTCCTCCTCCTGCTCCTCTGCTTCTGGTGTTGGAATTTCGCCTTCTTTGGGAGGTGTGGGGTCCCTGGTGTCCTCAGACTTCCCGAGTCTTCTCTCCCTTATGAGAATGTAAAAAAGGAACACACACAGAGGGCAGAAATAGGAATATGAAACATTGCTTGCAAGTGTGGTACAATTGTGTTTTTTGGCCGAGTTCAAAGGTGAGAACATTATTGTGGACACTTTGTTAAGCTGGAATACTTACCTGCAGAACGATGTTTCTTACGAACGATTGAACCCAGGAACTTGAAAGTGGCCATTTTAAACTGTACAACATGAAATCAAAGCACATGAAGCAGTATGCAAGCAAGAATAATCATATGAACACACGACAACTACTTACTTTTTTGAAGAACTCGCTTGATCCTTTTGTACTGATCGTGCTCCCTCAGTTTCAGGTCTGACCAGCGTTTTCTCAGTTGATCCTTGGATCGTTGTACCCCAAAATTCTTCTGAAGACTCTTCACAACTTTAGTCATGATCTTGGCCTTTCTGATATTTGGGTTTGAGTAAGGTCCATACTTCTCATAATAGTCGGTCCTCTTCAATATGTCCACCATCTCCATCTCTCCAAAAGACATATTTGAGGTCTTAAATCTTCTCTTCCAGGATCAGGATGTTTCAGGCTCCGGGCTTTCCTCACCCTCCTCCTCGTTAGTGGAACTCTGATTGCGCACCTACGTTCTTAACGCCATGTGCTCTCCCCACTACGCCAAAAGAGAAGGGGCGGGGAATAGTTTAGAAAGAACGTCTGGGGCAGGCGAAGTTTCATGCATGCGCACTGTATATAAAACTCAACACACGTGTGTCGTCCGTACGATCTGTGAACAGAGGGAGAAGCTGACGTGACGATCGTGCAAACGAAGGTAAAATTTTGAACTTGGTACATCACTAGCCTATACTGCTTCTAGATTGAGGCCTAAATTAGTGGAGTTGAGCCTGACATTAGGGTTTGTCATGTGTTGTGTCTTGCAGAGATTATGGACGGTTTCAATGACCACATTTTTCTCCCTGTTCATCGATAAATACAGGGAGCTGCCCTGCCTGTGGCAATCGACGCACCATCATTACAAAAACAAACTAAAGAGGCAGGCAGCGCTGGAGAAACTGGTTGAGTTTGTGAAGCCGGTGGTCCCCAGGGAAGAGGTCAACTATTTAAAAGTGAAAATTGGTGGCCTCAGGAGTACATATCTGAAGGAGAGGAAGAAGGTGCTGAAGTTCATGCAATCTGGAGCTGCAACAGATAAAGTTTATGTCCCCAGGCTGTGGTATTATGACAGGATGCATTTTCTGTCAGACCAGGCTGAGGTCAGGGAATCCCTCTCTACCCTTCCTTCCATGCGTCCTTCTATGCTACATTTCACACCCGCTGAGTCTTCTGACGCCCAACCTGGGCCTTCCACTCAGAAAGAACTGGAGGAGCCCAGCTTGAGCCAAATATAGTATTGTTGTACATATTTTGGGAGTAAAAATGAATGATGTTAACTTGATTTTTGCTCACTAATTGCTGATTTTAGAAAGTGTTTCACATATCAATAGACAGTAGTGGCCAAAACCTTTGGGACAAGAATGAAAAATGCTGGGCTCAAAATGATAGTCTTCTATTGGTTAACAATTTGCAACAGTCTTGATGTGAAAATTGTGTGTGTTTGATGAACCAAAAACTAAAACTATGTCCCTTTTTCATACACAGGAAGACATCAGCCAGGAGGAGGGTGTGGAATGCAGCAGCCAGGAGGTGGCTGTGGAAAGTGGCAGCCAGGAGGAGGCAGGGGTAAGCAGCAGCCAGGGGCTGGGCGGGCGGAGGAGCCTGACAGAATCCCAGGTCCCTCCCCTCCGCCTTCCACACAAAAGGGCGAGAAAGGGGGGGAATGTGGAGGAGTCGGCTCTGAGGCTCATCGGGGAGGCTTATGCGGGCCTCAAAGCCACCCCCACCTATCAAGAGGCCTTTGCCGCCTTGGCTGCATGTAAACTCGAGCAAATGGAGGAGATCTTGTGTGAGGAGCTAATTCTCTACACCCTCAATAAGGGTCTGTTGGGCCAAATCACACAAGCAACACACTTGTGTGATTTGGCCCATGCCCCTCCTCCTCCTCCTTCTGCCACACCTCCAGCACCACAGCCACAGCCTGGAAGGAAGCATGGAAGGAAGACCAGAGTGTGATTACCTGGATTCAGTCTGGTCTGACAGAAGATGCAGCCTCTTGTAGTACCACAGCCTGGGAACATTGATGTCATCTGCTGCTGTTCCGGGTTTCTTGGACTTCAGGACCAGACTTCTCTCCCTCAGATATGTACTCCTCAGGCCACCAATTTTTGCGTTTAAATAGTTGAGGTCTGCCCTGGGGGCCAAAGGCTTCGCTAATCTCCCCAGTTTCTCCAGCGCTGCCTCCCTCTTTATTTGTTACTGACACCTAAATAACGTTTTTTTTTTTGTTTGAAGAAATACTTGCGTATGTGTTTGACTTAAAAAAGGACAGTTTATTTGTGAGCAGGCAGGTACATTTCAAAAATACAAAGTGAAATGAATAACAAGGGGCACCAACACTAAACAACCTTCTGTAGATTAAAAAAGAAAAAGAAAATACAAAAAAGATAATAATGGTGTTGTGGTAAGTTGAAACCCAAAACACACCCCAAAAAATGCAAAGATGAGCAAACTGTCAAATAAGGAGATGTTCATTGGCAATGCAACCTCTATACCCAGAGAAATGCTGAAAGCCCATATATCACTGATTCCGAAGGCGGGTAAGGGCCCCACGGCATGTAGTAGTTACAGGCCCATCTCGTTGCTTAACGTAGATCTTATAATGTGTTCAAAGATAATAGCAACCTGACTCGCCCAACACCTACCTTCATTGGTCCACCCGGATCAAGTAGGATTCATTCCGCACAGGGAAGCCAGAGACAATACAATTAAGGTTCTCAATTTGCTACATATTGCAAATACTGGAAATAGCCCTTGTGTTTTCCTGAGCACCGACGCTGAAAAAGCTTTTGATAGAGTAAATTGGGACTTTATGTTTATGGTCTTGCGCCATGTTGGCTTAGGCGACAACATGATGGGCTGGATAGGTACGGACTTCTCTCGTCGCTCTTCCATATCTTTAATGGCACCAGACAGGGTTGCCCCCTATCGCCTCTCCTTTTCGCTCTTACACTAGAACCTTTCTTGAATACAATCAGACGAAATCCGAACATACAGGGATTGTCAGTGGGGGACGTAGACTGTAAGATCGCAGCATATGCGGATGACCTGCTGTTCACATTAACGAAACCTAGGATCTCCTTGCCAAACCTATTGAAAGAATTTGACGCCTACGGAGCGCTGTCCAACCTTAATCTAAATCTACGGCCATGGGGCTAGCCATGTCCACTCAAGAAACGAGTTCCCTCCAGCCGAGTTTCCCTTTTAAGTGGACCAATGAGGCGCTCTCATATCTCGGAACTCAGATACCCAAGGATATCACGAACACTTTTGCACTGAATTTTCCCCCGGCCCTGGTAAGGGTCCGGACCCTTCTGGGAAAATGGGGCTCTGGTTTGCACTCCTGGTTTGGCAGATGCAACCTCTTAAAAATGTGCATACTGCCCAAATTCCTATATCTGATCCAAGCTCTCCCTATTCATGTCCCACTCTCCTTCAGGCAACTGCACGCGTTGTTTACCCGTTTCGTATGGGCTAATAAGAAGGCACGTATAAACAGAAACCTTATCTCGCTTCCGAAACAAGGGGGTTGGTGTTACCAGACATCAGAAAATACTACCTAGCCACACACTTGGGCCGAATCTTAGATTGGAACATAATGCGACATCTAAGCTGTGGATACGGGTGGAGCAGGCCCAAACAGCAGTGGCGCTGAAAGGTGCGCTATGGTGTTATGACTCACTCCCCAAGGATCTGAAGGAGCAACCCCTGATAGGGAACACACTCCTCTAGAGTAGGAGGGCGTCGGTGCAATTCGGCCTTACCTCCGAGGACTCTCCACTCTACCCGATTTTAGGGCACCCAGACTTTACGCCTGGGCTCTCACCATCTAGTTTTGACACCCTACGGGAATCGGGGTGTGATTGTGCGGCTAGGTTTAGACAGAACGGACGATGGCCCTCAATAACAGAGCTGATGGACCCCGCCGGGGGGTTCCCGGCTTTCTTTCTGGAACGCTGCGCAACTACACCACTTTTTACATTCCCTACCGAAAACGGGTAACTTTGATAGGCAACTACTGCCTTTTGAGGACTTTTGCTCAGATACTGACACCACTACAAGACTTCTCTCGCAGATGCATGCTCTGATTAACGCACCCTCAACACAGATGACATTACCCTATTTAGAGAAATGGGGAAAAGAGCTTAACTGTACATTCTCGACTTCACAACAAAAAATTATAGACTGCATAGCCCATTCATCCATCTGCAGCAAAATGAAGGAAACTAACTACAAGATTATGTCCCGATGGTACCTCACTCCCTCCAGACTACATATGTGTTTACCTGGCACCTCAGACCGCTGCTGGCGTATGGAGGGGGAAGGGTCGCTTTTGCATATTTTTTGGTTTTGCCCTAAACTGAGCGACTTCTGGAGGGAGGTTCAACGTATCACACAGCTATTCACAGACTATACAGTCCCCGACAAAGCGGCCTTCTTCCTCCTACACTTATCAACAATGTCGATGAAAAAGTACAAAAAAAATCGCTCACACTAAAGCATGCATCCCTATTTGATGGAAGCAGTAGTGCCCTCCAACGGTGGCGGACTGTCTCCGCAAGGTGGAGGTGGAGGAAATACGCAAACTGGAGGACTTAGTCCTTACGGCACAACACAAACACGAGAAATACATACAAACATGGGCTAGTTGGAATATCTTTATTTACTCAACAGAAGGAAATTCCCTTTTGCACTCCTAATTACTGAGCTACATGATACAGGTCATCCAAAACCCTGGAGGATCAACTTGAACGGACTCTCGCACTGGCTGTCGTGGCCGCTCCCCCCCCCCCCTACTCCAAACAAGTCCACTTTCACCCCGCCCCTCCCCTTTTTTTTCTCCTGCCCAATCCTCAACCCATATTCCCCCCACTCTATTTTTACTTCCTCTTCACCCACCCCTTTGGATGCGGGGTGGCTTATTCCCCCCCCCCACTTGAACTTACAGTTGGTAAGTAGAAAACTGAAAATTTGGGAGGAGAGACCAGTTATCAATACTAGGGCTTATATGGCCAGGTTATCAACAAGTTTACTTGTTGATTTTTGCAACTAGTGAAGTATGTAATTTGGTTTTTGCCCTCTTTATTGGCTGATATTCAGCATCACAGGATTCATGGATGTCTGTGATGTACGTTATATCTTTGTAAATGCTGTAACACTGGTGCCCTCTTCCCATGTTGGGGCTTAATAAACTTTATATTTGAAAAAAAAAAAAAAGGAGATGTTGATGAAAAAAAAAAAAAAAAATTCCCAAAAAAAAAAAAATTGTGTAGATGTGACGATTTAAAATATTGTATTGCTGAAATGAGTAAAAAGACTCAAGTAATACGTTCGGGAGAAGTGTGTGTGACTATGAGCATCAAAAGAAGTTCATTCTTGCAGCCTTGTAAAGAACAAGAGAATGCGCTTCATGAAAGAATTTTTAACATTGCAGCGTGACGAATGTGCTATATCGATTACGAGCAGTAGTTTTACCTGAGCGAGCGCGTCCGTGTCCGAATCTGATTGTGAGCATGCGTGGCACCTTGTCCGTCGGAGTAGGCTACACATGATCGGAGTATGTCCGATCGGAGCATTTTGTCTGAAAATTTTACGGGCAAGTTGGAAAACTTGGTCCGTCAGATACTCCGACGGAAACAGTCCGATGGAGACCACACACAGTCGGAATATCAGACAAAACGGTCCGATAGGACACATTCCGCCTGAATCTCCGATCGTGTGTACAAGGGCTAAGACCCACCCTAGGTGCGATGAATAAGGTTAGCCATAGGGATCGAGGAATCCTCCCCCCCCCCCCCCCCCAGATCTACCAGCTAGCTATTTCTTGAATTGTGTTGTTGATAAATGAGTATTCTACTACAGTGTAATAATGGACATTGCTACACTGTCTCTTTTGTTCACAAAAACTATATTATTATTATTATTATTATTATTATACAGGTTTTATATAGCGCCAACAGTTTGCTCAGCGCTTTACAACATAAGGGCAGACATTACATTTACATTACAATTTGGCACAAGAGGAATAAGAGGGCCCTGCTCGTTAGAGCTTACAATCTAAAAAGGAAGGGTCAATTGATACAGGAGGTAATTACTGTGGGGGATGAGCTGATGGGGGAAGTAAAACAGTGTTAGTTAGAAGCAGGATAGGCTTCTTTGAAGAGAAGGGTTTTCAGGGATCGTCTAAAGATGGATAGATTAGGGGACAGTCGGACAGATTGGGGTAGGGAGTTCCAGAGGATAGGAGAAGCTCTGGAGAAATCCTGGAGGCGAGCATGGGAGGAGGGGACAAGGGAGCTAGAGAGCAGGAGGTCTTGAGATGACCGAAGAGGGCGGTTTGGTTGGTATTTTGGGACCAGGTCAGTGATGTAGCTGGGGGCAGAGTTATGGATGGCTTTGTAAATTATTGTTAGTACTTTGAATTTTATTCGTTGGGTGAGTGGAAGCCAGTGCAGGGATTGGCAGAGAGGGGTGGAGGACACTGAATGGCTGGTAAGGTGGATGAGTCTGGCAGCGGCATTCATTATGGACTGGAGGGGGGATAGCCTATGTAAAGGTAATCCAACGAGGAGGGAGTTGCAGTAGTCGAGGCATTATATTATATTATGAATATGGGTCTGGGTCTGACGCTGGGAGAAGTTGGTTGATATGTTGGTTATTTATCTTTTTGTATATCCTGCAACCCTTAACCTCTTCCCGCCCGCCCTATAGCCGAATGATGGCCATAGAGTGGGCGCTTTTGTCCGGGAGGCCGTCCTGCTGTTTACTTCCGCAATGCGCGCCGCTGCGGGCGCGCATCGGGGTAGTTCTGTGTTTGCTGTTTCCCCTGAAGACAGGCAAACACAGATCGCTGTAAACGGCCAATCACAGCGCGATCGGCGTGTCCAATGTGAGATAATCTCATATGTAAACATATGAGATCATCTCTCAGCGCTGCTCTCCCTCCTCACACAGACAGCGTGTGAGAGGGGAGAGATGAACGGCTGCAGCGGCCGCGAGTGTAAAAAAGAAAAGTGCCATCCGCCCCAGTGCCACCTGTTAGTGCTATCTGTCCCCAGTGCCACCTGTCGTCAGTGCCACCTGTCATCAGTGCCACATATTAGTGCCATTTGTCATCAGTGCCACCTGTCAGTGTCACGTGCCATCTGTTGTCAGTGTCACCAATGCCACTTATTAGTGCCATCTGTCATCAGTCTCACGCGTCATCGGTGCCACGTATTAGTGCCATCTGTCATCGGTGGCACGTATTAGTGCCATCTGTCATCAGTGCCACGTATTAGTGCCATCTGTCATCAGTGCCACGTATTAGTGCCATCTGTCATCAGTGCCACGTATTAGTGACACGTGTCATCAGTGCCACGTGTCATCAGTGCCACGTGTAAGTGCAATCTGTTATCAGTGCCATCTGTCATCAGTGCCACGTGTCATTGTCCTGGTGCTCCAGGGCCTTCAAAAGTGTAATAGGTAGTCAACAAGTTAGATGTGTAATTTATGCTCCTAGAACAGTGATGGCGAACCTTGGCACCCCAAATGTTTTGGAACTACATTTCCCATGATGCTCAACTACACTGCATAGTGCATGGGCATCATGGGAAATGTAGTTCCAAAACATCTGGGGTGCCAAGGTTCGCCATCACTGTCCTAGAACAACTGATGGCGCTCCCTGCATGTTGGGTCTCTCTATGTGGCCAGGCTGTGAAAAAGTCCCACACATATGGTATTGTAATACTCAGGAGGAGTAGCAGAATTTTTTTGGGGGTGTCATTTGTGGTATACACATGCCATGTGAGAAAAATAACCTATTACAATGACAATTTTGTGAAAAAAAAAAAAAAAAAGTGAAAAAATGAAAAATCTTAATTTTGCAAAGAATTGTGGGAAAAAATGACAACATCAAAAAGCTCACCATGCCTCTTACTAAATACCTTGGAATGTCTACTTTCCAAAAAGGGGTCATTTGGGGGGTATTTATACTTTCCTGGCTTGTTCGGGTCACAAGAAGTGAGATAGGCCACCAGTACATCAGATGTGATCAATTTTGTATGATTCGCACCATAGCTTGTACTCTCTAACTTTCACAAAGACCAAATAATATCCACTAATTTGGGTTATTTTTACCATAGATATGTAGCAGTATAAATTGTGGCCAAAATTTATGAAGAAAAATTAATAATTTGCATAATTCTGTCACAGAAACAAAGAAATATGCGTTTTTTTTCAAAATTTTCGGTCTTTTTTCATTTATAGCGCAAAAAATAAAAACCCCAGAGGTGATCAAATACCACCAAAAGAAAGCTCTATTTGTGGGAAAAAAAAGGACAAAAAATTCATTTGGGTACAGTGTTGCTTGACTGAGTAATTGTCATTTAAAGTGTGAGAGCACTGAAAGCTGAAAATTGGTCTGGGCAGGAAGGGTGTTTAAGTGCCCAGTATGCAAGTGGTTAAATAAAAAAAATTAAAAAAGAAACATGGTGCGAGCGCCTTGCTGCATGCCCCCGTGAGAGCAGTGACACTGGGGTGATGTCATATGACGTCACTCCAGAACAAGATGGGATCCCGTCCGCCATCATTTTACTATTTGGCGGGCAGGAGGTAGTTAAAATAACAAACATGTTATACTGGTTAATAGTTTTTATAATGGTTTTGCACAGAGCAACCCAGGTCCTCTTCTCTTCCCTCGCTGGCACTTCTGGCTCCTCCCTCCTGGCCCCACAGCAAGCAGCTTGCTCTTGGGGCACCTGAGCTGAACCGCTGCTCTGTGTGCCCATTCAGACATGGAGCCACACCAGCCCGGCCCCACACCATCTCTTTCCTCATTGGCTCACTGACATTGATTGACAGCAGCGGGAACCAATGGCACGCCGCTGCTGTCTCATTCAATGAAGAGGGAGAGTACCAGACAGCCAAGACTCTTATACAACATCGCTGGATTGAGATGGGCTCAGGTAAGTATTGGGGGGGGGGGGGGGGGGGCTGCTGCAGATAGAAGGTTTTTTATCTTAATGCATAGAATGCATTAAGATAAAAAAAAAACTTCTGACTTTAGAACCACATTCACACACTATAAAGAACAATTTCTGTTTCTATAAGAAAATTAACTTCTACTGTAGACTTTGTGAACCAGGGTGCCATTTGTTTTTTCCTGGGGTGCGCAAGCACAGAACCCAGTCTGTCCTGGATTGGGGCATGTGGTGGGGGGACTGTGTGATTGAGGGCCTCTGTGATGGGAGGGGCACTGATGTGAAGAGGGGCTTAGATGTGAATTGGAGGGATCTCTGATGCTATGAAGGGGGCTTTGATGTTAAGGGGGGTTTTGATGTGAAGGGGGTTCTGATGTAATAAGGGGCCTCTAATGTGAAGGAGCATTCTGATGCGATGCGAGACCTCTGATGTCACAGGAGGATCAGTGTTGTGATCTGAAAACCTTTGATGCTATTGGAATGACCTCTGATGTGATAGGGGACCTCTGATGTAAAGTGGAGGGGGCTCTGATGTGATAAGGGACCTCTGATTTGATGGGAAGACCTCTGATGCCACAGGATCATTGATGTGAAGGGGGACCTCTGATGTAAAGGGGTGTGTGACGTGGATGGGGCCCTTTGATGTAAAGGGGGACATCTGACGTAAAGGGGACTCTGATGTGAAGGGGGACCTTAGATGTAAAGGGGGACATCTGATGCTACAAGAGAACCACTGATGTGAAGGGGGACTCTGATATAAAGGGGGGCCCTCTGATGTGAAGTGGGACTCTGATGTGATGGTGACTCTGATATAAAGGGGGGCTCTGATGTGATGGGGACCTCTGATGACAAAGGGAGGGGGGCTTTGATGTTAAGGGGGACCTTTAATGTAAAGGGGGGCTCTAATGTAAAGGGGACCTCGGATATAAAATTGGGGGTGCCACAAGAGGACCGCTGATGCAAAGGGGACTCTGATATAAAAGAGGGGCTCTGATATAAAGGGGGCTCTGGTGTGATGGGGACCCTGATATAAAGGGGGCTCTGATGTGATGGGGACTCTGATATAAAGGGGGTGAGATGCAACTGGTGGTGGGGGGGGTGAGAAGAAATTGGGACTCTGATAGAAAGGGGGGGGCTCTGATGTGATGGGGACTCTGATGTATTGAGAGGACCCCTGGTGTGATGGGGACTCTGATATAAAGGTGGTGGGGGGCTGAGATGTGATGTGGACTCTGATATAAAGGGGGGCTCAGATGTGATGGGGACTCTGATATAAAGGGGGGTGCCACAAGACCACTGATGTAAAGGGGGACTCTGATGTGATGGGTGACTCTGATATAAAGAGGGGGCTCTGATGTGATCTCTAATATAAAGAAGGGGCTCTGATGTGATGGGGACTCTGATATAAAGGTGGCGGGGGGGCACAAGAAGACCACTGATGTAAAGGGGGACTCTGCTGTGTTGGGAGGAGCCCTGTGTGATAGGGACTCTGATATAAAGGTGAGGGGGGGGGGGGGGCTGAGGTGTGATGTGGACTCTAAAATAGAGGGGGCTCAGATGTGATGTGGGACTCTGATATAAAGGGGGCTCAGATGTGATGGGGACTCTAATATTAAGGGGGGCACAAGAAGACCAATGATGTAAAGGGGGCCTCTGATGTGTTGAGAGGACCCTGGTGTGATGGGGACTGAGGTGTGATGGGTGACTCTGATATCAAGGTGGGGGGGGGCACAAGAAGACCACTGATGTAAAGGGGGACTCTGATGTGTTGAGAGGACCCCTGGTGTGATGGGGACTCTGATATAAAGGTGGGGGGGGGGCTGAGATGTGATGGGTGACTTTGATATAAAGGTGGGGGGGGGGCACAAGAAGACCACTGATGTAAAGGGGGACTCTGATGTGTTGGGGGTATCCCTGGTGTGATGGCTGACCCTCTGATGTATACATGTCATCAGCGCAGTTATGTACATTGTCCCAGGCTCCCAGATAACATATCAGACGGATGTACCATGAGACCATTGCATAGTTTTAACAGGTATCGCCACTGAAAATAGATTGGACAGGCTGGACCAATGACTGCCCGGGCCCCACGCTCTCTCATAACAACAAAGGGCTCGTAGCAGCTCCCCCTCACACCGAATGCTTTCTCCTACCATTGTGTCCCTGGATGTGATTGGACACGGAGCAGCCAGTAACCGGCCTCCATAGCCCCCCAAGCCATTGGAGGGGCGGAGGCACGCTAGAGGGGGCAGTTTGGCCTCCTCCGCACACAACTCTCCGGAAGGGGATTTGAGGGAGGCGTGACGTCACTGGTGGTTGGAGAATTTTCTCGGCGCCATTTTAGAGCGGTTGTAGTTGTCGGTTTTTCGCTCGCTGCCCGTTGTCTCTCGCGGTAAGGATGGCCATGGCGAACAGGAACCTGAAACAAGTCCGCATCGAGAGGACGTTCACCCCCAAGAGCGGCGGCGACATGGTGTCCCCCCCGCAGCAGCAGATGGTGACCCCGGGGAAGGGCATGAAGCGCAGCCTGGAGGTGTCGGAGGGGGACCCGTCCCTCATGCCTCCCAAGATGGAAGAGCGGAAGAGGAGCGCGGCGTCACCATCGATATCAAGAGCTTTCTGAAGCCCGGAGAGAAGAGCTACACCCAGCGCTGCCGCCTGTTCGTGGGCAACCTGCCGACCGACATCACCGAGAGCGAGTTCAAGAAACTGTTCGACAAGTACGGGGAGCCGAGCGAGGTGTTCATCAACCGGGACCGGGGCTTCGGCTTCATCCGCCTGGTAAGAGCGCTGGTGTGTGAGCGGCCAGGAGGGGGCGCTCTCCATTCATTCCAAGGCCTCGTGTACACTGGAGGATCGGCCGTTCTCCGACCTTAGAGGCCTTCCTCCTGGGACACCGCTCCGCGCTTGGAAACGTGTGCGACGCAAACGCATCAAGCGCTAACGTGTTTAATTGGCTACAACAAATATAATCCGACTAATTAAATAAGGGAATGCTAAACGCGTCCAGCGTGTAAATGTATTTACACGCGCTTAGATGCATCAGGCGTTTATTTTACGTTTGTTTGTTTTTTTCTTTCCTATTGCTAAACACATATATATATGCCAACAACCTACCCGTCCATTGCTGGACTTCCAGTGGTTATACTTGCAGCTACAGGCATCACACCGCTACCTTTTCATTTAAAAGCAATCCTGGTGTCTGTCTAGCTGCTGGACTGCTTTTGTAGGCAATGGGCTGGGGGCGCCCCCCTCCCCCGACCACTCTGTCTGTACACCAGCTGGCCTGACAGCCAAACAAAGCAAAGATAGGCTTTGATCCGCTGTTGACTATAGTAACCCGGAAGCGATGAATTTGCATCATTTCCGGTTTGCTCAGATGTCGACAGCACCCTTTTCTAGCCAAGAGTGGTACTTCCACTTTAAGGACCGGACCTATTTTTCACACTTGGTGTTTCCAAACCATAATTTTTTTCTCCTTTTTTAAATTTATTATTTTTTTTTGCTAGAAAATGACTTAATCCCCCCCCCCCCCCCCCCAAAAAAAAAATGCACCCTAGAGAATAAAATGGCAGTTGTTGCAATACTTTGCGCAGCGATCTTACAAGCACACATCTTTCCCCCCCCCTTTTTTTTTTTTTGGGCAAAAAAAATACTTTTTTTTTTTTTAATTATCCACTTGCTGAGCGTGGATATACATCAGCAGTGGGCATACCTGTACATTCCCTTTAATTGGGGGGGGGGGGGCAGCGGGTGCCCACCGCATGCAGCGCAACCGTGCCCACAGACTCTATGTCGGCTGGGTTCCCACAATCATGTCACGGAGCGGCATAATGTAGAGATGTAAACAAGACATTTCCCCGTTCTGCCTTGTGACATGACAGATCACTGCTCCCTGTGATAGGGATCAGTGATCGCTGTCTTGTCCTAGTTAGCCCATTCCCTCCCTAGGATACACTTAACTCATTGATCAGCCCCTAGTGTTTAACCCCTTCCCTGCCTGTGTTGTTTACACAGTAATCAGTGCATTTTTATAGCACTGATTGCTGTGTAAATGACAATGGCCTCAAAGTGTCTGCATCCACCATAATGTCACAGTCACGATAAAAATCGCAGATCACCGCCATTACTAATAAAATTAATAATAATAATGCCATAAAATTATCCCCTATTCTGTAGACACTATAACTTTTGCGTAAACCAATCAATATACGCTTATTGCTAATTTTTATTTTTTTACCCAAAATATATAGAATAATACTAATTGGCCTAAACTAAGAAAAATGTTTTATATTTTTGGGGGATATTGGTTATAGTAAAAAATAAAACTGTCACTCTTTTTTGTTTTTTGTTTATAGCGCAAAAAATAAAAACCACAGAAGTGATGAAATGCCACCAAAAGAAAGCTCTATTTGCAGGGGGGGACATAAATTTTGTTTGGGTGCAATGTTGCACGGCTGCGCAACATGTCATGCTTCAAAATTGCGCACTGAAATGGCGACAAACATTTACCCTTAAAAATCTCCATAGGCGATGTTTAAAAATTTCTACAGGTTTCCATTTTTTTTGTTAGAGGGGGTCTAGGATTATTGCTCTTGATCTAACAATTGCGGTGATACCTCACGAGTGATTTGAATATAGTTTTCTTATGCGGGCGCTATTCGCGTATGCGTTCACTTCTGCACACAAACTGAATTGGACGCCTTCAATTATTTTTTTTCCTTAGTTTACTTTTTATTTTGACACTGTCCTTAAAAAAAAAAAAAAAAAAAAAATAAATAAAATTTTTAGATCACGTTTCTTCCTATTAAAAGGAATATAACATCCCTTGTAATAGAAAAAAAAGCATGACAGGACCTCTTTAATGTGAGATCTGGGGTCAAAAAGATATTTACACTAAAATGCAATTAAAAAAAAAAAAAAAAAATTCTCCTTTTTAAGCGCATTGGGCGTAAGTGACTGCTTCCGTAAGTCAATGCTATGGAAGCAGAGTGGGGGCCATCTTCCCCCTCACTCAGCAGCCAGGCACCCAGGGGTATGGATGCGATAGTCTCAGCTGCTACTGGCAGATCTGGTAAGTGGTGGAACCGGCTGAACGGATGGGGGGCTCGCCTGCCCCTGCTAAAAGTAATCATGTGGCAAATCCACCGCAGGGACCGCTTTTATCTCAAAGTGGACTGCATGCTGAAGAGGATATCGAGGTTACGGCAGCTATCTGCTGCTGGTCCGTAAGTGGTCTAAGACTCCTCACCCCCTTACATGCCACATTTGGCGTGTGTTTTTTTGTTTTGTTTTTTGGGTGTGGGTACCTAGTTTTGACAGCTCTCACTTCGCTCGGACCGCCTAGGGGACTCAAGCGGAAGTTCTGTTCCCGCTGCCCCCCCCCCCCGCGCCATCTTCAGGGACGCATCACAGGTCCTAGAAGATTGCCTAGCCATTGAGGAGGCATAGCACGCACCCAGGCTGTGAAGCCGCAAGCTGTCACAGCCGTGTGCACACACTTGTGAAGGAGAGAAGTGAGTCTTCAGGCGGCTGGATCCTGGGAGAGGTGAGTGTGTTATTAAGGCCCCTTTCACACTGGGGCAGTGCGGGCGTCGGCGGTAAAGGGTTAAAACCTCCCGCAAAGCGGCGGTATAGCCGCGCTGCCCCATTGATTTCAATGTTTAGGAGCGGTGAATACACCGCTCCAAGGATGTGGCTAGCAGGACTTTTTTCACTGTCCTGCCAGTGCACCGCTCAAATGTGTAAGCTCTCTGGCTTTCACACTGGAGTGAAAGGGTCTGGTTTTTTTCAGGCGCTATTTTTAGCGCTGTAGCTCATGAAAACCACCCAGTGTGAAAGGGGCCTAAGCCAGCAGCTACACTTTTTGAAGCCCTGATATGATGTGGCCATTAGCTGGGCACGGAGACTAGTGAGACCAAGATGGCCGCCACTCATCGATATGCACTTGGAGGACCAGAGCGATGTCTGATGTTCCCTCCTCACGCACAGAAGCTAACGCATATGTAAACTGTGTTTAAACCACATGTGCGGTATCACCGCGAACATCTGAGCGAGAGCAATAATTCTAGCGCAAGACCTTCTCCGTAATTAAAAAACTGTAACACAGGGGTCTTCAAACTGGTGGCCCTCTAGCTGTTGTGAAACTACAAGTCCCATCATGCCTCTGCCTGTGGGAGTCATGCTTGTAACTGTTAGCCCTGCAATGTCTCATGGGACTTTGTAGTTTCGCAACAGCTGTAGAAATGCCAGTTTGAGACCCCTGCAGTAACCTGTTAGAAAATTTTTAAGAGTGTTGCCTTTTTGGAAATGTTTAAGTACTGTAGTTTGCCATTTCACAAGCATGCATAATTTTATAGTATGACATGTGGGGTATCTATCTATTTGGCATACCGTATATACTCGAGTATAGGCCGACCCGAATATAAGCCGAGGCCCCCAATTTACCCCCAAAAAAACTGACAAACTTATTGACTCGTGTATAAGCCGAGGGTAAGACATGCCTGTCCATCCCTGTGTGTGTGTCCGTCCATCCCTGTGTGTCCGTCCATCCCTGTGTGTCCGTCCATCCATCCCTGTGTGTGTGTCCGTCCATCCATCCCTGTGTGTGTGTGTGTCCGTCCATCCATCCCTGTGTGTGTGTGTGTCCATCCATCCATCCATCCCTGTGTGTGTGTGTCTCCATCCATCCATCCATCCATCCCTGTGTGTGTGTGTCTCCATCCATCCATCCATCCCTGTGTGTGTGTGTGTGTGTGTGTGTGTGTGTCCAGCCTACCTGTGTCCCGAGCCTCCGTCCCGAGCCTCCGTCCCGAGCCTCCGTCCCGTGCCTTGCCTCCGTCCCGTGCCGTGCCTCGCCGCCATGCCTTGCCTCCGTCCCGTCCCGTGCCGTGCCTTGCCTTGCCTTGCCTCCGTCCCGTGCCCTCTTCGTCGGCGCCTCGGCGGCCATTGTAAAATTCAAAAGCTGCGCCGCCGCCTTCGCCTGTGATAGGCGGAACACTGAATTTCCCAGCAGCCTGTGTTCCGCCTATCACGTACATCGTATCATCCTCGTCCATAGTACGAGGATGATACGATGTCCGTGATAGGCGGAACACAGGCTGCTGGGAAATTCAGTGTTCCGCCTATCACAGGCGAAGGCGGAGCCGGAGGCGCGGCTTTTGAATGATAGAATGGCCGCTGTC